>NC_056730.1:104443515-104776015 GCF_019279795.1 Protopterus annectens | reverse complement strand
TATATGGGTTTCTGCTGCAGAGGGAACAGTCAAGCATTGGTAGGGTAGTTCCTGAGTATTAGTCATTTCATGTTCCTTTAACCACTTATTACTAAGCACACAAAAGGCTATATCATAAAAATGGTAATAATATAATAGAATAATTCAAGTATTTATTAAACAAGGAATAAAGTGATAATAGAGTAAAAGAACAAATTGGCATTAATGACTCTAAAGGATAGACCCTTAAAATCAATTGAATTTTGGTCATTACAAAGTCACTTAAGTAGTAGATTCCAAATGTGCAGGGTCTGATAAAAAAAAAATTGCAAATAAGTGCTCAAACTACATCCTCAGAATTAACCAGAGCTGCTAGCAGATGTTTATGGGTGACTGACTAAAAGGCACAAGCAGGATGGTAGGTCACTAGCAGCCCTTTGCAAATTGGTGGGAGGCATTTTGAGTAAGATGAGAAAAATCATGATGAAAAGGTAACCATTGCTGTACAGCAAGCCAAAAATTATAAAGTTGTCTATTTTTAGGGTACAGCAAATCAGAAGATGACACTAACCACTTGGACTGAGTGATGTGAGAGGATTGTATTTTATAAATCTTCCTTATCAACAGAACTGTTGGTTCAGTTGTTAAGACTGTTTGACAAGTATACCATTTTTCAGACTGCCAGATACCCCATCCTGTCTCATGAAGCACAGTGATTGTTGTGCTGTACTCAAAACTAGGTAAGAAGAAATGTTTGTCTCTAGTCATTTTTGTTTTAATTTTATAGTTTTAAAGGATTTCCTTCTCTCATTTTTCCTAATTTTTCAGACTCTTTCCTTCTTGTTTTGACATAGGCCCTGCATTAATTCTTAACACAGAACACGTATTGCATATGTATCCTTGGAGGAAAATCCTTCCTCAAGATAGTCAATGATTAATGAGGAATTCTCTAAAATTACTGTAAAACATTAGAAGTGCAAGTTAAGGTCCTTTTAACTGTACACTATTTGTCAGTAAAAAAATCCAGGGAATTTTCTGGTTCTTCTGTTACATCCCCCATGCAGTCTTCTTCACTGAGTTTGTCTTCCCATACTTAAAAACAGCCCCCATTCTCTTTTCACCTGTTCATCAGATCTCTTCTGCTTTGTCAACTAAAATGAGGAGAAACCTGTTCAGAAAAGTTCTCTGAAGCTTTTCAACAATGGTGGGAATCTTTTAAGGAAGATTTATAAAATACAATCCTCTCACATCACTCAGTCCAGCTATCTGTGGTGGCACAACCACATAGTGGCCATTACCTTGTCCCTTCTACCTTCTATGACATCATGTTTGATGGACTGACCAAGGCTGTGCTGGGGGTCCAGGGGGAATTCTGGTGTCTGTTGGAACCTGTTCTTAAGTGAGTCTTAGCATTATAATATGTGGATGTGGTCTGCACGTTTCATGAATGACAATACAGGTTGGATACTTGCAGGTTAATTTTATACCTGGAGATCTGCCTTCACGGTCACTGAGTAATGCTTATCATTCCCCCTGCCTCAATGGCATTTTAAGTTGTCTGAAAATATCTGGTCACCCAGCTCTGTGGTTCCCACACTACCCTCTCTCTAGAAACTGTGCCAGGATCTGACACTGACATATCACAATACACCCATAGAACTTTAGCTAAGATTTATCACAGCATCTGGAAACTGTAAAACAATTTCAGCACTTCCACCCTTCCTACAGAAACTAGCAAGCCATTTTCTGGCACCCCAGGGTAGTAATTAGTTCATCAATAAGGACAACAGAGCAGGATCCCATCCCAGGATTTTCATAGACGTTGCGTCTCTAGCTGTATTTGGACCTGTAAGATAAAATCTTTATGTTCTAAACCAGGTCATTTAATTTCAGGCTATTCTTCTTAAGATTAGCTGGGCTGAGCTTAACCCCCTTCTCTTCTAGTATTCTCTGTTAAAATATATACAGTTCATGCAGGCTGACATGCATGTATATTTCTTTTCTGTCCAGCAGGGCCCATTATTGATACATTTTTAACACAAGTAACTTTACAAATGCATTTTTAACACAAGTATCTGTACAAATCAGTTTGATATTCAAATGACATATACTTCTTTACAAAACTCCAGCTATCTGTGCTGGCATACGTCGCACATGCACTGCCCTTCTCCCACTGGCACAGCTGGCATTACCTCACATTATCACAGGTTGATTAGTAAACTACCTTACTATGTAGGGCATTGTCATGGCAAATCCTCTTAAACTCTGATAATTTGTCTAACATGAATTAATTTGTCTCTCTTGCTCCATATTTAAAGAGAAGGCCTGATAGGTTGCAGCCTTAACACTTACTGTCACACCTAGTTTTTCAACATATTCAAGCTTATTTTACAGGCATGTCTTTTATTCTGATAAAGTTCTTGTAATAGGTAAGAAAGCACTAAATCATTAAATTTTGTCAAGTACTTCTTGTGGAGTGTTTCTTTTTTATTTGCTTTCCTTTTGGTATGTTTGACCTACTCTGTGATGATGTGAGGTATTGCCAGCTATGCCAGGAGAAGTAGGACAGTGGATGTGTAACATATGCCAGCACAGTTTGCTGGACTTTAATAAAAAAAATATATGCTATTTGAGTATCAAACTGAATTGTACAGATGTTTGTGTTGAAGATGGACTTGTAAAGTTGCTTGTATTAAAAATGTACCAACAGTGGGTCCTGACTGTATTGCAACTGAATTAAACATATATATGTTAACAGAGGATAATGGAAGAGAAGAGGTTAAGCTCAGCTCCAGCTAACTTTGGAAAATAGTAAGAAATTAAATTACTGGGCCTAGGCCATAAAGATGTTATCTCACAGTGTTGAATTAAACCTCCATTTTTGGTGAAGGCCCAGGGAGAAAAGCTCCGAGGTATACATAAGTGAAACATAACAGATTTTAAGACTATATACAATAATTACATATAATACATTTGCTTGATATTAATACATAGTAAACAAACAGGTGCAGAAGATTATAATTACTGGTGAATAGGTACAATATTTACAACAATGGAATAATGGTTTGAGTAATATCCATAAGGCATAGACAGATATCGGAACAAATGGAATATAAAATGAATGTGGTATTTGTAGAGGTAGTTTAGGAGGGAGTGTGGTACATGGTAGGATTCAATTAGTGCAGAAGATATGAAAAAAAGAAAAAGAATATAGGCTGGGCATAGAGAAGGACTGGCTAAGTTCAGTAGGAACAGATTAAGTAATAGAGAAGGAGGAAACAGAACAGTTACAGATCCAAGTGGAGAGGAAGTGGTTTTGAAGAGCAGTTTTAAAGTTGCAAGGATTATGCAGAGTGTGGATGTCTGTAGGGAGGGAATTCCATTTTTTGGCCACGGTCCATGAGTAAAGTAGCTGTCCTACAGGTAACCTGGGTTTATGGGCTTGAGGAAGCTGCTGTTGTTTGGATCGAAGTGGTCTAGTGGGGTTATAGAGGCTGATTAGTGAGTTTAGAGCAAGGCAAAGTTGTGGGTTATAAATGAGTTTGTGAGTAATTGTGAGCTAGAGGGATAGTAAGTAATGGGGAAACTCAGGCCATTGTAACTTTTTTAGATCAATGCAATGATGAGTAGAGTGACCGGTGTTTGTAGTGAATTTAGCAATTTTGTTACAGCAGATTTCTAATTTCGACTGCAGGGATGACTGGAGATTGGTGAACAGTGGAGCACCATAGCTTAGAGAAGGGAGCAGGTATGCTTGTACTGGAGTTAGTTTAAATGGGAGGGAGAAGAACTTGCTATTCCAATAAAGCAACCATAGTTTCTTATGGCTATTAGACATGCTGTTTTGAATATGTAAATCATATTTGAGGTTTTCATCTATTATTACTCCTAGCAATTTGGTGTGGGCTACTAGCTCAATATTAGTAGCATTGAGTGAGTAAATGTTGAGGTTAGGTTTATTTATATAGGATTGTTTCTTGGGTGTGAAAATCATAAGTTTAGTTTTTTTTAGGGTTAAGAAAGAGATGGTTGGTGTGGAGCCATGTCTCCACAGAGGAAAAGGCTGCTTGAGTGTTTTGATAAAGGAGAGTCTCATTGGGTGCAGAGCAGACTATGGTCGAGTCATCTGCGTATTGGACAAGGAAGCAATGTGGGATGGCCAGATGGAGATTATTGATGAAGATATTAAAAAGCAGAGTGCCTAAGATGGAACCTTGGGGGACACCTGTAGGGTTGAGAAGGAATGGGGGAAATGGAGTTGTGCTACCTGACAGCATGTTCTCTGTTAGAGAGATAGCTGTCGAACCAGTTGATGGCATGGGGAGATAACCATATGTTTGATAGCTGGGAAAAGAGGAGAGAATGAGACATGGTATCAGATGCTTTTGACATATCTAAAAAAGGGGGCAGACACTATGTGTCCTGAGTCCCAAGTTTTGTTAACTATATCTAGAAATAAAATCAGTGCAGTGGATGTGCTGTGATCGGGACAGAAGCCATTCTGTGTTGAAGAGAGGATCTTGGTTCTAAGGAAATATCATAGGAGTTGTTTTTGCACATGTTTTTCTAGGATTTTGGAACTAGGGGATAGTATAGTGTTGGGACGAAAGTTGGAGATGTCAGTTGAGGGACCTCCTTTATGAAGAGGAATGATGATTGATTTTTTTCCAAAGAGAAGGAACACAAGACTCAAGAACTGATCTATTGATCAGAATATGGGGTAGGCCACAGCACTGGCAGCAATTTTTAGGACCTTGGCAGGAATGTTATCGGCAGAGTTTGAACCAGGTTTTAATTTTGACAGAATGTTTTTAATGAAGGAGGTGGGGACAGGAGAGAAGTTGAACTGTGAGTGTGGAGGCTGTTGTAGAGAAGTTGGAAGTTAGGATATTTTTCCTTGGAGAGGTGTGATGTAAGGTCTGAGAGGCATTAGTGGGAGTAGGGGAATGCTTTGGAGGGGAGTAGGATGATTTAGTTGGAGTAGCGATGTTAGAGAGGGGCATGGACAGGGAAGCAGTAATGTTGACAACAGTGTCTATAAATCAGGTGTTGAAAATACTGGCAATTTGTTCTGGAGGCAGGTCAGGATGTGGACAGGGGTTATGTTTGGTATCAGGGTTCAGGAGATTATTTATGGATGACCAAAACATTTTGGGGTTATTTGTCCTATATGATTATAGATATAAAAGAATCTAAGAATATTTGCATTCTATCAAAAATGGTGATGAAAATAATGCTTCATTTAAATATTCCAGTTCTTGTAAGGATTTTAAAAAGTTTACTTTTTTGTGTTGGAAAAGGTCTTCCAGGATGGGGGGGTGGCAAACTGCCTTACTCTGTAGGGAATTTCATGTCAAATTCTTTTAAACTCTGATGTTTTTACCTCACTTGAATGAATCTGTCTGTCTGATAGGTGGAAGCATTAACACTTCCTGTTACTTCTGCCTTTTAGCATATTTAAATTTATTTTACAGAGATGTCTTCTACTCTGATGAAGCTCTTGTAATAGGAATGAAAGTACTAAATCATTTAAATTTTGTCAAAAACTTCTTATGGAGTATTCCTTTTTTGTTTGTTTGGCTTTCCTTTTGGAACAGTTGAGCTATTCTCTGATTTGTTTATGCTAATTATTTAACTTCTGTCAGTTGCAAAAGAATTCAGGCAATGTTTCAAGCCGTTGTTTTTTTTTTTGTTTGTTTTGTTTTTGTGATAATAGCACAATCTGGCAGAATTTAGTCGCATGGGGACATACTTATTACTATAAACTTTAAGAGCTTATTGTGATACATTATCCAGTTCTGTCAGTTTATTATTCTGACTGGTGTTTTCTACCCTAACTTGATGGATCCTACCCATAGCTGGCCTTGGGCATAGGCCAAGTAGGCTGCCGCCTAGGGCTCCACTCTAGCAGGAGTGCTCTTCCAGTATTTATTTGTATTTTTTTTGCAGTACAGAAATTTTTTTTAAATATGTTGAATGAATACAGGAAAAAGTGAAGAGTAAGACAAACTTTGAGAAAAAAAGAAGAAAAGAAGTAATCTGGATAGTGTAAGTAGACCGGGATGGGGCACTAGATGGTGTGGGGGGTGCTGTGGAGCTCTTTTCCATAGGGCACCAGTTGATGAAAGGCCAGCCCAGATCCTACCCCCCTAATCAAATTCAGTTGTACTTATAAAGAAAAATAAATAAATAAAAATATGTCTCAGTCTATGATTAGAGATTCTGTTGGGGCCATTGCTCTTCCTCAGACCACTTACCTTTTGCCCCATCTCCCTATACTGTAGCTTTGCCACCAAGTATGGAATGGGGTTTAGAAACATCCTTCAGGGATGTTCCAGTACCTGGCATGGATATGGGAGAACAAATCTCTTTAGTTGCATGAGTTGTCCAGGGGAAGAGACCCCCTACTATACATAATACCCTGTCCCCAAATATTTTATCTTATAGTGAAGGTCACAAAAAAAAAAAAAAAAAAAAAAGAGAAGCTTCTTCATACAGCTAATAATCAGATTATGGATGTTTATAAGGCTGATGTAGATTCCTTGGCTAAAAGTGTTCTGAAGACAGCTAATTATAATGGTTGTGTTCCCAAACATGGTTCTAGTGCTAGTTTGGCTAGAGACCTTTCCGTTTCAGGGGATGATGAGGAATCTGATGAGGACAAAGGTGATTTTGTAGCTGATGTTAAGTCCAGTCACTCTGATTCTTCAGAAGGTGAACCTGAGCTTAAGGCCAAACAAATGATCACCTTTCCTCAGATGATTGCTAGATTTAGTGATATTTTTGTTTGGGAGTAGTCAGGAACTACCCCAGAGCTAGGCAGGGTATATGACCTTATAGAGAACAAGATGCCCAGTTCTGTGGCTATCTCATCTCTCTTACCAGTCTCGGAAGTTGTTTATAAAGCTGTCTGCAGGACAACAGAATCTATTCCAGCAATCTTTAAAAAGGCTCATAGAAAATATAGGGTCTCCTTGGATATGACCAGTCCCTTTTCTCATTTGACTGCTGATGCAGATGTTGTCTCATTAGTTGCCTACTCAAAGTCCCAGACTTTACCTAATGCAACGTCCAGTAATAATAAAGAGGGGAAATGGTTAAATCTTCAGGGCAAAAGGGTGTCTGTTTTGAGTAATCTATCTAGCTTTTAGGATGTTAAATTATCAAGGTTATATGTGGAAATTTATTTTACAGTCTGCATACTGGCTGGATGAGTTTGATGCTTTCTTACTTGCAGAGCAAAATTATTTCTAATTTGACTTTGGTTTCAAAACATGTTTTGAGTTGCATGCTTGAATGTGGCGATACAGTCTAGAGAAATGCTGTTTCTTCTGTTGTATTAAGACTATAAGTCTGGTTCTTTAATCAGAACTTCTCTGATGATTTAAAAGTTGAAATTTTGAATATAATTTTAAGTTCTTTATTGGTGTTTGATCCCTCTGTTACACAGATCCTCAAACAGGGGGATGATAAAAGCAAATTAATGCATGGGGCATCTAGGATGTTTCATGCACCCACATTCTCCCCAAATGAGGAGTCTTCCTTCAAGGGGCAGAACAAACAAAAATCCCAATTGAACAAAAGTCATAGATCCAAAAGGAAATGACTGGAAGATAATTATTTGGAAACAAACAAGAAACATTCCTTTCCAAAAAGGTATCACTCCCCTTCCCTGCACAGGAATGACTATGCTGAGTCACAGAGCACCCCTTACCTCCCCCACCCTTCCTTCTCTTTCTTGTTCCCTCTAACTCTCTTTCAACCCTGCAGCCTGGCTGCAAATAGCCTATGACAAATGAGTCCTGAGAATAAATCAGTGAGGATACACTTGGCAGTCGGTAGAAAATCCTACCCATCAGGGGAATCCCCCTATATCCATCAGACGAGACAGAGATGTTTCCTCTTTCACATGACAGAAGCAGAGGTCATAGTACCAGTGCCTGTGATACACAAAGACAAAGGAGTTTATGCCAGAATATTTTTGGCACCAAAATCATAGCACTCCTGCAGACCTTTCCTAGATTTGTCCTTTCTGAACACCTTTGTAAAAGATCCAAAATTCAAAATGCTCACCTTACAATCAGTCCTAGTATTCCTTCCAGACCACTGTTTCATGGTGACTCTAAACCTCAGAGACACTTATATTCCTATTTTCAGGAACTTTTTGAGATTTTCTCTGTTTGGATTGCATTCAGTTTTCTGCATTATCCTTTGGGTTATCTGCTGCAACTTGAGTGTTTACAAAGTGTTTGGCCCAGTGTTTGCCAATTGCAGAACCCTAGACCTCCATATTTTCCCTTAGTTAGATGAATTGTTGATTTGTGCATATTCTGAATCCATGTGCTTGGAGTCCTTTGACAAGGTTGCATCCCTCCTTTCTCACCTGGGCTACAAACTGAACCTTCAGAAGTCCTTCATCACACCTTCTCAATGAATTGTTTTCCTGGGATGTTGGATAGACACGGTAAAAAGGATGGCATTTTTGCCAGAAGACAAAGTTCTGACTTATCAGGGCATTCATTTTCATGGATGTCTGTCTTCTAGATGTGGTCTCAATAAGAGAGTTCCTCAAAATTCTAGGCCTTATTGCATCAATGATCTTCATGATATCACTATCCAGACTACACATGAAAACTTCAATGGTACTTGAAGAATTATTGGACCCAGCACCCTTAGATTTACAGGTACCAGTACTGGGATTTGTGAAAAAGGAACTGCAGTAGTTATGGAGGAATTAATTCCTTCTGAATCCAGAAGTTCTTTTCTGTCTTCAGACCCCAGTCCAAAATGTCCAACTAGACATTTCCGATGTTGCGCTAGGAGCAGTGCCCACGGGAGTTCAAGTGCAAGACTTATGGAGTCCTCAAGTCATTCCAAAGTGCATAAACATAAAAGAGATGTTGGCAGTGATTAATTTTTAAAAGTTCTTCACCACTTATGGACTCCAGGTCCTCATCTAGTGGTTACAGACATCACTCTTTTGATGTGTTACCTGAGCAAACAAAGGGGTACAAGGTCATACCCTCGTTGCTGGTTGGCAATGATGGCCTGGGAGCTGGCTGTCAGCATTCTCTGAGTCTTCAAGCATCATAAATATTCCATTAGTGCAAAATACAGTGGCAGATAGACTTAGCAGATCCTGAACAAACCCTCACAGAGTGGAAGCTCCATGAAAAGGTCTTCCAGGATCTGATCCAGATGTACAGAACACCTCTAGATCTGTTTTTCTCCTCTTAAAATAGGCAACTGAAAATTTTCTGTTCAAGACATCCTTGCAGCCATGCTTGGAAGACAGATGCTCTATCATTTCCATGGTCAGTAATGTAGTAGTATACATTTCTACCCTTTCCAATGATTCCCAAGGTACTTTTAAAGATTAGGACTTACCAAAGATCATTGTGGCAACCCCTTCTGGCAAAACTGGTTCTTCCTTTTAATGGAATTGGCAAAGGGCAATTACCACAAGCTTCCTCACAGACTGAATCTGCATACTCAGCATTAAGGGTGAATGGTATACCCCAAATGACAGCCTGTATCATTCTATTTTAATACCTTTTAGGCACTTGTTGCATGAGATTGTGCAGCAAGTATTTAAGGAGGCAAGAAAACCTACAACTAGAGAATCTTATGTTTACAAGTGGCAGAGGTTCTCTAGGTGGTACCTAGTCAATAAGAGAGGTCCAAAAAGGGTGTCAACCCCTTAGATTTTGAAATGTTTGTGTCAGATACTTAGTTTATTATATGCTTGTGTCAAAGTCCATCTTATGGCGATCTCAATTTTTCTGACCACAGATTCCCCTCTTTCATCACTTTATGTGGTCAAACAGTTTAAGAAAGAAGTGTTGCACATGAGACCACCTTGAAAGCAAATTTCTCCTTCCTAGGATCTTAGCTAGGCTCTCAGCTTTGTTCTTGGAAAAACTGACCTTGCCTCCATTTGAATTTGCCTCTCAGGCTGATTTACCGTTTATTATTTGGAAGACTGCTCACTAATTGCTCTGCCATCTACAAGGCAATTCTCTGAGCTGCAAACTGTCATGGTGGGCCAACCCTGAACACTCAGTTCCTGTGACAGCTGAAGGCTTCAGTCTCAGGATATGCTCAGCCAATCAGCTGTCATGGGAAGATACAGAGAGAGGAAGTGGAGCTTTTGAAAACTGGCCAGTACTGGGCTACCTTAGCAGATAATATAAAATGCCACTGCGACAATGAAGAATTTGAATATCTACTGTTACAAGTACGTAAGACTTGCAGAACTGTACTATACTTTTGTTATGCAAATTTACTGATGTACTCCAGTTAACTTGTTTGTTGTTGTCCCATGCATGCTTGCCTATCCTATGAATGAGTGTAGGCCTTTCAGTATGTTTGCCTTTGTAGCTGTACATTCATTAGCTCTCCATACCTATATAGATACATATGTATTGATCCTGATGCTTGTAATGTTGCTCAGTTCTCTAGATGTCTTTGTGATGCTGCACAAAAAGGCTAAGACATTTTAACTTGGTGAAAACAGTTGTCTCGTTAGTGTGATGTTGTGGCACATTGTCTATTAAACTGTATTTGATGTGTATGTTTTCATGTGAATGTTTGTATAAAAGGCATCTTCCATGAGTACTCCGATGAGTAAACCTGTTGGCATCACACATTTTATTCCTTTCCTCTCTTTTGCTTTCTTGCACTGCTGTGTTGCATTTGACATCCTAACTTGAGATAATAAGATTACTTCTAGCATCTTGTTAGCTTCAGCCAGGTTCCAGTGAGTGTATCAGATGCAAAATGTCCAATTAGTTGTGATTTATATGGAGTCTTGACATGTCCCTTAAAGGAAAGCTCTACCTTGAAACTCAAAAGATTTTATCATTGTATTTTTGTTTTTCTGTGTATTCAGATGCATCAAAAATCATTATAAGTGCCTGAGAGAATGGTGTCACAAGGCTTGGTATACAAATCGGATTTTGTTATAAAGCTTCTTTTTCTGGTTTCCAAAATCCAGTTCAAGTCCATTTTATATGAGCCATGCCAGGCATAAGGAAGTCAGGCATTTTTATTTCACATTTGGGTAGAATGTTAGTAATATGAGTTTCAGCATCTGGGACCCACCTGCTTTAATTCTTATCCTGAAGTATTATCATTTTGATGGCAAGTTAGCGCCTGCTATACTTTTCCCAGTTGTTTTAAATCAAAGTGCAGGGCTTTCTAAGGCTGATAATTTGTAGTCATGTATTGATTCTTAGTGTTAGCTGTCTTAACACATAACAAGTTAATTTTCAGCCTGTATCCTGAAAGCAATTACAAGAATTTGAATCCTTTTAAATGAGTTTTAAAATTATTTAGAGTTGTTATTTCTTTATTATAGTTGATGGCATGCAACCTTACATTCAGGTTGTACACAGTGAACCTGTGCTATGTCTGTATCCCTTTACTCCTTTGTTTCAGTGCCCAGTGCTTACAACTAAAAAGTGGATGTTTATATCACTTAACAATCATCAAGTAACTGTGTCCTTCCGTTGAAGTACAAATGCCATACCTTCTAATCCCAGTCTACCACTGAAAGCTGTCTCCTTGTTCCATCATGACTGATGAAAACTCTTATTTCAAAGAACTTATAAAGGCAAAAAAATGTGCTTAAATTTGTAATTAAAAGCAACTTTTTGCTTCCCAAAATTAGGATATTTAACAGTTTGTGTTGCATGTAACTTATCCTGTTCATCTAAAGCTTTCCTCCCAAAGTTAAATTGTATAGAGTATCTTTGCTTTAGCTGTTTATTGCCATTTGCTGATATCAGAAAGACAGTCTCAAAATGTAAAACTGTTGGTTGTGACCAACACTTAAAAATACAGAATATGTGCTGTCCAGACTAGGTTAAGCAGGCTGGGAAAAATTCAGTTTTTGAAACAATTTGAGATTTGTACAGGGTAAAATGATGGTGATCTGTGGCACTGAAATGGGTGGAAATGAAAAAAAAAATTAAGTTCTTCAAGACTTTTTGAGCACTTCCAGGTAATAATATAGGGACAAAAAACTCTGGACACATTGGGAGATGGAGTCCTTTTTTCAGAGTTAAAGCTTCTGAAGAGGAATTATAACTAGGCCGTGGATCTGTTGTGTTTAGCATCAGGGCCTTACATTCATTTATCATACGCTTTTGGAAGGTACTGTTATTTTTTTATATTTGCTTCCTCTTTTCTGTTCCTACATTATAAATAAGTTAAAAAGGGGCATATTTGAGCTGCATTTCTGAACAGGGCACCATTTATTTGAAGCAATGGAAACCAATGTAATCTTCTCCCAATCATTCTCACTGGTTTCTTTTTTAACATTTTTAGTTGAGCTTGCAGTTGTATTTCCCTTTTAAATTGTTTATCCCTGCAATCTTTGAAGTTTAAGCTACGTGGAACTTGCAGTACCACACTAAGATTTTCTGTTTTGATGCTGATTTTCCTTTTATTTTCTTTTTTTTTTTTGCTTGTTTTTTTTTTCAAAGCTGCCTATCCAGACTGAGAATTCAGTGATAACTCTAGTCAGAAGCTACATGTCTGTGGTTAGTATTAGTTTGTTTCCATTCTTTGGTTGCATAGTAGAGCCAACCCTTCTGAAGCAATTCTGGATGTCTAGCAATATATTCCCTGTAATGCAGTACAGCATGTCATGATTGTGTCATCCCTTGTTTTTTATGTGCTCTGTTATTAATGAGAGAGAACTGAAGTGCACGGATCATCTCATTGTCATATGTGTTTCTGGATGTTTAAACTACATTCTTTGATTTTTGTTTGCTTTTTAGCTTGCAGTGTGTTATGCTTCCTTTTTTCTTTTCACAAGCAGCCATAGCTAGTCGGCTTTTCCTCCATTTCTGCGCCTCTAATAACCTCACATTAATTCCTACTGCTGTGAATTTTCCACATTAGCACATGGCTACATGGACAAGTCAAATGGAAAGTAACTGCCAACAGTAACATACAGATCCCTTTACTTAATCATGCTACTCCTCAGCTTATCCTCTAGTCTTCTCCTCCTGCTACTGGACCATCTCTCATCCTATCATGATGCTATAATAGTTCTCAGCATCTCTCTCACTCTGTCCCAACCACCCATTTATGCTTCATCCCTACATTGTCTGCACATCGTACCAAACATATTTAATAATGCCCATCACCTGTACTCCAAATATAGACTGATTTATTCCATTTTAACGCAAACCGAAACAAAATGAATTGGAAAAATACTCTCCAAAAAACAAGTCTTGATAATTCCCCAATATACTACAATCCTTCCAGGAGGAGACATTCACCCTAATCCTGGCCCCACCTATTACTATGAACATCAAAACAATTCTCTTCTACACACTACTGTAACCCACAATGACCAACACCCAACCCCAGTAATCTAACCTTTTCTACCATAAATGTTGGAACCATAAGAAATAAAATTGCTGAACTGCATGCCTAACATAAACCTGATATTCTCACTGAGACTGAAATTTACCTTAAATCTCATATAAACAACTCCAAAATTATACCTCCTGACTATAATATCTTTGCTAATGACCATACAAAGACGAAAAGGTGGTGATATTGTTTAAATATTTTCCCAGAACTACCACATTTCCCCTTACACCAAACCAACACCAAAATTCAGTTCAACAGAGCTTCTTATTACTTTTCTGAAATTAATCAATTATAAACAAATATGTATTACTGTCCCTATATCCCTCCTGACAACAATACAGCTATACTGGAAGATATCCTACAATGGATATACATAACAATTCCACAAGAAAAGTACTACTAGGTGACATGAATGTCAATTGGCTGGACATTAACTGTAACTCTCCTACAACTAGCGTGAACTTATTTGGTTTCATAAAACTCATTAATAGCCCCACACATTATACCAAGACATCAAATTCTCTATTAGACTGGATCCTAGTATCAAACCCTAGCAAATACACTGCCACAGGTACAATGTCTGACTGTCTCGGGTATCATCTCCCAATGTATACAACAAGACCTCTCACACTTCCACTTAAATAGCATGTTTATAAAACAAAATGCAATCTTTCCAAGTTTAACCCAGAAATGTTCATTACTATCCTATCATATATTGATTGGAACATCCCAAAAAACTCCCCTTAGATGATGCTGTAAATGAATTCAGTACAGCTTTCCTGGATATCCTAAATAGCCTTGCACCTCCATGAAGAAAGAGACTAAAAACAAATAATGTAATTTGGCTGTCCAAAAAAGAGTAGAATGCTAATGCATCTTGTCCAAAAATTCATCCCTGACCCCTCTCCCAATAACTCACACTCGAAACTGCAATACAATTCAACCCTTATTTCATAGATAGTATAACATCTTTAACCAAGAATTCCCCAATATCTAATCCTAACCCTTCTCAACAGCCACATATCACCACATCCTCTTTCATCTTTAAACCTGTGCCCACATCCTATATAGAACTGCTCTTAAACAAAGTCAAACCACCCGCTACTTTAGCTGATGACCTTCCAAGTGAGTAGCTAAAAATAGCCGCAAATAGCATTGCCTATCCTGTCTCAAGCCTTATAAACAGGTCAATCCAGGAATCCCACATTTCCTCTCACTGGAACAAGTCACACAATATCCCTCTGCACAAAGGATGAAATTCAACAACATTACTAACTTTAGACGTATAGCAATATTATACCCCCCCCCCAAAAAAAAAAACTTGAAAAATGTATTCAAAAACAGTTGCTAAACTATTTCCTGCAGGAAGAACTCCTATACCCCACACAACATGGCTTCCATCCTTCCCATAGTACTAATACTGTACTTCTAAACTATATCGATACTGTCAATAAAGCTAGAGATAATGGCAAACTAGTCTTCTCCTTATTTCTAAAGCCTTCAAGACAAATTTGTCACAGCAAACTTCTACTTAAATGTCCTCATTAGCTCTTGCTCAGCCAACCCATCTATTGTTCAAAAGTTACCTGTACAAAAGGTATCGGTCAGTAAAATGGAACTCCAACCTCTCTCGATACCTCCGACAACATGGCCCACCTCCAAAAAATTCCTTAAGAAGCTTTAACAGCCACTGAAACATGGCTTTGTAACTCAGTACTCATGCTCAACCCTAAAAAAAATCAAACTATTACTTTTTCCCCAAATCCCTCTCTCATGAAAAAACTTTGAAGTCATTTTCATAGCAAATTATTATGGATGATAGTGGATGATAAGCTTAAATTAGACCTTTTATACAAAATTGCATAAGAAAAACTCATCAAAAACTAGGGATGTTTTATAGAGCCAAAAATATTCTCACCAACATAACTAACACTATACTTGCCGCAACCTATCTCTTCCCCACACTTCTTTCTGGTACTCCCATCCTGGCTAACCTTCAGGCATCACAGAAATCAAAACTTGAACAATGCTATAACAAAGTGGCTTAATTTGCAACAAATACCCCTTTCAGAACCCACCACTGTATAGCACTAAAAAGCCTAAATTGATTAGAACTACCCCCTCAACTAACATATACATAGCTTCTTACCACCTATAAAATGTATCCAGAATATATCTGTGTGTCCAGCACTAAATAACATTCTATACAACTATGTTCCCAGTCAGTCATTATGATCCAATGGCCAAAGACTCCTGTCAGTCCACAAATCTGTCATATCTGCTGAGCATTGTCTGTACTCGTGGTTGAACTCTCATGGACAACTTGCTAAGGCCTGGAATTCCTTACCTGTATCCATGAAGTCTATACCCTCACTCCCATCTTTCAAAACCGTTCGGAAAGACTTCCTAGCCAAAAGCTGTCTCTGTTCTTGCTCAGCACTACAATAAACTGCATCCCTAAATGTGAACAAATATCTATTCATACCTTACACCTCCTTAATCTTCCTTAGTCCCTCATTTCCTTACTTCTATCAGTTTCTCTCCCTCACTTTCTCTCTAACTATACCATAAGCCTTGTTTGTATTATACTAATTTACTTTAAGTTCTATATAAACTGGCTAAAATTTCTCTAAATATGAAATCATTGTCATATAACTTGTACCTATTTTTAACAAATGTTTTCATATTATGTCTGTAGTTATTTAAACTATAGTTTTTTTTTATTTTTAAGATTATAAAATTATTGTTCTTAAAATGTTTTGTAATAATTTGAAGCTTTTCTCCCTGGGTCTTCGCTGAAAATGGACTGCTACCCAGTTGGACTATCCCGATAATCAAATGTCAATAAATCAAAATAAATGAGTAACTCGTTGACCGAGGCTGCTTGTCAACCAAGAAGGAGCTTGGTTTCTTATGAATTCTCCTGTGCACTTTAAGGCTGCAAAAGTTGGAATAATGTGTAGCTGACAGTTGATACTTTTTTAGTTTGCCCTTCTAAAGGGGCATTTCAAGTTAGCAGTACTGTACAATGAGATGCATTTTATTGTACAATATTATCCCTTTTGGACCAAGTTCATGACTGAGGCAAAACAGTGGTTTGACCTCTCCTGGCAGTTTCTTTCTTTTTTTCAATTTTTTTGACCATGACAGGGCACTGATCCCAAGAGACCATTTTCATGGTCATTAGGAGAGCAGAAAGTCAAGAAAATTATAAAGTCAAATTGCATTAACAACTGTATGCTGAAGAAAATGATAATGTATGTAATGAAAATGCAATGCCCAGTAAATGCAGATGCACAGGATAGGAACCAGGATTTAAGTTGTCTGTGACAGTGGGATTTATCTTAAAGTTCTGTTTCTTTTTCTCTTAATACAGTAGAAAGAGAGTGATTACATTATAGAGAAGTTATCCAGTAGTATCTTTTTCCTGCTGTTCAATTGCACATTTTTAAGTATTTTGTTTTTGACTGATCTAGGACACGGTAAGGATATTATGTCACCACAGTGCTTGTAGCGCAATGACTGTTCATATCTGTCTTATTTCCATAGCCTTTCAAGTATAACCAGCAGCAGCGTATGATTTGTATTATATCTTGGGGGTACATTTAAGGAATTAGGTGATGCGGACAACAGTTATAAACATTTTATTCATTTTCTGTATAAAACATTGCAATCAACATTCAATAAAATCCCGACTTTACAAGCAATAATCGTTTTAATTGCTCCCACTTGCCCTCCTTCCAGTAAACATCAAATCAGCCACAGAGCGGCCTCTCCACCTTCCCCCAGTTGTTTCTAGTCATTTTAAGTCCTTCATTTCCATCTCTTTTTCTTCCCAGCACTTTGTTTTTTTTCACAAAAGAATCTGTGCCATTGCACTGATATTGTATGCTTCCTCCATTTGGCTTTCTTAATCCTTAATATTTTTGCTTTACTTCCTCTGTCTGTTGTCAAATACAGGGGACCAGTTCTGATTATACTGTGTGAACATTCTATTAATATGCATGAGCACATTTGTACTGTGAGGGTTGTAGTGGTGAAACATTGTACAGAGTGATCATGGCCAGACATGGGCAAACTAGGCAGCTGCTTTGGTCTGTTTCTTCTATGGGCACATTTCCACTATTTATTTTCTAAAATTAAAAAAAAATGGCTTTTCTTTATGTTAGGAATATGAGTAAAAAAATGCAAACTGCCTTGAAGACATAGCAGCTGCAGCACTGAGGGGTGTGTATATATATATATATATATATATATATATATATATATATATATATATATACATATATATATATATATATATATATATATATATATATACATACACACACTATTCACAAAAGCACATACATGTAGGAATATTATTTTCTGTGTGGGAATATATAAATACACATTATGTGTGTATGTATATATATATACATATATATATATATATATATATATATATATATATATATATATACACATACACATTTGTGTAATTTTAGATTTGGTGCATTAAGAAAATAATCCATTCCTCTAACTGTTTATATTTTAATTGTACCAGTTCTACCTGTGCTAAAAGCTGTGTGTGTGTGTGTGTGTGTGTGTGTGTGTGTGTGTGTGTTGCTTGCAACAGGCTGCTGCCATATCCAAGACTGCTTCCGCTGCCTTTTGCCAGTCAAGGACACAACCCTAAATTAGAATACTCATTACTCAGGTTATCAGAAAATGCATTAATGAATGCAGACGTTAAATTCATAAGGAATAGAAAACAAAAACTCATGCTGTATCCTATAATCTGTAAGAGATCATTTTTGACAAATACAGGAAATCACCTCCTCTCCCATTCCCTGCTGTCTGCATGCAAGGCAAGATGCATTAAAGGCTTGAAACCAGAGAAACGTACTGAACCTGCTTTTCTGCACTGTGTTTTAACACATCCTAAATATTTTTAAATGTAACAGAGCAAAATTATCAGAAAAAAACACAAGTATAGAAAAATCACATGTAAAATGCAAACTACCAGGTAGCAAAATTATTTGATGACTGGTACTGTCTGTTTAATTGCTTTATTCAACTGTTTGGACTTTGTTGAAAAGCATTACTACAACTGAAGTACCATGTTAACAGTATTGACTCAGAACTTTCAAATCCCTCTGTGGCTGCAGTGACTTTCACACTGAGCTCTGTACTTTAGCTATGACCACATTATTCTCCTCATGACCTCTCATTTCATTTCCTATAAACCACATCTACCACAAACAGGATTTGGCATACAGCATGTTCTGAAATGACAGCACAATACTTCTAGGACCAAACTGAAGCATTTCTTCAAATTTGCAAAACTAATCTGAAATACTTCTCCTGCTGAGCAAACCCCCTCCACACACACACACACACACACACACACACACACACACACACACACACACACACACACCAAATATATCTGCTGGCAGTTTGAAGGATCACTTCACCTATGGCATGTCCTTTAGATGTGGGAGAAAATATTAGCCCTGGCAACAACCCACACAGGCATAGGAAGGATATGTAGATTTTGCACCAAAAGTACCCCACCTAAGAATTAAGAATCAAACTGGAAAACCAGAGGCTTTGAGTCATTAGTGCTAAGTATACCACTGTGGTTATCTCACCCAATGTCACCAGTTTGTGGTGAAGTGAAGAACGGAGACCAGTATTTGTGTATTGTGGAGCTTGTTTAACATAGATATTTAAAATTAATCTTTCAGTAAATGATATTGCCTGTTTGACTCTTTTTGTTCCTTTTATCTGATATTTTAGACCTGTCTGTATTGTTTATGTATCTTACTAGGCTGGTAGACTGACCACCCTGTTTTTTGTGTAAATCCATTGATCGATAACAATCCAAGTCATCCTAATCTGTGTGTTCTGCTTCTTGTATATCTTGGTGCCTTCTAATATAACACAAGCAGTTGTATATATTTATAAATGTCCTTTTAAATCATTTGAGTACATAACTGAAAGATTTTTCTGCTAGTACTGTGTCAAGGTAGTTGCTTGCTTAGACAGCATCCCAGTAAAGCATCTGTGGTACTGATGTGTGGTTTAATGACTCACTGCTTTGATTGCTGTGAAAATAATTAGTTATTCTTCTGAAATCTATTAAAATTGCATTAAACCAAAAAGCTAAATCAATGACTAATTTAGCATCTGTTTCTGTTATGTTGTAGTTTTTAATTTTCTTTTAACTGAGGGTTGTTAGTGGCATTCAGTTATTTGTCTTTGATATGGTGCTTTGTGATTTGCATGGGCATCATGAAAGCTTTAGTGTATCTTGTTTGAGCTTCTAAAGTGGCATATTTATTAATAATGATTTCTTAGAACTTTCACTATTAAATTGTGCATTGTGTATGCTTTGTACAAGTTAGTTCTTTTCTGTGTTTGTTTTTTTTACAGTAAGTAGGTCCTAGGCAAAAAGGACTCTTGTGGTCTAGCCCATTCACCTGTTCAAAATAAATAAGAAAAAAAATTAAATTAAAATGTGCTGACAATTGAAATATGAAAGTATCTAAAAGTTTGAGTATGATTAAAGTAAATTTTCTGATGTTCCGTCTGCAAAATGGCATCTGGTGCTACTGTACTTTTCTGTCCTTATCATTCCTTATTTATTTGGGCCTTTTTACAGATTCATACATATTCCAAGACTATTCATTGTAATGATCATTTTTCCACCTTGCTAGTAAGATCCCTCAGGCTGTACCTTCACATGCTTATTATTAAACCACTAAGTACATTTTACTGTATCCTTAATTGCACATACTGTGGTGCATCCATTAATGCTTATGGATGCACCAGCATGCTATATTCTGCACTGATGTTATAGTGATTAAGGTTAAGTGAATCCTTCATGACATCATGGAAAAATGTATTTTTATGAAGAAAATGATAAACTACAGGGGCACAAATCACAGAAAGTAATGGAGTGAAATGTGTCATGGTGCTACAGACATCAAATGATGTGGTGCAGTAAGAAAAAAAAGAAAATTTTACTTTAAGCACAGGTTTGCGGACATTTTCTTTGAACATTGTTGACATTGTGGATAGCCAGTTGAGCAGCAGCATTTGTAAATATTGATTTTATTTCTGTTTAGGGATGCAGCATTACTATTATTATTATTATTATAGTGTGCAAATAAAAGTAAGACCATATGCAAACAATAACACCATATTATAAATATGAATAAGAAAGTAGACAATAAATGTATATATACATATAAAACTGATTATTCTCACCTGAAAATATGTATATACCCTAAAGCAGAGAAATAGTCTGAAAGTAGACAATAAAAAAAACATATATATATATATATATATATATATATATATATATATATATATATACATACATATAAAATTGATTATTCTCATCTGAAAATATGTATATACCCAGAAGCAGAGAATTAGTCTGAGGTACACAATTATGTCAGTAACATTTCCTATGTCATTTTTGAAATATATAGTTATGTATTATAGACAATGCTGTGCATCAAACATTTCAAATGACCACTATTAAAGATTGAACAGGTCAAGTATGTCTTCATTTGCACAACTATCCCACGAAGCAAGGCTGATGTACTTAATGCTTCCATGCTTTACTGACAATGGTAACTGAAATATGAGGTTCAAGATTTATATAAGCAATCATTCACAAATGAGTAGGAACAAGAAATCAATTTTTTTCTTCTGCAATACATAGTGATAAATTAAAGATTGTGAATAAGCAAGCATTAGTTATCCACTGTGTGCATCAGATATATATGCAACCTTAAGTCACAAAGACATGTGCAAAGGGTAGAGCAGTGTATTGCCAAGGACAAATATCTAGTAAAATGACTTTTGCACCCCTCTGGGGTTGTAGTAGTTGCCACTGCAAATGTGCATAAACCAAACCTGAATTCATTTTCATTCTCACACACAATTGTAGAAGTTAAGCACTGTTGTATTTGAACCTCCCACCTATCCATTTATACATTCTAGAGAATAGTGGAAGAAGCACTACTGCCACAGAAAAGTCTGACTGATAAAGGGAGAGAGTGGACTTTTATGAGGATTACCTCATTACTGTGCTACAGAGATGATGTTTCTATAAAATGTGAGATAAAGGAGCTTTGTACAAATTTAAATGCCTTCTATTCAGGGGAAGTGGAAACAGCATCAAGTGTTACACACAAGTTTCCCATGTTGCATACTGAGCCTCCTACCTATCTTGTTACATATTCTAAAGAGCACAGTATCAGTCACAAGCACCACAGGAGAAGTCAGACTGTTAAAGGAAAGAGTGAATTTTTGTCGCAATGACCTCATCACTGTGTTGCAGAGAGGATGGTTCAGTAAAAGGTAGGATAAGGGAGCTGTGTGAAGACTTCAATGTATTCTTCTCATGAGCAGTGGATACGTTACACACACTCACACAAAAAATAGTTTCCCATGCTGGGTATTGAACCTCCTACATATCTAGTTATACAATCCAGAGAGCACTGCATTAGTCACAAGCATCACAGGAGAGCTCTAACTATTAAGGGGAGAGAGGGCATTTTTGGCATGATGACCTCATCATTGTGTTTCAGAGAGGATGTTTCAGTACAATGTGGGATAAGAGAGCTGTGAGAAGAATTAAATTCAGTCTTCTCATGGGAAAGTGAATACAGCACCAAGTGTTACATGCACTCACACAAGTTGCCATTGCTGTGCATTGAGCCTCTTATCTAACCAGTTGCACACCAGGGAAAACACTGTATTAATTACAAGCACCATTAGAGAAGTCTGACTATGAAGAGAAGAGAGTGCACTTTTGGCATGATGACCTCATCACTGTGTTGCAGAGAGGATGTTTCAGTAAAAAGCAGGATAAGGGAGCTGTGTGAAGACTTCATATATTTTCTCAGGGAAAGTGGATACAGCACCACGCACTACCCACAATCACACAGACAAGTTTCACATGATGAGCATTGAACTTCATACCTATCTAATCACACAGTCTAGTGAGCACTATATTAGTTGCAAGTGCAGCAGGAGAAGACTAAATTTAATAATGTAAAATAGCACATTTTTACTTCTTGAAAATCCACTGTTTAGAACAGATGATACTGTGCATCACAGGTTGCACGACAAATACATATGTGTCCACAGCACAAAGTAACATCATTATGATTGCCACATGTAATTACATACTTCAGTACTACAGTTTAGAAACTGTGCTTCATGTACATTGCATTTCTGTGAGGGACATTGACACTTCACATTATGTGATGCTATAGACATTAGCTGTTGTAACCCAGTGGGTTATCAATCAAACTTTCCTGCAACTTCAGGTTAGGATAATTGCACATTTGTATTGTCTCATACTTGCACTGTGTGCATTGACAAGGCAAACATGCAAGTCATACATAGGATAGTGCACTGCAGAATAACAGTTATGGATTATGTGAGAATAAGTTACCCAACACAGTTGCAAGTGTAAACACAGTAGAAAAGACATACATCAAATGACTAAATTAATTGAGTCAACATCATACTGAAATCAGGATAATCTGTTGACATAATTAATACAGGAAAAACAAATGTTGTTCAGCCTAAAACCATAATTATGTGATTTTCTTTTTTTTATGTTACAAAGCAGAATTGCACTGCTCATGGCAAAGTATTCGCACATGCATAATCATATCTTTAAGTATTTAGAATAAGAATTATCAGTACTCTATGTTACTCTGTGCCAGCTTTTGTGCAAAGATCAGTACAAGACAGGTTTCAAAATAGAGAGTAGGCACATTAATATGGCAGCAAAATAATCATAGGATCATCGAACGTTATTAGGCTAATGGCCCTAAGGCCCTTACAAGCCTAACCAAGTTCTTACCCTTATTTCCACAATCAGCACCTATTGCCCTTGTCCAAGAGAAACACAGGTGGAGCCCCCGGGGTAAATTTACAGTCACCCATCCAATCATCCAAATTGTGTTTGAAGAGGGATAATGAGGTGCTGTGTTTGACATGAAGTGGGGGTCTGTTCCAAAGGTGTGGTAAGCTCTGGAAGACAAATCTGTCCCAATAGCAGGTTTTATTAATGTCACATACCAGGTTAAGGTCTTTAGACCAAGTAACCTGTGTACTATTTGTCTTTCAGATATGAAGCATTTCTAATAATGCAGGGTCATTGATTGCCTTATATGCAAGGCAGAGATCACCTCTGAGTGGTCTGTATGAAACAGAATAAAGTGACAGTGATTTCAGACGACTCTCACAGGACAGATGGTGAAGACCTTGATGCTTAGAAAGATACATTCCAAAAGGGACATCATACTCAATTATTGGCCTGATGAGGGAAGAGTACAGGGAGGTTATAACTTCTTTTTTTTTCTGGAGGCAATGCCCTTAATTATGAGATGAGCAATATACAGAATGCCCTTCTTACCACTGTGGAGACATGGTGGTCAAAGGTAAGGTTGCTGTCAACCTGCGTGCTCAGGTTTCTCACCATTGACTGCATACTTAAGGTGTTGCTATTGATATGGTAGTTAGCAGGAACACCGCTTTTAGCAAAAGGAATAATAATACATTTTTTTGTATTGAGTTTAAGGCCATGGCTTTAGCACCAATCATTTGTTTGTGTAAGACCCTCTTGTAGGATGTTGATATCATTTGGAGATTCTATGACCGCTCCCAGTTTATAGTCATCAGCAAACTTTGTCACCCACAGACCTTTAGTTTTGCTTGTACTTTGAAGAAATAGATTCCAAACAGTAGAGGTCTCAGGGCTGATCCCTGTGGAACATCACTGCTTACAGGTCTGCTGTTGGAGGTGGATTCCCCTATTTTTACTATATGAACTCTATCAGTGAGCCAGTTAGTGACCCATCTAATGATATAAGGATTGATGTCTAGTTGGGTGAGTTTGTCAAGGATGCCTGAGTAGGGGACAGTGTCAAATGCTTTGGCTAAGTCCACGTAGGCTGTATGCACAGATTTGCCCTTGCCCGGGGCCTTGGTGACTGTCTTGAAGAAGTCCACCAGGTTTAACAGGCATGATCTCCCTTTGACAAATCCAAACTAAGTAGGGTCAAGTGTTTGGAGATTACCTATATCTCTGTAAATAAGGTCCACAATGATTCTCTCCATGGCCTTGCAGATAAGGCTAGTGAGGCTAATAGGTCTATAGTTTCCAGGGTCAGTGGAAGCACCACCTTCCAGGGTCAGGAAAGTTTTTCATTGTTTTCATAATAAGCTTGGTGTTTTATGTGCCAACTATGACTATGAATAACCCAATAATTTATTTGTTGTTTCATGTACATACCCCATGCCATGCATGCAGCCTGGGATGTTATGTGCAGCCCACAATGTTTGTGTGTTTAGATGCTGTGTTTTTGCCTAGAGAGGGGAGGAGGAGGTAGCTCTTTATGGATACAGGGTAGGCCACAGGTGGTAGGGATGTAGAGGAGTACATGTGGCAGGGATAGGGTGTTGTTGGTTTATGTTAGTATGTCCATAGGCTCAGTATGGCTCGGTATCATTAACTACCAGCTCTGCACAAATATGGCCTTTTCTTTTTAACCTTAGAGGTTATGTAACTAATGTCTGTCTTATGGTTGTTGTTTTTTGTTTGGATTTTGGACTCATAGTTTTTTTTTCTTGGACTTTTTCAGAAGTCTTATTTGAAGCTGAGGAGTGAGGAGGGGTTTAGGAGGGCTAGTTTAAGCCGGCTCTTCTTTACTCTTAGACACCAATTTTGGCAAAACCCTGTTCATGACAATTGTCCACCAGGCAGGTTTGCTCTTCCTTGAGGAGCTTGTTTTGGACCTATCAGGTACAGCCAAATCAATACAGTTATACAGTTGTTTGTATAAAGCATTGGTGTAGAGCTCTGCATAGTTTCCAGTTCCCCATTCCAGAGGAGGGAGGTGAGCTATATTATTTATACCATCCATCCCGGCTACAATCTGCTTTGGAGAAATTTTTTAGTTAAGTTGCTGCTAGGGTGGGTTATGTGTGATAGTTACTTTGAATTAGATGATTTATGTTCAGATCTCACCAGGGAGAAGCTCACATGGGGGTGCTACAGTGGTCCCTCATATTGGTGAGCACCAGATCCAGGATGTTGGCACCCCTTGTGGGAGTGTCAACCAGCTGTTCCAGGACATTGGAATTAACGAAGTCAAGGAACCTTTGGGCAAATAGGTTTAAGTATAAGTAATTTACCCAGCCAATGGATGAGTAGTTAAAGTCAAGGGTTGGGAGAGTGGCCTAATGGTTAAGGTGTTTGCCTTACAAACACAAGGTGCAGGGTTTGAGTCTCACAAGGGATAATTGGCTAGGCTTAAAATGGCTTGTAAGGGCAATTAGCTTAGCACTAATCTATGAACCTATGAACCCAAAACCATGGCATTTGGATGTATCTTGAGAGACTCAAGTAGATCCAAATAGGCAAAGTGGGTGTCCTGATTCATGGAGGGGATCCTGTAGCTGGCAATGACTTAAATATGTCCTACCAACAGTTAATTACACCTGAAGTGCCTACAAGGAGTCATACTGTTTAACCAATCTGGATGTGTATTTATCTTTAAAGAATATTGATACACCGCCTCCTTTAGTTTTCACACCTTTAGGTTGAGGTCGGAACATGCAGAAGGAGGTGTAACCTGGTATGGCTGGGGTACTCTCCACAGCCTTGAACCAGGTCTCTACGGCTGCATAAATGTCTGCATCTTCCAAAGTGAGGACAGCTTCCAGTAAGTGCAGTTTCATGTTCATACTCCTAGCATTTAGCAGCAAAATTCTGAGGTTGTTTTTAGATGAAGTTTTTAAGTTGGGAATTTTGTTCTTGAGACACTGGCTAAAAAAGGCACTATGGGGGTGGCAAGAGCCTTAGCCAGTAGCCAAAATCACTGGGGTGACAGATGAAGACCATCTCTGGCAAAGTATCGAGGTCTGTCGATCATGTCGTCCCAGGCTGACAGATAGTGAATCCCCTCAGAATGACACCAGAAACTAAGCGAATTATTGAAGTCAATCATTTTGTGTTTGTATTGAGGCATCATCCTAGGTGAAGGTAAAATGCTGCTTAAGGCTAGGGACATACCTGCCTGAGACACGTAGTTTGAGAGCTCAATCATGTCTCCCTTCATATAGTCCAGAGAGGTACATCTCAAGTCATACACACCAACATGGACTAAGACGGAGTCGTAGCAGTACCTATTGTTGAGAGACTTGAGTGCATGTATGATATGGTGTATCCTGGCACCTGACAGACAGCTGACTGTGACCTTTTCCTTATCCAGCCTGGTAAGAGGGACATCAGTGTGTCTCATGATGGAAACACCTATGGCTAATATGTTTGCTTTTGTGTTTTGCCTTAAGGGTTTGACCAGTGAGACACTGGAGCATGAGCTATTATGTGTAATGTGTTCTGCAGAGGAAGTATTATGTGTAGCATGCTTGTGTTTGTGTTTGGGAGGTCTCTGGTGTTTAGGTATGTTTCTGATGAGGACCTCCACATATGTATGTATGTGTGATGTGGGTTTGGGTGTAGTAGGAGGTGAGGTGTGCATGCTGGAAACCCACTCATTGTCATATGTACTGACTGATGTGTGAGAGAGGATGGATTCAAGGTTCGTAATATAGTTACATCTCTCACACATTGTGTTTGTGTGGACTAGGAGTAGAGGGTTGTCGATGACATGAGACAGTTGCTATACTGCCTCAGGATGCCCATGTCACCCAAATTGGCTGGAGAAACTGTGGGAAATTGTCTGTCTACAGTGCTAGGTAAATTTATATGATCAGGAAAGGAGGTCACACTTAGGAGTGGCTAGTGGGTGCGAGATGTGTTGGTACCTCTGAGGCTGGACTTAGTGTTCCACCTGACAGTAGAGCAGGGCCACGAGAAACCTCTGGAGGACCACATGAAAAGTGCTTAGGGAAAATTTAACAAACAAAACATTTGTGTCTATAACCACCAATGGTAACCACCACTTCACAGCAATGCATGATGGAGCACTACATGCAAACAAGTGCAAATATGGGGCTTAAGTAAAACAAGAAAATACCCTTTTGAACTCAAACTAGCCAATAAGAATGCTCTGTCTGAGCTCTAGTTCAATCACCCTCGATTAGATGGGACCCAGACAGCCCTCTCCTCACACAAGGGTGTAGAAGAGCCTTCAACAAAGATGGCTTGAAGTTGATGCTCAGATGCTACAAAACAGACCCAGAAATAGCAAACTTGAAACTGGGCAGTGCTACAGCTAAACTAGTACAGTGTACAGTAAAATGTGACCAAAAAATAATTCAGACAATTCAAACAAAATGATGCATTAAGGAAAGGTATAACCAACATTTACAGCTAATGGATTCTACAAAACATTTTTCATCCATCTGGATTTGAACCTTTAAAGCATTGCAAGACAAACCTTCATACCGGAGTATTATCTAAGCACACCACATAAGAACTCACCTTTCTGATAGCTCACATTTGACAGCAGATTTAAGCAAACATGAAGGTATATATTCATCTTCATTACCCTACTAACCACTGACCACTGTAATCTGTACATCCAACTCTTTAGCTTTTTGAAAAGTACTTTTAATTGAAAATGTATAGCTAAGCACAACAGCACAAACCACAACAGAGTAATTCAGCTGAAGGCAATAAAATCATAAGCAATAGCCATAAGATAGGTATTTACATTGGGCATTATTTGCATTTGTTGCCTGGTGCCAGACATTGCACGAATGCAGGGGTGGAGGAGTAATGATACAGAGGGGAGAAGATACAGCAACAGGGTCAGATGAAGGCAGGGACAAAGTTGTTTATGACAGAATATGGATAATTATGGAGCATAACAATATTTAGCCAACATGTAGACATTAAATAGTGTTAAAAATTAGTAACACTTAAATGATGACTGGATTAGAACCCTTGAAAGTAGTCAAAAAAATCTATCTATACATGTCAGCATTATCTCATCATACCACAAAGGGATCACTACTGCACACCATTTAAATAACACAACTGAAACACTACCCAAGCAGAAGGGATGAACAGAGAGAGTTAGAGACAGGTGCAGAGACGAATAGCAACACTATGTTTTGTGGGACCTATAGGAACATCTGTATGGTGTGCTACTCTTACTTATTAAATCTTCTTTAATGTGTCATGCTCTGCACTATTCAACTGGCAAGTTAATGAAATGTTGTATATGGAGAGAACTATAGTCATTTGCAGTTAAATATATGAAAGTAATAGGAAATGTCATGAATCAATACACTGACCTAATCTGTAATCAAACCCATGACATTAGCTCAGCAAGCCACACATGATCTCAGTTATTACATCTAGCAGAGTAGGAACCATTACATTAGCTGTTTAACAGTACTGCCTTTAGTCTGACTTTACTCTGTATTCTCACAGCATAGTAGATTTAAGCAAATTTCATGAACTTAACCACACCACTGTAGATTATATTGAAATCTTCAGCTTTTGCAATAAGACGTTAAACAGCATTCACTGTCACTCAGCATTTCTGCACTACCCCAGCCTCTGTGCAAATGGTAAGGACATAAAATGAAGACTTTTCCATGGGCCATTTTTAGCTATGAGTTGTGTGTAAATCTATTTTTGACCATCTTAAACATGTGAAAAAGTGGTGGATAGGACAGTGGTAAAAATGGGGTTAACAAGCAGAGGACAGAACACAGGGGAAAGAATATTGGAATTTTAAGGAGGGTAGTGGGAGAGCACCATAGCTATCCACTTCTTCACAACATAAATGTACAATTGTACACATAATTTCATGTCTTTGGGGAGTCACCACACCAGGGATGAGTGACAACAACAGAAAAATTTTGCATGACCAAATCAAGTGTCAAGGTGGCTCATAGGTGAAATAGAGAGCTATGTATGAGGCATGTTTTTTTTTTCTGGGACAGAGAAGAATCTTGGGAAAGGTGCTTAAGAATGAGAGGGTCAGGTTAGTAGGTTAGGTTAGGAAACATGCACAGACATACAAGACAGACAGGAATGGTGATGGAGACAAAAGGTTGAGGGACACCGTGATTAGAGATAGGTAGGGAACATCAGAGGCTTACCCATGCCCAGCTTGAGAACAGTGATAATCTATACTCACCCTCAGAACTGTCATTACTATCTCCTACAGCAGCTCTGTGGGTCAGTGTCAGACACTGCATGGTCCTTGCAATCTGACAAAGGACCTTTTCAACCCTGCTGATACATGCACCAAGGCCACTCTCCATGGTGAGTTTATACCAGGTGACAAAATCTCCACCTCTACTGGTACTGTTCTAGGAGGGTACAACTCTACTAGCAGCTGGGGCAGAGATACCTGATGCAGTGGGAGGAGGAATGGCAGGGGTTGTGGAGTCAACATTGACATATTGTGAACCTAAAGTGCTGGGTGTCTGTACTGCCATCTGTGGAAGTATGTTGGCCGGTCTACCTCTCTGTGTTATTACTCATTTAATTTTCAGCAGCAAGGTATGCAAACAGCACAGTATTAATACATTATAACCACCCCCTGAAAAAAGAGAGAGATAGGGTGGGGGAGAGATAATTAGATACAACACCTACAACATTACTGTATTTTTCAATAAACCTTGTTTGGCAATACATAAACAATTATGATCATTTTCTATTGTACACCTTTGCCACATCCATATATGATGGAAAGGTATTCATGTATCATAAAAGTAGCAACTCTCACTGCAATGATAAAACAAAGAGCAGCCTTTGTTTTCCTGTGAGGCTGGGATACATGCATTCAAATCTAATAATTGCAATTACCATAATTTAATTATTTCTGACATATTATTGCTGTTAATATTTTCTAAATACTTATCTAATAATAAAATGTAATTGCTGCCTCTGAGTGTTGAACCCACATTCATTTAATCTGGTATTCTCATTGTTGAATTGCAAACACCAAGAGTCAATGGGGAAGGCATGCATGTTTGAAATGAAGGTTGAGGTTTGCTTCCTCAAGATGCTAGTGACTGAGGGAATGCAAAGACATTTTTGGCTTGAATTTCAACCTGAGTCATACTTACCCCATGCCTCACTGAGGCAAGTTAATCTATCCTGATGCATCTCATAATTTGCAGCTATTTCCTCTGCAGCTGTACAACGCAAAAACAAAATGAACTGTATATGAAAGCATAATGAGTACCTGAATTGGCTGGCTATATCATCAATACCATATTATAGACAGGTTATGGGTCAGTATACTAACACAACTGGGGGGTGTTTGCAGTCCTAAATTCAGCCTCCAATTGGCTTAGGAGGTCCTGCATGTGTTTCTTAAAGTCACTATAATGGTGACAACATTGTTCCCATGTGTGTAGAATGCAATTGCACTAGAGACAGCCTTGGCTAAGCTATGCTAAGTCTCAGCCTCATACTAAGACTCAGCATAATCTCCCTGTAACAGCCGGCACCTGTAGACCTTCATAAGGAGTGCCACAAATATCTTGGACTCTGCAGCACCCCACCTTTGTGCTATAAATTTAGCACTATTCTCTCCCTTGGCAGCTATGTTGCAAAAGTTATGCTAACAAAATCTGTCTGAACTGGCACCCAGTTCAGATCTCATGGGTAACCAGTTGTGTGCAAATCCCCACAGCCTTGCCAACTGAATTTTCACAGTTGAAAGCAGATGGACTCCTTGGCAGACACACTGGCACTAGCAGTAAAGGTGTGAAACATGGCATTGAGCTTTGCCATGTGTGATGCTCAACCTGTTGACTCCATTTCAAATGTTCAGAAATGTAATGCTTAATGGCAGGGCTTTTAATCCTTGCAGTCTGGAAGGAGGAAGAGGATGAAATGTGAGATGTTGTGAAGCTGGGGCTTAAACAATGTTAAAATATTGTTGTACCAGCTGGGGCTCAAACCCATGAGCTAAAGCATGCAAAAAAATGAAAGGTAGATTATTAATTAGCATTGCCACAAGAGAACTACCTTTCAAGTATGGAAATTAAAATTATATTAATTTGGGAATGAATGGAGCTACACTTCAGAGAGGCCTGCATGCGTGTGATTTTAATTAGTCATGGGAATGCATTACTATGTAAAAGTCAATATTTCTGTTTGTAAATATACTTCAGGTGGATACAGTTGAATGGGCTGAATAATACAGGTTGCGCCATGTTGTATACATAATTCACAAAGCATAACAGTCCTAAACACAAAGTTTGGATACGTGATGAGTCATGATGATTATAACAAAAGTAATGTGCCCATTATACATATGCAAGTGAATTTTATATTAAATATCATCACTGTCAAATAAGTGGGTGGAGAAGAGTGTCAGGAGTGATTTGTGACAGACGAGTACCAGTAAGAGTGAAAAGGAAGGTCTACAAGAGGGTAGTGAGACCAGCTATGTTATATGGGCTGGAGACAGTGGCATTGACAAAAAGGCAGGAGTCAGAGCTGGATGTGGCAGAGTTAAAGATGTTAAGATTTGCACTGGGTGTGACAAGGGTGGACATGATTAGGAATAAGTATATTAGAGGGTCAGCCCAGGTTGGAATGTTTGGAGACAAAGCCAGAGAGGCAAGATTACGTTGGTTTGGACATGTGCTGAGGAGGGATGCAGAGTATATTGGGAAAAAGATGCTAAGGATGAAGCTGCCAGGTAACAGGAAAACAGGAAGGCCTATGATAAGGTTTATGGATGTGGTGAGAGAGGACATAAAGGTGGTTGGTGTGACAAAGCAAGATGCAGAGGACAGGAAGAAATGGAAACAGTTGATCTGCTGTGGTGACCCCTAACAGGAGCAGCAAAAAGAAGAAGAAGAAGACTGTCAAATTTAACAAATTGGACACATTGTTTGAGGTTATATATGAAACTAATGATATATGCGAAATAGAGACATTTACTTATGCAAGCATTACTGAATCATTACTTGCAAAAACATGTTTAATATTACCATTTTTTCTTTAGTGTTATAGACCTAATGAAAATGTTGTGAGAAATGTGATTCTTATAAACCCTTTGTAAAAAAGGGTCTTTTAACAGGATTCAAACCCTTAATCAGTTGTTTTTATTTACTCTCACTGGACTTAGCCCTTATTCCACAGAGATAGGTATGTGACAGGTGTAATTTCTCTACTCAGTACTGTCTAGAGTGCAGTCGATAGCATACCAGGCATGTTTGCACTACATAAGGCAGCCTAAACTACATTTTTCAATTTTTTTCCTTAGGTAGGGAACTGTGTTTGCATGCTGCCAAAAGGAGAGCAAATGCAAATTAAAATGACCAACAAAAAAATTAAATATTGGTAATAGTTTCAATGTGATCTCTAAACAGGATTCAAAAATTGCATCATGTACCTTATTTTTCTCAATTCACTTAAGTTACACGTTATGCCACAGAGAAAGTTACATGAAAGGTATGCTTTCTTCACTGACTACTGTCCAGAGTACTTCCAGCTGTACAATGCTGCCAGGCATGTTTGCACTACATAAGGCATCCTAAACTAAATTTTTCACTTTTTTCCTTAGGTACTGAACAGTCTTTGTGAACTGCTAAGTGGAGAGCAAATGCAGATTAAAAGAAATAATTAAAGAAAAATACATTACATATATATATATATATATATATATATATATATATATATATATATATATATATATAGAATAAGTATAATGTGACCTTGACACAGGATTCAAGCAATGCATCATGTAATTTATTTCACTCAGTTCACTTCTTTATACCTTGTGCCACAGAACTGGACATCTGTCAGATGCATTCTCTGCAGTAAGTATTATCCATGGTAACAGCGTGAACAATGTGTCTACCTCTGTAATCACTCCAAAATGCAGTGCGGCTGTGTCTGACTTGGATGGTTTTGAACCTATGAGGGTAAATGCTTGTATTAGTGCTTCGGTTAATGTAGTAGCTATAACTTTAAATGTAACTAATAATACAAGTAAAACAGTGACAATGGCTGACAATGATCAACAAGAAAACATGTTTTTGGCCACTCATTTTCAGCTATAACACCCGGTTCAGGTGAGACAGCGGTTGAGGAGACGGAGCAAGAACCGCAATACAATAGGAGGCAGAGAGAAGTCCAAATCAGCAACATGACCCAAGGTAGGACCAATCACCAGGAGCAAGAACCAACTAAGGACTTCACTAATGTCAATTGTAATATTGTGAATCCATCTGGCTATGTACTTAATGACAGTGATATTAATGTCTTAAATAAGGGAATGTCATTTATACCTTTCAGCCAAGCTAATATTAGTGAATTAATGACTGAATTGCCCCTATTCATAAGGAATATTGATCTTAAGCTTATATATAAAAATACGTTTGATGTTGAGACCAATAGATTAAGGAGGTCAAGTACCTTCATACCAACTAGTATGCCAACAGTTTAGACATTTTATAATAAGTGTGAACAGGAATTTTATGACATGTAAATGAGGGTGTAGCTTTATCTAATCTTGTTCTCAATTAGATATTTAGAAAACCAACTTTCACCCATGTTAAAGTTTAGTATGAGCTTTATAAAGGATATGAGGGATTTGTTGAGTAGTTTGAAAAGATGGGCTGATAATAACACTACCAATGGTGTTGTGATGGTCACTATGAACATCAAATCACTGTTCAAAGTGATACTGAATGATTTTGGCTTGGAAGCATTAAGATAATTTTTAAATAATCATAGTGGCTTCTCTAATAGTAAAATTAAGCTTTTATGTCTCATGATGGATGTAGTACTCAGCAAAAATGTGTTTATGTTCAATAGTAGTTATTTCCACCAATGACTAGGGGTTGTCATGGGCACCCCTGTCACCAATACGTATGCCAACTTGGTATTGGCTAGATGGGAAGAGAACACTATATATAATGCTGATGGTACTTATAAGAATATACATTTATTGTTATTTAAAAGATTTGTTGATGATGTGTTCCTTCTGTGGAATAGTGATAATAATAATCTTGAAAGTTTTGTGGATACTTTGCATTTAAGTACAGATTTTTTAGTATTTGATGTTAATTCCTCATATGAACATGTCAACTTTTTAGATGTGGATGTTAAAGTTAATGATGGTAAGTTTGAGACTAAGATTTATAGGAAGGATGTACAAGCCATTAGGTATGTTCATTATAAGAGCATGCATCCAAGACATATATAAAAGGGAGTACTAAACAGCCAGTTTATAAGAGCTAGTCGGTTGAACACTGAAGATAAAAATTTCATTGAAGAGATAGATATGATGGTTAGAGATTTTCAGAGTAGAGGCTATGCAGATGCACATATTGATAGTTTAAGAACTATAGTTGTAGATGAAAGGCTAAATTTGTTCAAACCTTATGTGTTCTACTATGAATGCTGGTACTATTAAAAATAAAAGTGACTACAATATAGGATATCTATTGAAGTATAATAGCGATACTAATATGGCTAAAAATATTATTCGTAAGAAATGGACTATTTTGTGATCTAATCCAGAAGTCGGAAATATAGTTAGAGAGTAACTTAAGTTTATCTATAAAAAAGAAAGAAATCTTAAAACAGATTTTATGTAACAACGATGTTAGAACTATATCCAACAGGAATTGGAAATTCAATAAGTTTGGCACAATAACATGTCATAATTGTACTTATTGTAATGAAATTATCACTGATACCTATTTTATACATCCTATCACTAAGAAAAATTTTCAAATAAGACCATCTGGTACATGTTATACTGAGAATATAGTATATATTGTTAATTATATAGAATGTGATAGTTTTTATATAGGAAAGACGAATATGAAACTTAAAGAAAGGATAGGAGCACATCTTTCAGAAATTCATAGACATATAGAAAGTAATGCATTATTTAAGCACATATCAGTTAAAGGAAGTCAACTTAGGTTTAAATGTAGGATTTTGCAGAATGTATTTATTAGTATATGAGGGGGTGATATTACTAATGCCACAGAAACTGCTGAATATAAATGGATTAATTATTTTAGGTCAGACACTTCCTGGTTTAAATTCAGCAAACAGTATTAAACCTATTTTGAAGGCTAAACAAAATATGTTATAAGTAACTTGGTATTAGTATTATCTATACATTAAGTTTAAAAATATATATATTTTTGGGGGTATTAATGTGTTTTTATGTATTTTACTGTATGCTTTTTTAATTAATTATTACTTGTTGTCACATGTTGTATACTTGTGTGTCTATTGGCTGGCTTACTATTTAAAATGGAATGTGTGTATTACGTCTTTATGCATTGAAAAAGAGCTTGTGTCTCGAAAGCTTTGCTGTGAATAAGTCTACCATTAAAGTGTACAAATGTTGAGCAGTGGTCTTCATTCTGCTTTCTACTATTCATGGTGCTGAGGACTGCATACTGATTCTAGGCTTATCTGCTTTACATAAGGCAGGCTAAACTAAATTTTTCACTTTTTTCCTTAGGCAGTGAACAGTGTCTCTGTGCTTCTGAGTGGAGAGTAAATGGAAAAGTCATTAGAAGAAAATAATATTATTGATTGAAAAACTTACAGTAAATTATATTCAATCAAAGGGTATATGAAGCAATGATCAGCATAAGAAGTACATTCAAGTGACACCTTCATCTTTCACACATCTCATTCCATCATCAGAAATGTACTTTGTGAAACACATTATCAGACTTGCAGCTATTGACAAATAATGTGAAAGTGGGCAGACAAAAGGTCACATGTTGTTGGCAACAGTGACAAGGCTTGCTTTTTAAACAAGACAATGGTATCACAAAATATTATTAAACATGTATTTAAACCACCCTTTTTAAAAGTATCAGTTAAGGGACTATGCATCAACTGTCCTTTTTCTCTAAGCACATTGTATTTACACCATGTGCCACAGAGAAAGTTACCTGACAGGTAAATTTTCTTCAATGTGCACTTTCCAGAGTGCTGGCGGCTGCCTAATGCCACCAGACTGGTTAGCAGTACATAAAACAGCGTAATCTAACATTTTCCAATTTTTCTTAAGCCAGGGACGTTCATTTCATGCTGCCAAGTGGCATGTAACTACAGAAGGCAATAGTTGTCAGAAGCATTCACACAAGTTTTTGGAATAACAACTTCAAAAAAACATGAAATGAATCACAGTATCTGGCAATGAGCAGAGCTACTAATGTTTTACACTGATATATTCAGTCTTCTCACATCTCCTTGCCACATCAGTACTACAAATACTATCATGTATATCTCACAATATCTGGACTTCATCAAATGCTTTGGAAAAGGAGGAGAACACAGAGAACAGAAGAAATGTTTTCATTGTTCACACATCACACAGAATTAACACTGACATAATTTCAAATGACTTATCCATCACATTCACATATCATAATGAGTGTCAGGATTTAGTATGACCTAGCTATGTAAATTGATCTGTGAACAGGTTTCAAACCCTGTGTTGCATCTACTGTTTCTCTAAGCTTAATACATTTACATGCTGTGCCACAACAATAAGTATGCAATAACTTGAATTTCTTCACTCATGACTGTCCAGAGGAAAACACAGCAATGCCAATCTTAATTGTGCTATTGATGGCAGTCCAAATAAAATTTGTCAGGTTTTACCTTGGGCAGTGAAATGCAGTTCAGTGCTACTGAGTATTGCCATGCAACAGAGCATGCCAAATGGCATGCACATAACAAATAAAAAAAAGAAAACAATTTGGAATCAAGTACTTCAAATGCATGTATCAGATATTTAATCAACTTTGTTGTCATGCAACAGGAACCTGTATGGATTTGAACCCTCAAACAAAGGTAGTAATAATGATCATTGAAGACTAGTTTCCATATTGCCACAGAGAAAGATGTACATTTGCAAGGAGAAAAGTATTTAGATGTACTGACAATGTGACTCTGTATCAAGTCACATTGAAAGTACAACAGAAACAAGTTATGAAAGTTGCCCTTTCTCACTTGACAGTAAATGTCTGGATGACTGTGATATTGCCAACAGTTAGTATACCCATGTACTCACACAATATTTAACAAAGATCGTAAACACTGCAGGTGTAGTCCTCTCTTTATTTATGGTGCCTCATTCCTTACTAAATGCTTTCTTAAGAGCAATTTTAGCTCTGTTTTATTGCATATGCTATCTGTATCAATGCTTAAAGCACTCCCTTGAATATGAACAACATTTTTACTAAGGGGAAATAATTGTCGTCATTAAAGCCAAAATTTAAATGGTAGGAATGTTGTGTTCCTAACTCAGTCAAAATACTTTCAGATTTTTTGGTAAGTCTCTTTTCCCTGCCACACCATTAGTAAGTGTTCATCAACTAGGGGTGACTGTGTCAACCTTATTGTTCTTGTAGTTAGAGTAATCATAGACACCTGCAAGCAATTAGTAGGTAACACTTCTCAGTGCTCATTCTTGCAGTACTAGGGCATGAGCATGTAATTGTGTTGCTCCTCACACCATGTTTACATTCTCTGCACTTAGTGCAGATTGTGGTATTCAGGAATGTTAATGTTTTAACACCTCATTTGCATACTCATAGTGCTCACAGGGCTGAATCTGCACTAAGTAAAGGTGTAGCTAATGCCATTTTAACATACTGAGGAGAAAGTTTCGGACCAGAGAGCTTGATACTGCTAAATAAACACAACATTTGGATAATTATCTACATTCCACTCTGCTCTATTGTCAAGGTATGTTGCTATTTCTTACATAATGCCTTTAGTGTAACATTAAAAGGTGAATTGCAGTGGACATTCAAAAGCATTTTGTGTCTTAGTGTTTTTCTTTATTCCATTCTTCTGGCATAGCCATCTCTGCATTACAAAAAGTATGCTATCGAATACTGCATGGCCTATATTTTTTAGGTTGTACTTAATTGCTGTTTGCATAGTTATTGCAGATGAGTGCATTATAAATTTGTAGGTGGGTCTGGCATTCTTACCTGTGTTAGCAGAAAGAAAAATGTGTTACATTTGTGGATTTCTACTTCCCTCCAAAACAGTGGAGATGACACTTATAATAGTTATCTGACATTTCTAATGTTACACTGCGAATTTTTATTGTTAATGCTGTGCTGTATTATACAGTTAAACCTGTGTTATTTGCATTACAGAGCTGTTATAGATTTTTATTGATATTTGATTTAGAAAACTGTTTTGGGAGGTGCAGTGCTAACTTGGGTATAGTTATGGGAAGTATTAACTTTTAAATTGTATGCATGATGGATGCATGCATTCACACAATAATTCACTTCAGAGCCATCCTGTCTATGTATTAAATATTTAATTATGTGTCTGTTTTCTGTTTCATCTCATACAGGGATATGAGACCCAAGAAGAAATCTGTACCATGCAAGCCACCATACATCAATGCATAAAATGAGATAATTATTCATGCCTTACATCACCATAGAGCTTTTTCTGTTAGGGAGAGATAGAGGTGCCCAATTTGCCTGAGAAAGAATATTGCAGCAGGTGACCAATGCTATTGGAGGTCATGGGAAAACTTGTTCCCAGATACAACACTGAGCAAGTGATATAATAATGTCCTCCCTTCATAGGGTGGCTGCAATTGCCTAGGGACTGGTGGCTACAGGAGGTGGTCCTTTTATCAAACCACCACTAACTGAAATAGAGGGGTTTTGTCAACTGCCAGAGATCCAGATAGCTCAGCAGAGGGTTCCCACAGAATCCTTGACGTCAGTGCTGATGTGGCTGTCAAACCCAGATTGTCACAAGCAGACCTTCCTGTATGCAAAATGCAAATGTTATTATTATATATTTATATGCATGGCTTAGATGCCTTATGTATATTGAGCCAGTGATAAATGTGAGTCAGACAACAAAGTCATAGAGATATTGAGGAGGGCGTCTGGAGGGAATCCAAATATTCACTACATTTGTGTATGAGAATGTTTTTAATCTGCACATGTCTAGGGTATTGTTCTCTTTTTCTTGGTTCATCTTATTTCATTTGCATTGTGATACTTATCAGCATACTTTCCTTTCTCTTCCTCACATACAAGAACATCTGGATTGCAGGCTGCCAATCCACCTGCACATAACAAGCTCACATTTGTTTATTGTTGTATATAAAGATAGATTCAGGTCTGTATAAGATTAAAATTTGTGCTGCTTTAGCATGTGTTAGAGTTTAACATACCTTTTGCATAAGGAAAATATGTGATCAGTTTTATTTTCTGTTTCTCTCTTTGTTGTGTTTATTGTTATCATAGGTGATCCTGAAAGTGGCACTGTGAAACTCTTACCACCTGATGTCAGAGTATTGGTAGCCTCTAATGATGATGGTAGCAATGAAGAGGCACAGTCTGGGGGTACAGAGGATCAGGCTGATATGAAGGTTGTGGCTCCTATGTCCTCTGCCCCTATTTCAGACACAGTCAGTATGCCTATGCATACCCATGACACAGAGACCTCTGTTATAGGGCGTGTTGAGGTTGACACAGTTGACCAGGGTAGTGAGGTTACTCTGATTAAAGAGCTGGTAGCTTCTCCTCATAGTCATCTTGAGGGCATGGTGTCACACAGGAGGATTGGTAAGAGTGCTCAAATGAGACTTATTGTCCACCCTCTTCCTGATGATGCTGTGTCATCATGTACTGCCAGAATTATGTGTAGGGCCATAGTGAAGGCACTGGCATGTTCCACCATGGTCTCGGAAGAAATAGTGCGAGTTCTAAATGTTGTGCATGCTAACGTGTAACTTCCTGAACCACGTGGGAGACTCCTTGGACAGGTTGAATGACACACTAGATCAGGCAGTGTCCATGATGGAACATCTGTTGGGGAGGCTAGGCATCCATGTGGCTGGAGAGCCGCTACATTTTCTGGTATTAACAGATGTGGCTGTGCAAGATCTCACTCCTGTAGTGACACTACATCCACTGCTCTATCAGTGATTGTGGTGTCCACACCCAGATGTGGTATGCCATGAGGTCATGGTCCTGAACGAAGTTGTGAGGAGAGTTCATCCAGCAGACTTCACTCATGTTCTCTTAGCACCCTAACTTCTAGCCAGGGTCATGGAAGTAGCAATGCAACTAGTGGCAGAGGTGGTTCTTGTGGTCGTGGGTGATAATGCTGAACTGAGATAACAGGATGTAGTGCTAGCACAATGCTTGATTGTGTCCATGCAGATACACACACACACACACACACACACACACACACACACACACACACACACTGAAAACAAATTCACTTGCCTATATCACCTCACATACATACAAGCTATCTAAACAGTACTGTTTATTTCTATACCTCTGTTGTTACTGGCCCTGGACACTGTATACTCTGATAGGTACATGTACTCCTTACTTGCACACACTCATTTCTTTAGTGTGTCTCTTGCCCTCCTACCCCTCACCCCACCCTGTGCAAATGAGATGACTGTGTTCCACCCTTTACACATGTCTTCATGACTTAGGGTTGTATATATGTCTGGCAGTCCCATTGGGCATGCCCATACACTTAGTAAAAATTAGTGCAATTCTGTTGGCCCTTCATTGAAATGACCTGTTATGTATAACCATCTATACATACAGACATAATGTGTATACATATCCATTTGTCAGTATCTCGCTCTCACATGCATAGTATATCTATCACTATGTAGTGTCAAATAGATATATATACTAATATATATATATATATATATATATATATATATATATATATATATATATATTTATATATAGATATATATATATATATATAGAGAGAGAGAGAGAGAGATAGATATATATGAAAATGATACATAGACTCCCCATATAGATACATAACACATATACATATCATACAGACACACAGCTACATGTATATATACATGCCTGTTATATACAGAAATATGTGTGTGGATGTCTGCATTGTCCGACATACCCTAATTATGGTGAGTACATTGCACTATCACACAGCCATAATGTTGCTCAAAGAATCCAAACTAAGGGCTTAACAGTACATAATCCACTTACCTACAGACCCCTACGCCTGCTGGATGTCACCACGTAGACAGACACAGGTGAGCAGGTAGTGTAATGTATAATGGTGTCAATGCATGTATGGATAGGGCACATCGTTCCTGCTCACAATGATGCCTGTCTAACTGCAAGCAGTCACATATGGCAATACTGAAAACTGAACACACATAGCAAGGATAACAACAGTTATCTCACTTCTAGGATACAAGATGCAGATAACAGTATGAAGCAATATCACTCTGCAGGCCACAGATGTTAACACAAGCCTAGTTTGTGTACTGTACAAGTACTGTGCCTGCAATCACATGAACAACAGACAACCTATGGTGCATGAGATAAGTACTGTGATCTATATTGTATAAACCTAGATAGGTAGGGGTTCTAATCTCACTGCAGCCCACTTTGTGTGTGTGTGTGTGTACATATACACCCTTGCAAAGCAATGGACATACCCTCATAGGCTATCCAGCAGCAATGGTTATACATTTTTTGGGCCTGTAACTTGCTGCTGGCTTCCAAACTACCCTCTTCTACAAGGCCTGCTGATGTCAGCCACCTTAAGATTACCAGCTGACTGCATAGTATCAGATGTTGGCTGTGGCATATGTGATAAGTACTGTGAGCTATAGTGTATAAGTCTAGATAGGTAGGGGTTCTAATCTCACTCCGCCCAACATGGTGCATGTATATATATATATATATATATATATATATATATATATATATATATATATATATATATATATATGGCATATGTATGATAACCTTTGTAACTCAGACATAGTTAGTGTTTTGCATCATTTTATTTGTAGCAGGTGATGTGTCCCCCAAATGACAGACCACAATGAGGCTTACTAATATCAACAAGAATTATATGTTATAAATTGATAGTACTAGCAGACATGAGTTGTGTTGCATGCATCGGGTACTGTGATCTGTAGTGTGTACCAGTACATAGGTAAGTGTTCTAATCTACATACAGCCAACTTGCAGTTTATGTGTGCCTTGGTGTGTCCTGTGTGCAGTGAGTGGAAGGGGTGCCAGCCTGAATGTTGCCATGTTTGTTTGTGAGGCTGTTACAGCAGTATACATCATGTTATGGAGCCATAGGGCATGTGAATGTAACTATCATAATGGCCATACAGCCCTCACAATCAGAGACATCTGTATACCCCTCGGTACAGGACCAGCACATATTGTCCCAGTCCAAAAGGAACTCAGGCAGATGATGTGTGCTGAAATGATGGCTGCCCAGCCAATCAAACAGATAGCATGTGCTGAGGTGCACTGAGGTGCTCTGTGTACCATTAAGCAGAGTCTGTTTCAAGGATGTGTTTCTGCCTGCTAAACAAATATTTCCCACAAGCATGTAGTACTAACATCACATACTAGGTTACTGCCCTTACAGTGAGTCATCCATCCACTATGCTCCCCTACAGATAGGCAGCATAGGCACTCCAGCAAGGTCACACCTTGCCCTGTAGCAGACCTTATCACACATTATGACTGCATGAGTATGCTGACCGCCATTATTGTCCTTGATAGACTGTCAGACAGATTTGAACCTATGGAGCCATGCATGTATACTGCTGTACCTTGCTGAAATCATATTTCTACTGTGCTGCCATGCCATGCCATGCTGTGCCACTTCACTGCCACCATGTGTCCATAGGTTATCCCCTCAGACTCCTGGAACAGAATCATACACAGGTCTGTGACATACCTGTCATTGTGTAACAATGCTGCCAGTACAACATCATACAACATAAGGTCCACAAAAGTATGTTGCATACTCATGACACAAGTCAGAATACATTGTATTTTGGCAACCACTATAAGTGGCATGGCAAAACAATACTGCATTACACAAGTACATGTCAAGTAATATAGTCACCCTGTGCACCAGACACATATCTTCATTCCCCTGCATTGATAGGAAGGATGACAGAGATGTGGCACATGTATCATCACTTGTACAGGGTGATGTGTGGGGGTGCTGGAGGCCTAGGTTAGCCCACACAGTTGACAGCATGTGTGTGAGTCAGGAAGGAGAGAGGGTTAGATGAACCATGGAGAGGTGCTGTGTGTGTCTGTAGGTGACCTGCATGTGACAGTGTTGTGTGAGTATGTGCATGTACACAGTCAAGCTCAGTGTTAGCCCTAAACATGTGTATGTTGGACAGCTGTGGACCATACATGGTAGAGTTGACAGTTCACTGTCTCCAGCCCTGAACATGAGAACTTGCTCTGCCAAGAGTTGCATTGGCACCACCATGCCCAAGATCAGTCATGGTGCTAGTACCCAATGGCAACTGCTGTCTGCTGGGACCGTGTCCACCACAGGACTGCCCAGGATCACATGCCCATGGCCTGCCATGTTGTGGTGTGGACAGCACACTCCCTTCTGTAGCTCTGGATGTACTGCCACTACAGGAGCATAACTGTGCACAACCACGTGGACTATCAGCAGATGGTGTTGCTGACCTACACCCATGGGTGTGCCACCCAACTCCAACTACATGTTCCAACACAGACGATGTGTAGTCCAAGACCGACACTGTCACAGCCTACCATCTGTCCACTTCATCAGTGAACTGATCCAGGGTGTCCCCAATACGGTGGAGGCAGTCATGGATGTCAGACTGTACTTACTGCATCCATAACCTTAAGCATATATCTGGTGTTCATTCAGAATGTGCCTGTACCTCCATGATGGCCTGGCACATGTGCCTAGTGACCCGTGATGTGACACGTGCAACAGGTGGTGGACAGACAGCAGTCCACCTATGAGCACCCCTGTCAATCCACTTTTGTGGGACCTCACCAGCTCTCTGGCTATGGCCAGTGTCTACACTTACTGAAGCGATAGTTGCCACACTGGCCTGTTCAATGTCTCCACCCTCTAACTGTCCCATATTTGAGGCCTGTAGGGACTAGGTATGTGTGGGCACTGACTGTGTGCAGTAACAATGGGGGCAGAAGAGGGATGTCAGCCTCTGGGAGAGATTCATGTCCTGATAACCCCACCTGTGCCTCATTGTAGTCACTATCATCACCATCATCAGAGTCCAAAGAGACACTGACATCAGATTGTGTGGGTGAGGGACCCTAAACCTTCCAGTCACCTATGGTAACCAAGACAAAAGCAATACATTACTACCTGCACTATTATTTATGGAAAATCCATGAAGAGGTAAATCATATGACACTTGTCCAGTACAATGTACCTTTTAGGTATGCAATATGACACTATATCTCATAAAACAATACATAAAACCAAGTACATCTAAGGTATGTACCATTGACCTTTTTGCATGTATAAGGCATGTTGGATTAACTGCCTCATGTACACCAGGAGGCTTATTCACTCTGAACTATAACTGCAAAAGTGTTTCTGCTCATTCAACTACTCTCCTGTGATTACCACGCTAGGAGACTTAGGTAACTGTTCCAGACTGGAACATACAAACATTCTACTATGGTTACACACAACATTAACTGTACTTAGGGAATTATCCTGGCCCTTATCCTTAATAGCATATATATGTTTCATAACAAAACAGTATCAAGCTTACCAGGAACAAGACCATAGCCTTGGACAACTCCTGATGGACCTGTAAAAAGGTGAGGGTGAGGTAATTTCAGTACCACCACATATTGCAGCACAACAAGGTAATACCTGCATATATCTGACATGTACAGTAGCGACTGAGTTACTTGATGTATTGCTGACATTCTGAGTATGAGTGTACAACTGAGCTAAACCTCCCCACAGCATACAGACCTGACAACCATGTAAATGTATGTATAGCCTGACAGAATGACTGTTACAGTATTACAATGCTGATCATAATAAACTTACCTGCATACCCCTCTGCTGTGGACATTGTGATATCCACCTGTACAATGTATGGTCTGATGAATGCCTGGGAGCTGTTGTGTGCCCCTATGTTTGCCAGGAATTCCTCAGTGGCCGTGAGTGGATGTTCCATTGCAGGCCCTTCACCATTGATGGCATGATCCCTAGCTGCATCAGCTGCCCTTCATTGTGCAGCATTCACCATGTCTGTATCGCAGTGTCGAACCTGCTCATATGTCCTTTCCTGGTGGCCAGTCTCATTCACATCCTGGACAAGGTCTGATCACAATGCAGCCTGCTGTTCCCTGTTATGCCTCCCCCTGTTTAGGAGAATGTGATGATGCTGCCATAGTCCTTGAAGTATTAGTTAACTCTCCATATCTGAGAATGGGGCATGCCATCTGTGATACATTAGTCCTGAAATACACAAAAAGGGAAACACATTACAAGATCAAATACATGGATGTCCGCTATGTACAGATACAGCAAGAACAAAATGGCTGGCACTATCCACTGCTTGCTCACACATGTCATACCCCACAGTGTGACAACATACTACATGTGTGGATACAACCGAGATAGTATCATTACTGAAGTAGTTCCCTGTGTGCCATCTGAGATTCTGCTCTATGATCATGCACCCAGCACTCCAGTCCACTGTGGTGTGTCCCCTAAGGCCAGCCACCCAATAATATGTTATATCACAGGCAGTATTCTGGATTGGATACTTGTTTCCCACCCCAACATTATTTCTGATAGTGGTACCCTCCCAGACTCCCTCAGCAATCATCTTCCTGCTTTCACATACTGTTCTCCATCTCCCCTCCATCTACAGCACAAATATATCACAACCCACACCTTAAAAGATTTCAACCCTTATACCTTCTCCAACTCCTTAAAACAGACTAACTGGAACCCCCTAAAAGCCCTGTCTCTCACTTCAACACAGTATTCACTAATCTATTTAACTGCTTTGTCCCCTCCAGAACTAAAAGAGTCAAATCCAATACTGTCCCCTGGCTAACCAAAGAGACTAAAATCCTTTCATATCTCCAAGACAAAACATGGAAATACTATCAAAAATTCAAAACACCCAACTCCCTGACTGAATACAAGCAACTTCAAAATCAGGTGAAAAAATAAATAGTTTCTGACCGAAAATCCTACTATTTCAAAAACTTAAAAATAACCATAAAACCAACCCCAAAAATTCTGGAGTAGTATCTCCTCAGTCCTCCATCCTGACCAAAAAGAGAACCCTTGCCCTGACCCCAACTCTCCTAACCATGTCCTAGCTACTCAATTCAATTCCTTTTCATTGACTCTATAGCCAAACTTACCTCATCTTTCCCAAATAATACCTCATCCAACACACCCAATCCTGCCCCTTCAACCTCCAATAATACTCATCTCCCTCCTTTTACTCCCAAGCCTATTCCTACACATACCATAAAAAACTCCTACTAAAATTAAAGCCTTGTTCTAATGCCCCTGACAATATTCCATCTAACTTCCTCAACTTAGCTACCAATGGCATAGATCTACCAATCTGCATCCGACTAAATCGCTCCATCCAAGAGTCCTATGTACCCCTCCTTTGGAAAAATGCCTTAATCATTCCCCTCCATAAAGGGGGTAGCAATTTTACAATCTCCAATTTTCACCCAATAGCTCTCCTGTCCCCTATCTCTAAAATTCTTGAAAAATGTATCCACCTACAACTCTTATACTACCTGTTAGTCAATCAACTACTGACCCCAACACAACATGGGTTTAGACCTGGACACAGCACCACTACTGCTCTGCTCTCCTTTCTCAAAAATCATTAACTCTGTTCGCGATTTTGTCAATATAGTATCTATTCACCTTCTCGACTTATCTAAGGCCTTCGATACTGTCTCCCACATCTCCTCCTGTCCAAGCTCTCTCATCTCAACCTTTCCTCGTCTTCCATCAACTGGTTTACCAGCTACTTCTCAGACAGTGTACAAGCCATAAAGTGGAACAACTGCATTTCTTCCTTCCTCCCAACTCCAACAGGTGCTTCACAAGTAATATATTGGGTCCCTTACTATTCAACATTTTTATTAATGACTTCCATTAAAACATCCCTAATGCTAAACTCATCCAATACTCAGATGACTCTACCATCAGCTGCTCCACCAAAGCTCTCCCCAAACTTATGAATTTAACTCAAGAAGCTTTCTCCTGCACTGAGTCTTGGATGCTAGATAACCATCTATCTCTCAATGCCTCAGAATCCAAAATTATGATATTCACCCCCTCTAGAAACACTAATATTGACAAAGCATCCTTCTCTATTTTCAACCGTAACAAGACCTCTATTGAAATAGTTCCATATGCAAAACTGCTGGGTGTCCTTACTGATGATCAATTAAAATTCGACACACACCTGCAAACTAATATTTAAAAAAAAATCAAAACCTTGGAATGCTTTACTGTCACAGCCAGTACCTTACTCCCTCATCCAAACAACTTCTAGCTACCACTTACCTCATTCTCTCTCTTTTATATGGAGCCTCTCTCCTTACTAATCTTCAATCAACCCTCAAATCAAAACTATCCTCCTGCTATAATACAATCTCCAGGTTCACTACCAGATCCAAATCCTTCACTCACCCTTGCGACTCCATCCATTCCCTAAATTGGTTGGAACTCCCAAACTACCTGACATACATTCAACTTACAACAGCACATAAGCTCATCTCCAAACCCTCTAACTGTCCTTCTCTCTCCTCCACCCTAAAAATGTATGAGCTGCATAGAACACTCAAATCCAATAATCAAAATCTCCTCGAACTTTACAAATCCATACGTTCTCAGGGCAACTCTTATTATCTTTCTCCCTTACCAGATCATGGAATTCACTTCCCCCAAACATTAGAACTACCCATAATCTCTCTACCTTTAAGACCTTAATCCAATCTTATCTCTCCTCTCTCTCTCTGAGAATGCTCCTGCTCTCACCCCACCTGATGCTTTCCACCCCTTTTACCCCTTCCTGTCTTAAATCTAACCTAAAAAAAAACAGTTGCTTGTATATTGTCAGTTTAATTGTTCAATTTTATTGTTTTTATATATATTAGATATTGCTTGAATTTTTTTTTGTTTCTTTTATTACTGTAAATATGGAAAATACTGTATTTAAATTGTTATTGTAGATATTGCAAATACTGTTTTTGTAGCTTTTCTCCCCGGGCCTCCTTTGAAAATGGGCTCATCTAGGCCCAATGGACCTTCCCAGTTAACAAACTGCAAATAAAATAAATAATAACTGTCATAAGACCAGTGCCAGACAAATAGCAGTGTGGTATTACAACTACTATATTGGGACAGTCTAACAACATTAGTGTACCACAATGACAAAAGACAATGAAGCCCTGATATATTGTACATCCCGTGTATGTGTAAGACACCATGTTATCAATGATATGCCATTACCACAGGTCTAAGGCTTACTGCTGTAATCCCTATTCCCCATACCTCTATCCTCTCATCTGCAGCCTGTTATACACAAAAAATAGTTACATACCTGGTGGAGTGCAGTACTCCTCAATTGAAATGTGCTACTAGTACGGTTTCACAAAGGTGTGCTCTGTGTGAGGAAAGTCTCCTACAGAATGTTTTCCCATAGCCAGCTGCTTGCATTTTAACATGCTTTTCATTAGCATGTAATTGCCTCTAAACCAATCTGTGACTCTGATATGCTAATTGCAACCAAAACAGCTGAGTTGCACTGTCATTAGCCAAGGGCATGCAACCACTATGCAATATATAAGGCCTTTTTGTAGAGCAGGGTCCCTTTCTTAGCTTTTGAGGTGGACATTACTGGTGTGAGGAGACTACATTGTCACAAAGGGTAGGCCTGTAGCACAAACCTTTACATAGAGCTGTGTGTACCACAGGCTACAGCTGCAGGTAATAGATATAGACTACAAACTCTTTTGAGATTTTTTTTAAAGATGTTTCAGGTTTCAACTTTCTGTTACTTAAGAAGTTAACTTGAGTGTTTTCTGCCATTCCACACAGAGCTATTGGAGAAAGAGCACTGACTAAAACTCTGATCTGTGATGTACAACAATAAGTAGACTGTTTTTTTTTGCTTATTTTTACTAGTTATTGGTTATTCTAGATATTTATAGCACTTTTATTGTCTGCTGCATACTTTATTATTGTATTTTATAGCTATTGGCTCATTGCCTGTAGTGTTTTCTGCCTGAATCCCAGTCTAGTGTCATTAGCTCATTCTACCTAATACAGAGAGAACATCTGAGAAGGCCAACCCACTTAGGTTCTTTCCTTCTGTTCCTCCTTTCTCCCTTTCTTAAAAAAAAAAATTGTCTGAATCTCCTTGTGTTCTGACTGTGCTTCTCAAACCTTTTGGAAATACAGAGTATATTTTAGTGCATTTATTAAAACTGTATTTGCCTTAATATTGCTACAACTCAAGTGCTCTAGGCTGCACTGCATCAAAATTATTTTATTGTTTTAGCTGCTTTTCTGTATGTATAGACCTTTCTGTATATGTAAACTTGCTGCTTATTCTACTGTATTACTGCCTCTTAAATCATTTTTAAGTTGTGCACTTGCCTTGCTTCATTTAAAAAGTTTTAAATTGCTAATTTTGTAGAGTTTTAATTGCATTTACTGTTTAGGGCTACACACTCAAGTGCGTTAGCCTTTTCTGTGTTTATTTACTGTATTATTACATTGTTTAGCCTGTTTTAACGGAAAAAAAAATACTATCTTGTTTGCTCATTTCCTGCCATTCCTAGCTAGTATAGTCCAGATCCCAGGCTTTGCTGGTTTCAGGACTTTATTTTCTATGTTCAGAGCTATCCAGACCTTGCTGTGGTAGAGGGAAGTCCTACCAGGCTTTGCTGGTTTCGGGACTTTATTTTCTGTGTACAGAGCTATCCAGACCTTGCTGTGGTAGAGAGAAGTCCTACTGCTTACCAGTGGGAGTGGTGAGCATTGTACTGCCTATCTAACACTAGAGGAATGGTTTCCAGCTCTGAAATTGTAATTTTATCAGCCATTTTGGGCTGATTTCTATCCCTTTCAACTTTCTGGCTTACAAACATGTGTGTTTGCGTGTTTTTCGCCTCGTGCAGCACTGCATGGCTACGGTTAAACTATTCCAGGTGCCAGAAAGTGTGTTCTTCAAATTTTCCCTTAGAACTAGCTGGTTTCTCAGTAGTAGCATTAAAATCTGAACCCCTGTGACTAGCACTTGCTCTAGAACCTGCTGGAAAGCACTAGGAAGCCTTAAACTGATAACACTCAACTCTCCTTGTTAATAAGAAGAAATTAATTGTAGGCACTAAACAGCCTATAATTGCAAAGTACTTTGCAAAGGTAAGGGAAAACAGCTCTTGTATTTTACAAAAAAAGCACCTAAACAGGCATGTCCAAGGGTCAGCTTCCGGTGATTTTTCCTGTCTACCTAGTGAATCTGGGCATACTAGGGCAATGTAGAAACAGCCTCATGTACACAGACAACCCTCTCCTCCTACCACCCAACACTACAACCTGCAAGAGATGCACTTACATAGCCAAACTGGAAGCAAAGCTCTCTCCAGCCAAGATTGTGCTAGACAGTCAAGAGGAGAAGGTTAACACCTGCACTACACCTCAAGCAACACATAGCCCTTCAAAACCCATACCATCAACACCCACATAAAGCAACACTAAATGCACATTTGCGGAGGCCCTTAACATTAACCTGCCCAAGCAACAAGGACCTCCGAAGTTGAAATGCAAACAAACACCAGTCACAACCAAAGTGACACATAGCTCACAACACCAGTGTGCCACCCAACAACAGCCCCTAAGGCAATAAAATGTACCCAACACTTTAGTCATGGGCAACTCTATAGTCAGGCTCACTGATGTCCCACTCACCAGGCTGAACAAGGAGAAAATTACAGTCAGCAGCCTGTCGGTGCCAGGATCCACCACATAAGGCATGCACTCAAGTCACTCCACAACAAGTACAAGTACGACTCTGTCATTTTCCATGTTGGAGTGAATGACTTGAGAAGTACCTCCCTGGACTACATGAAAAGAGACATAGGTTCATAGGTTCATAGGTTCATAGGTTGGTACTAAGCTATCAGCCCTAGGGCCTATACAAGCCTAGCCATAACAATTCCCTGGCTATTTCTTCCCACATTATTTACTTTCCTGGACCCCTGTCTAGCAGGGCGACTGACGTGATCCCTGGGGTGAATTTCCTTTCTCCCATCCAATCGTCAAGGTTCCTCTTGAAGAGGTCCAAAGAGGCACTCTGCTTGACATGTATGGGCAATCTATTCCAGAGTCTGGGGAGTCTCTGGGTCAGGAACCTATCCCTCCAGCATGTTTTGTTTATTGTGATGACAAGGTTTAGATCCCTGAGCGTGTAGCTCTGAGGGATTGGGATTTCTTTAAGTGTAGCATGTCCAACAGCTCTGGGTTTGACATGGCCTTGTATGTTAAGCAGAGATCGCCTCTGAGAAGACGATATGACAGAGTATAGCTGGAGTTTTTAAGGCGGTCAGCGTAGGGCATCTGCTTTAGGCCTGTGATTCTTTTAGTGAGGTATTTCTGAGGCCTTTCCAGTTGTTGCAGATGTCTTGAGAGGTACATACCAAATGGGGCGTTGTATTCTATAATGGGTCTAATGAGGGATGAGTACAGTGGGACAATGACCTCCTTTTTCTGGATGAAAAGCCCTTCGTGATGAGGTGTGCCACATAGAAGGATTTCCTGACTGTTGTGGCGATGTGGTTATCGAAGGTGAGACCACTGTCCACCTGTGTCCCTAAGTCTCTTATCACACTTTCTGTGTTTAGTGTACTGCCACCTATATGGTAATTCATGGATACATGTTTTTCCCAAAGGGGATAACAATACATTTCTTGGCATTGAGCTTGAGCCCATGGCTCTGGCACCAAGCATCTGTTTCTGTAAGGCCCTTTTGTAGAGTATCCACATCATTTGGGATTCAATAATGGCTCCCAGTTTGCAGTCATCTGCAAACTTTGTTAGCCAGAGTCCCTTAGTGTTGACCTGTACTTCAGAGAAGTAGATGCCAAACAAGAGTGGCCCCAGGACTGAACCCTGAGGTACTCCACTTGTCACTTGTCTGGAGCTGGATTTGGAGTCGGCTACTTTACAGTGTGGGTTCTATCAGTAAGCCATTTAGCAACCCATTGGGTGACATAGGGATTAATGCCCAACTTAGTAAGTTTATCTATGATTCCAGAGTGGGGATGGTGTCAAAGGCCTTGGCAAGGTCTAGATAGGCTGTGTGGACCACCTTACCCTTGTCCATGGCTCTGGAGACTGATTCAAAGAAGTCAATCAGGTTCAGGAGACAAGATCGGCCCTTCACAAACCCAAACTGGGTGGGGTCCAGTGTTTGAAGGTTGCCAATGTCTTTGTTTATAAGTTCCATGATAATACGCTCCATGGCCTTGCAGATAAGGCTTGTCAGTCTGATGGGACGGTAGTTTCCGGGATCCAAGGTGGATGCCCCCTTGTGGATTGGGATAACTGTAGCTCTGCGCCACTCAGTGGGCACGAAACCTGAGGTGAGGCTATGATTAAACATGACACTTAGGTGAGGTGCCAGTTCAGATTGTAGTTCATGTAGTACACAGCCCGGGATGTCATCTGGTCCCATGGATGCTATATTCTTGGCTTTAGAGAGTGCGTTTTGTACCTGTGTGGCCGGTATTACTGGAAATTGGCAATCATCCTGTATTGAGATGGGCCATTTAGGGGGTGAGAGGGGGGTGAAGTTGGCACTGAATCGATCTGCCAGGATATTGGCAATATCCTTTGGATCAGTATATTTAATGCCATTCTGTTTTAGCTCAGAGCAGATCTGAGCATTGCCATTTAGATTCTTGACATAGTTATAGAATGCTTTGTGGTTGTCTTTGGAATCTTTGGCAATTTTATTTTCGTAACTAGCTTTGGAGGATTTTATGAGGCATCTCAGTTTCTTACTGAGGCTAGTAAGGGAGTTTTTGCATCCTGGGATTTTCCTCTTTTCTGCAAAAGTTTCTTCCTTTTGTTGTAAAGTTTGTTTATGGCAGGGGACCACCAGATTGGCTTCCTTTTTTTGGATGAGAGCATTTTGGTTCTATTTGGGATGGCATGATTCATGCATGAGTGGATGTGCTCGTACAGTGCCTTAGTGTAGGATTCAGCAGTGGAACTTTCAGTTCCCGTCTGCATGGGTGTTATGAAGTTTGTCACTTCTGACTTGAGTAGCATGAAGTTGGCTTTGGAGAAGTTTTTTATGGTGGTTTCTTTACTGGGGGGTGGGGGTGGGATGTGGATGTTAAGGGTGATTAGCTTATGGTCAGACCTGACTAACGAGAGGGTGACCATAGGTATGGAGCATTGATTTCCCATGTTGGTAATGACCAGGTCTAGGATATTGGAGCCCCTGGTGGGACTATGGATTAGTTGATCCAGGGCATTGGACATGTAAGAGCTCTCAGATCATGTGGCCCAGGCAGGTATGACCCTAGCCCTGAGTAGCATCCTGTCTTCGCCGAGAATGATACCACAGTATAAGGACAAAATGATTGACTTCAACAACTGGCTAAGCTTCTAGTGTCTTGCAAAGGGCATTCAATATCTGTCTGCCTGGGACGACATGATTGACAAACCATAATGCTTTGCCAGAGATGGTCTGCGCCTGTCACCCCTGGGATTCAGGTTACTGGCTAAAGCTCTTGCCACCCCTATAGTGCCTTTTTTAGGCAAAGTTCAAAGGACAAAACCACCACCATAACAGATACAAGCATGCAAAATCTGAAGGTAATGCTACTCAATGCTAGGAGTCTAAACCTCAAAATGCACTCTCTCTAGGCACTCCTAAAAATGGAGAACATCGATATCTGTGCAGTAACTGAGACCTGGTTCAAGGCTCCAAAGAGCACTCTGGGCTACAACTCTTACCACATTTTTCGGCCACCAAACCAAGACCGAAACACTAAAGGTGGAGGAGTGTCCATATTCACCAAGAATATTCACACCTCCTGGCTAGCTGCCCAACACAATGCATCTGAAATTATCCAGGTGCAACTTACACTAGGTAAGACTATAATCCAAATTGTAGCTTGCTACAGATCCCCCACCATGCCCCACGATTCTCACTACACCTTTCTAAACATACTGGAAAATATTAAGATACAATCAAACACCCTAATGCTGGGTGATTTCAACTACCCTGCCATTAATTGGGAAAACTACTTAGGGACCAACACCTTTTCCCAACGGTTCATGGAATTCATAAATTCCAATGCCCTGGGTCAACTAATCCATTGTCCCACCAGGGGCTCCAATATCCTAGACCTGGTCATTACCAACATGGGAGATAGATGCTCCACATCAGTGGTCACTCCCTCATTGGTCAGGTCTGACCATAAGCTAATCACCCTTGACATTCACATCCCAACCCCACCTCCCAGTAAGGAAACCTCTGTAAAAAAACTTCTCCAAAGCCAACTTCATGCTACTCAAGTCAGAAGTGACAAACTTCATGACACCCATGCAGACAGGAGCTGAAAGTTCGAGTTCAACTGCTGAATCCTACACTAAGGCACTGTACGAGCACATCCACTCGTGCATGAATCGTGCCATCCCAAATAGAACCAAGACGCTCTCCTCCAAAAAAGGAAGCCAATCTAGTGGTCCCCCTGCTATAAACAAACTATAAAACTGAAGGAAGAAACTGTTGCAGAAAAGAGGAAATCCCAAGATGCAAAAAGCTCCCTTACCAGCCTCAGTAAGAAGCTGAGATCCCCTCATAAAATCCTCCAAAGCAAGTTACGAAAATAAAATTGCAAAAAGATTCCAAAGACAACCACAATGCATTCTATAGTTATGTCAAGAATCTAAATGACAATGCTCAGATCTGCTCTGAGCTACAACAGAATGGCATTAAATATACTGATCCCAAAGATATTGCCAATATCCTGGCAGAACAATTTAGTGCCAACCTCACCCCCTCTCACCCCCTAAAGGGCCCATCTCTATACCAAAAGATTGCCAAATTCCAGTAATCATGGCCACACAGGTAGAAACCGCACTCTCCAAAGCTAAGAATACAGCATTCATGGGACCAGATAACATCCCAGGCTATGTACTACATGAACTACAAAATGAACTGGCACCTCACCTAAGTGTCATGTTTAATCATAGCCTCACCTCAGGCTTCATGCCCGCTGAGTGGTGCACAGCTACAGTTATCCCACACCACAAAGGGGGATCCACCTTGGATCCTGGGAACTACCATCCCATCAGTCTGATGAGCCTGATCTGCAAGGGCATGGAACGCATTATCATGGAACTTATAAACAAAGACATTGGTAACCTTCAAACACTAGACCCCACCCAGTTTGCATTCATGAAGGGCTGATCTTGTCTCCTGAACCTGACTGACTTCTTTGAATCCATCTCCAGAGCTGTGGACGAGGGTAAGGAGTTCCACACATCCTATCTGGACCTCGCCAAGGCCTTTGACACCACCCCCCACTCTGGAATCATAGATAGACTTACTAAGCTGGGCATAAATCCCTACGTCACTTGATGGGTTGCCAACTGGCTTACTGACAGAACCCAGACTATAAAAGTAGCTGACTCCAAATCCAGCTCCAGACAGGTGACAAGTGGAGTATCTCAGGGTTCAGTCCTTGGACAGCTCTTGTTTAGCATCTACTTCTCTGAAGTGCAGGCCAACACTAAGGGACTCTGGCTAACAAAGTTCGCAGATGACTGCAAACTGGGAGCCATTATTGAATCCCCAAATGATGTGGATATTCTACAAAAGGGCCTTACAGAAACAGATGCTTGGTGCCAGAGCCATGGGATCAAGCTTAATGCCAAGAAATGTATAGTTTTCCCCTTTGGGAAAAAGCATGTACCCATGAATTACCACATAGATGGCAGTACACTAAACACCGAAAGTGTGATGAGAGACTTAGGGACACAGGTGGACAGTGGTCTCACCTTCAATAACCACATTGCCACAACAGCCAGGAAATCCTTCTATGTGGCACACCTCATCACTAAGGGCTTTTCATCCAGAAAAAAGGAGGTCATTGTCCCACTGTACTCATCCCTCATTAGACCCATTATAGAGTACAGCACCTCATTTGGTATGTACCTCACAAGACATCTGCAACAGCTGGAAAGGCCACAGAAATACCTCACTAAAAGAATCACAGACCTAAAGCAGATGCCCTATGCTGACCCTCTAAAAAACTCCAGCTATACTCTGTGGCATATCATCTACTCAGAGGTGATCTCTGCTTAACATTCAAGGCCATATCAAACCCTGAGCTGTTGGACATGCTCCACTTAAAGAAATCCCAATCCCTCAGAGCCACACGCTACAGGGATCTAAACCTTTTCATCACAATGAATAAAACATGCTGGAGGGATAGGTTCCTGACCCAGAGACAGCCCATACTCTGGATCAGACTGCCCATACATGTCAAGCAGAGCGCCTCCTTGGCCCTCTTCAAAAGGAACCTTGACATCTGGATGGGAGATAGGAAATTCGCCTCAGGTATCACGTCAGTCGCCCTGCTAGACAGGGGTCGAGGGAAGTAAATATTGTGGAAAGAAATATCCAGGGAATTGTTATGACTAGGCTTGTAAAGGACCTAGGGCCAATAGCCTAGTACCTACCTATAAACCTATGAACCTATAGACAGTGAGTGGGAACAATTTCGAGGGCAACAAGCTGTAGGTGTATCTGTGTCAGCTGTGTCACCCTTGTTGTAGAGGCAGAGCTAGGGTAAGAGTACCCCTTACACTCCAATTACGGCATGTGTTTAAGGGACCGTGTGTATGAGCACATGTATGCAATTAAGAAGAACTCTGATGTAAACGCTTTGGCTAAACACATTGACAATCATCCTGGACACTCCTTCTCGTTTATGGTGATAGATCAAGTGACAAATAACATCCGGGGAGGTCCTACACCCCTCCTCCTGGAAGTACGTGAACTTGAGTGGCAATTGCGTTCTGACGCATTCAGCTACCCGGGCTTAAATGAAAACTGTAACATCTCAGCAGTACTTAAACTGAGGAGCTACTTGAGATAGTACCCTTCCTCGTACCTTCATACCACTGGTTCACGCATACATACTTCCCCTCCATGTACATATTCACCTCTTATCATGTACCTTACAATTATTATGCGTCCCTTTGCTGTTGTACCTCTTGTGATAGGGGACTGCTAAGTTTCACATTGATCTATTTGTATGTAAAAACATACACCTTCCCCCCCCCCTTCACCCTCTTACACCCCAACCCCCCCCCCTTTTTCACTCTTTGTTGCTATACATGAATTTATTTCCATTCCTTGAGTCACCATTAGATTCACCTTCATGTTGTATATACACATATTTTGTTATTATATTTTTATAAACTTTTTAAATATTTTACTTTCATGCTGATGTTTCGGCAGCATTTCATTACTTTTAAGATTGTTATTATTTTACATGAAGTACAACCTGTATATTCTTCTTGTTGAAGATGTCTTATGTTTTAAGTTTCCACTTGTTTAAGTTTTAATTTACTTCTTAGGAATTTATGTTGTCATTTCCCTTTTGACTTGTATAAAAGGGGCGTGTGCTTTACCTGATTGTTTGATAACTTTTCTCTGAGGAAGCCACACTTTGGTGCGGCGAAAACGTTTGCTATAAATAAAAATCCGTTAAGACTACGCTTGGTTTACTTGCTGGTACAAGGTTTCCGTGGCACATCTGTGTTTTTTCAATAGTTCCTGGTTTTTGTATTCGCTCGTCTGTTTCATGGCCACAGGAAGTCCTGTCAGTCCCAGCAGACCTCGCATTTTTACTGACTCGAGTGAGAAGGAGGTGCAACCCAACCCACCTCTGGATGTCTCCGCTCTGCTGATTTCTCTGTCGGAAAGACTCGACAGGTTAAATGCACGCTTTGACCTACTTGAAGGTCTAAATGGCAACAGAAATTGCCTTGTAGCTCCTACAACTTTACTCGCTCAAGGCACAACAGTTTCTAATAGCTCATGGGTGAGCTCTGGATCGCCAATACCGGCAGGACAACCTTTCCATCCTACTAACCAACAAAGCGCTTTACCGCCTTCAGCATCAACGTCTGCTGCTCCTGACACTAGCGGTCTTGGACTGGCAGCAAACACAGGTACTTTTTCTAATGGTGACCCTGCCCTTTCTTTTGGAGCAGGTACTAGCAGCACTGCAGAACGTTTAGTTAATAACAGTACAATTAATCCTGGTTTGCCTACTGTTGCTGCAATTTCCTCCTTTCGTTCAGTTCCAGTTGGCAATATTGGCTTTTCAACGGACAATAATGACTTTGTTAATACACCATTCGTTTTTTCCGAATGGATGTCAAATACGGACAATTTTGATTTTTCTAAACCTACAGAAAGGACTGCAGGACAGCATGTTACTACTTCAAGCAATGAATTACTGTCCAACAAACTAAAAATCTTTGATAGTAAAATTCTCAAGGTAAAAAAGCTACAACTTGAGATAAGTTATTTCAATCAGTGTATTCAGGAGAAACTGGTTCCAAAAGGCCTGCGAAGTACTTTTTCTCCTTCAGGTTTAATTAACAACAGTAATTTCCTTTGTGACTTAAAGGACTTATTTCAACAACAAGGTTTAGACCTTTTACATTTAATTGTGAAACATTATAGCCAGCATGTTTGTGCTCTCTTGAAGGAAATTGATGTTTTAGATAGGGAGATTAAAGCAGACTTGAACTTTGCTAGGTACAGGTTCGATTACGACCGGACCCTGTCTAGTATCAATACTCTTCTCGTTAAATTAAAACTTAACAAAAATAAAAAACTAGTTAGAGACAGATTGGCCTATCAGGACAACATTGCTTACCCTAAATTACAGGCCTCTGACTCCCAAAACACTACCACTAGAAATCAACACGAACAAGCTGACTTTTCACCTAATTCTGTTCCAACCATTGCCCAACTTGATGAGGATGATACAGGTGTAGATGAGGTAGGCCCGAGACGCAGTGACAGGATTAAAGGATTGAAGAAGAGTAACCAGGGTAACAACAGTACCAATACGAATAGGACTAATACTAACAAAAACAATAATAGTTTTTTAGGGAACCGCAACTACCGGCAATTTCACAGCAAGAGATAGAGGAGGAAGAGCATTTCCCTTGCTCCCCAGTGGCTGGCCCTTCGACCTTACATCTCTCCTGCACAGAAACAGACCTGTCTAACATCATGACTGCTGACTGTAACCCTCACAACTTACACCACGTTCCAAGAATTACCCTCAATCGCAAAGGTGACTTTATTATTTACAACTTCACAGACTTTGAACTGAGGGATGAATTGGTTGAGTTACTTGCCCTTGGTTACACCTTTGTCCCTAGCAAAATGGGTGACATCTCTAAGGAGCTAATAGAACTAAAATGCTTTGTACGAAAACTAAACTTTAAGTTACTATTCAGTAACGAAGTTGCTCTACCACACGACTCTTTAAAATTACCTAGTGTGTATAACCCTCCTATCCACCCTTCTCTTCAACTATTTGAAAGGGTCTGTGAAGCAGACATCAGACATTCCTTTAAGGCACGTAATATCCACATTGAAGCCTCACATTACAATATTACTAAAGAACAAGTCTCGCTATTAGACGAACTATGTCACCATCCAGTTCGAGTAGTTAAACCTGATAAAGGAGGTGGCCTGGTAATTATGGATAATTCAATGTATACTGAAAAAATGCTTGAGGTCCTTAATTCACCAGCCTACTCTCCAGCTTCACTGAATGAAATACACCGTACTTATAATACGATGAGAAGCCTTTTCCGAGACCTCTTTCTACAGGGCAAGATCGACCTTGAAACTTACAATTTCATTGACATTACACTACCAAAAATACCAGTCATGTTTGGCATACCCAAGGTCCATAAGGATGTCAACAACCCACCAATGCGGGCACTGGTTGACGGTAGATCATCTATGACATATCCCAGTGCCAAACTGGTTGACAGGATTTTGTCCAAATACCTGAAGGACCTACATGGTGTATGTAAAGACTCCTGGACTTTTCTAGGTAGCTTCAATAACATCCCGTTCGATGCTGAGAATAACTTTCTCACCATCGACGTTGTAGACTTATATACATCCATTCCACATCAAGAAGCTGTGGAATGGATAGCACTTTTGCTTTTAGACCTTGGAGCACCACAGATTGAAATTGACTTAGTCACGGAGGTTTTGGATATAGTCCTTTCATCGAATTATTTTCTCTTTGATAAAGAGTACTTCCTACAGAAAAAAGGTGTGGCGATGGGCTCCCCTTGTGGTGCTTCCGTCGCCAACTTCTTTATGGGCTTTTGGGAAAGGAAATTCCTTTTCTCTGCTAGTGATAGGATGCGTCCTGTGCAATTTTACACAAGATACCTGGACGACATCTTCATCCTCTTCCATGGTAGTGACAGAGAAGCCACAGACTTTGTCGACTACCTAAATGGCACGACTGAATTTTTGAAATTCACATCAAAATTCTCATCATTAGAAATTGACTACCTTGATGTAAAGTTGAGAAAGGAGGCTAACACTTATACTTCTAGTGTTTATAGAAAGCCAACATACTGTAATTCGTTCCTGCACTTCACAAGCCACCATCCGTACAAACAAAAGAGATCTATTGTGAAGGGGCAAATGGTCAGGGCTGTTAGAATGTGCAGTGATTCCATCACCTTTCACAACGAATGTACCCTATTATGTAACATGTTCCTTAATAGGGGTTACCCTAGTCACCTTATTGATAAGATTAGGTCAGAAGTGACATTCAAAAGGATAAACGGGGTTTATAAACCAATTCTGCAATGCCACATTTCTACCAACACTAGGATTAACGATGCTTTGCAGTCACCCCTTGATGGTACCCTTTCACTAGATGACACTTCCTCGATTAATCATGGGCGTGACTTTTCCATCAGCTACGTCCACACGTACAGTCTCAATTCTCACATTACTACCGCACTCATTAAGAAAAATTGGCAATTCATTCTAGGGAGCCCAGGCTTCTCTGAGAAATTAGGCCTTTTCCCTAATTTTGTTTTTAAGAGAAACAACAACCTGAAGGAACTTCTACAGAGAGACCTAACTAAAAAGACTTTCAATAAACGTATAGGTATGTACTTATGCGGGTTCTGCAACTGGTGCCATAAAATGAGGGTAGGACAGTCCTTCACAATAAGGGACAGGAAGTATTCAATTCAAGCCCCACTTAATTGTGAAAGCAGATCAGTGGTATACGCGGCCTTCTGCGATTGTTGTCCCTCATTTTATTTGGGGAAGACCGATCGCAGATTAAGGGACCGTGTGTATGAGCATATGTATGCAATTAAGAAGAATTCTCATGTAAACGCTTTGGCTAAACACATTGACAATCATCCTGGACACTCCTTCTCATTTATGGCAATAGATCAAGTGGCAAATAACATCCGGGGAGGTCCTACACCCCTCCTCCTGGAAGTACGTGAACTTGAGTGGCAATTGCGTTCTGACGCATTCAGCTACCCGGGCTTAAATGAAAACTGTAACATCTCAGCAGTACTTAAATTGAGGAGCTACTTGAGATAGCACCTGTATGTACCGTACATTCATACCACTTGTCCACGCATACATACTTCATCCTTCATGTTCATATTTATCTCTTACCATGTACTTTACAATTATTATGCGTCCCTTTGCTGTAGTATCTCTTGTGATAGGGGACTGCTAGTTTCACATGGATTTGATTATATGTCAAAAACACACACCTCCCCCCCCCCTTCACCCTCTCACACCCCAACCCCCCCCCCTTTTTCACTTTTAGTTGCTTTATATGAACTTATTTTCTTTCCCTGAGTCACCATTAGATACACCTTCATGTTTCATATACACATATTTTGTTATTATATTTTTATAAACTTTTTAAATATTTTACTTTCATGCTGATGTTTCGGCAGCATTTCATTACTTTTAAGATTGTTATTATTTACATGAAGTATAACCTGTATATTCTTTTTGTTGAAGATGTCTTATGTTTTAAGTTTTGACTTTTTTAAGTTTTAATTTACTTCTTAGGAATTTATGTTGTCATTTCCCTTTTGACTTGTATAAAAGGGGTGTGTGCTTTATTTCATTGTTTGATAATTATTCTCTGAGGAAGCCACACTTTGGTGTGGCGAAAACGTTTGTTATAAATAAAAATCCGTTAAGATTACGCTTGGTTTGCTTGCTGGTACAAGGTCTCCGTGGCACATCTGTGTTTTTTTAAGGTACATATGTTAGGCAACTGTGTCAATAACAGAGTACTAGAAGACTTATAGTAATGCTATATGGATATGTGATGTGTGTCCCTACCTGTAAGCCTGTGACTTCCAGCAGTAAAAAGCAGTTATTTAATTTGCAATGCTTTGTGTTGATAATGAGTGCATGAGTCATTCATTAATTGCTGTCTTCACAATAATGTAATTGAAATGCAACACAACACTGGATTTGACACCAGGACTGTGTGTGTGTCAAAATGGGTGCCATACTAATCTCTGACGCACTTTTTCCCGAAGCACTCATGGCCAAACATACTTACGCAAAAATCCTGTTCGCTGAAGCAGCATTTTCGCGTAAGTATGCTGTTGTGGAGACCATACTACAGTGTGGATAAGGGAAGATTCCCTTTTCCCCACTGTAGTGCGGTCTCGGAGTGAGAATGTTAAAGTAGGGGGGTGTGGGGGGCACAGCCCCCCACATGGGGGGTGCAGGGGGCATAGCCCCTGCATAAACTCTTTTTTCTTTTTTTTTTTTTTTTTTCACATTTTAATGAAAGTGCTTTTTCGGTAAAAGTGCTTTCGTTAAAATGTGTTCAGTGATGTTGGGTTTAGCTATTGCAGCTTCATGCAATAGTCCTAGACCCAGCAAAATGTACTGTATGCAAGGCATTTAACAGACTGAGCTACAGAGTCACTGTTGCAGTGGGTGTATTTGCAAGATATATGTGCACACATACAGGCTGTGACATACATTTTCTACATCCATCAGTATGTACATGGCTTTATATTGATGCATTTCTGCACCAGAGTCCCAGCTGAATATGTATTTTGCCATGAATGCCTTAGCAGGTGACTTTCTACATGTTGCTGATAAAAGGGCACATTTACCTGATATCACAGGCCTCAGTTACATCCATTATCATGTCTTTGTATACCAGAGTCCAAGGTACACTCCCATTTATCAAATAAGTTTGTGGAAGCCTTTGTGACTTTATGTGATGAAGATATAAGGAAAGTATTTTCTGTGCTACATAGACATAATTTCTATAATTTAACAGCTGAAGAGAATTTAGCTCTGAGTGAACTTCGTCATGCCACACACCTTGAAATTCAACCAGCTGACAAAGGTGTTGGCATAGTAGTGATGGACAGAAAATATTACTTACAACAAACGTCTTTGATGATAAATGATGATGAAACATACAGGAATATAAATAAATATCTAGTCAAAGTATATATGGACAGAGTTCATGTTTTTGTTTTTGTTTATGATCTTTTGATGACAGGTTTAATTAATTCTGAGTGACACGATTATTTCTTTGTTAAATCTCCTGTTGTACCATTGTTGTATGGGCTTCTCAAGATTCATAAAGATTTTCTTACACCACCTATGAGAACTATTGTTTCTAGCAGAGATTGTGCCATGGGGTCTCTTTCTAGTTATGTAGAAAAAATGCTCAGACCGGTCTTAGAAAGGACAGACACAGTATTGCAAGATAAACAAGATCAAGAAAAACCACTAGTGAAACCGCAAATGGAGAAAAATTGCACTGGAGCCAAAAAGTATTGTAGAAAGCACTTTCGTTTACTAGAATAAGTAAACTTCTTCAGACCTGGCATCAATGACACTTTATCTTTGGCATTTATATTAAAACACAAAGCTTCAAGTATTTAACTAATTTTGGTCATTAAGGGTTTTTTTTCTCAAAAAGAAATATACAGATGGAATTTGTAGGGTAAATGTATTTGTTAACAAGTCATTAGTTAATACTTGGATTGAATGAGAAGCAAAGTTTATGTTTGATTACTGAAATTGCACTGTAACGTAAAGAGTTAATTCTAGAGATCATTACAGCAAATGTACTATACTTGAAGCTCATTGGTTGAAATATGTTTGAATTACATTTATTTAGGACTGTTTGAAATTTTGCTAACTGCCTCTGAAGATGCCCTAGTTGGGTGAAAGCGCTAAGTCAGTTTTGTTTTGTATTTGTCATTTGTCCTATTAAAGCTGATGGTGGTTTTACCTTTGGTTTCACCAGTTATATATTTTTATAACTACATGGTACCACCAATTTTTTAATGTTTACTAAGGTGTCCAGTGAAACTATATACTTTCTTGATGTTCAAGTTAGCAAGAAAGAATTAAGTCTCTTGGGTACTAGGATGTATAGAAAAGAAGTTAAAAGGAACACTTTATTACACAGAGCAAGTACCCATCCTGCCCATATCAGCAGGGATGTGTTAAGAGGACAATTTTTTAGAGCATCCTGCCCATACCAGCAAGAATGTGTTAAGTGGACAATTTTTTAGAGCTATGAGACTTCATGATGATGATGCTGAACTTCATGTAGTTTTTTTCTAGACTGAAAACTGAGTTTCTGGACAGGGGCTATAGTGTTAGAGAGATAGATTTGTGTAGTGATGAAGTGTTAAGAACTAGGGATGGACAGGGGAGACCCTGTTTTTCCAGGAGCACAGAGGAGGGTCAATCCTCTGTAGTGAGAACAGCTGACAGTTAGGAACAGACCTGTTCTTGCATTTTCAAATTATGTTAATATTATATGTGATATTTTCAGGAAACATTGGTTGATCTTGTTGGCTGATCCAGATATCAGGAAGATTATTGACATTCACCCTAGATTTAGCCCTAGAAATAATCATTCCTTAAAACAAAAATTGTATTATAGACACTCAAAACTTAAAATACAAATGTGTTCACAGCAAAAGGGTACGTTCAAATGTGGTTCATGCTTTGTTTGCAATTATATTATGTCTTGTACTTCTTATGTACATAATGTTACTGGCACTGGGATTGCTTTAGATTTTTTTGCTAACTGTAGAACTACGAATGTTGTTTATTATGCAGGATGTTCATCGTGTAGTGCATTTTACACAGGAAAGACAAATTGAGCATTTAAAGATAGGATCTTGAACATCGGAATGGTATATCTTAAGGTAGAGAGATTAATGCTTTAGTGAAACACGTTAAAAACTATGACCCACCTCATAAGTTTAAGTTTTTTGTACTGGAAATTATTTATGAAAGTGATAGGGAAGGTGGCATAAAGAATAAAGCTGAATGTGCTGAACAAAGGTGGATTTTACTATTAAAAGCATTTGTAGAACCAGGTTTAAATGACAGGGTATCTTTAAAATCTGTTTTAAAGTCATGCCCATTACAACATTGAGTTGGGGGATTGGGAGTTTAAGGTGTTTTTACTGGTGCATATTGAGGGGACATAATCACTGCTTAGCTGCTTTTTAATTATCATGTGATTTTAATGTCTGTATTTGATTGGATTGCTTTGTATTTAAAAGTTTGCCTGCTTTCTTACTTTTACTATGGTCTGATGAAGCAGCATTGTATACTGTGAAAGTGCTTACCAGTTCTTTATTAAAAGTAGTTGCTCAGATGCTGTGGCAGCCTGGATTTTCCTTTGCTTTGTACACTCCCATTTACTCCATTATTTTTTATTCCAGTTTGCATGGTATGGCGCGGTGTGCAGCTCTGCTGAAACATGCCTAATGACTGTAATTGGCAATTACTATGTTTTGTTCACACCACCTGTTTTAATTAAGAGTTGCATGGTGTGACAGGTTAATGCAGTGTGCTGTAGATGCGATGGCTCAAATCATGGCATAGGTGTTTATTTTGTACATGTGCCTTACAATGTTAGAAACACATATTGTCATTATAGCTCTATTTAGCTGCACTTAGTGGAGCTGTGCAGTGTGGTGTGTTGTGCAGCACTGCACTAAAATGTTATAAAGAAAAGAAAAAAGAGGAAATAGGAAATGGTGAAATGGGGGCAAGCAGGGGAGAAAAACATACTGAAAGGCAGGGAGGGATGTGCAGTAAGGGTGTAGGAAAGAACCATGGCTATCCATTTCTTGTACAGCAACAACTGTGCACTTTGACAGATTTGTAGATAAATTAGGATTGTCAAACCTCAGAGAGAGGGGTGAGGACAACATAACTGCATTGTCAAGCCAATTGCACTGAATTACGTGTGTCCAGTGGATACATGTGGGAAATGGAGAGCTATGTATGGGATGATATTTGTTTTTGGGACAGGTGCCCATTTTTTTTAAGGTGAGACTGGAGTGTTGGGGAAGGGACATAGGTACATGTGGGGAAGGTAAGTTGGGTAGATGAGGATACATTTGCAAACAGACAAGACAGCAGACATAGGCATTGTGTGACACATGAGAGGTGTGAACACCTTGAATAGGGAGGGTGTTGTGGATTCTTACTCTTATGTGCCTCCAGACAGCAGCATTGTGACTCATGTCCCCACCCACGGCACTGTTGACACTGCTCCATCACTGCCCTGAGGGTGGCTGTGCTGCAGGCTGGGTACCAGGGTGAGGCTGCCCCACCAAGTTGGCCAACACACCTTCAGTCAATTGCAGGCAATGGTCATAGCCATGGTGGACTATCCTGTGCACCAAGACTGGCAGCTCTGCATGGGTTACACCTCCTCCACCACCACTCCCAGAGGGGGGGGTGAGGCCTCATCCCCTGAAGTGGTACTACTTGATGCTGCAGGTTGTGCAGGGGCAGCAGAGGGGGTACCACCAGTCTGTGTCACAGACATGCTAGGACCCAGTGCCACGGCCGGTTGAGGCAAGGTAGGGGGATCAGTCGGAACCTGCCTACCTTGATGTGCTGTGGTAAATGAGGTATACAAATAAGTTACAGTTAGTAATAACCAAACCATTGTTAGTATTAACAGAATTGAACATTATATTTATTCATCCAAATACATATTAATGTATATTATGTGCAACACAACATTAAGTAACATAACAGTCAGTATGGTAACAGCATGCCAGTACAACGTACACCACAGGGCCAAGAAAACAGTTTAACAAATATGTTAATATTGCATCATAATAAAACATAACAATAGTCAACCACATTTTCCAAAATACAGTTAGCTTAACAAAATATGTTATTATTAAATCATAATAATACATAACAATAATGAAACACATTTTCCAAAATATAGTTAAACAAAATATAGTAATATTAAATCATAATAATAAATAGTAATAAATAAATGAAGATAAGGGGTGGGGAGAGACAGAAAAACATTCCATTACGGACATTGCAGATTATATCCCTGAAAACATTGAAATATATACTCTACAGATGTGTAGTGTCAGTTTTGAGTACAGTGACAACAATTCTCCTATAGCTCATGTAGCATGTACATACCTTCCAAGCTGTTAGGATGTGTCAGTATGGGCCAAGCAATAACAAATGCAGGTATACCACTACACAGAACAGTTACATATAATGTGGACTTCTATAACTACCCAGGTATTCTGTAAATGGATTTGGTAATACATTGCATTCCAGGTAATACTTTATCTGCTAATAATGTGACAGATGGGGTAGGCAGTTTTAAGTAGATTACAAGAAAGCATAACACTTGAGAGGCATGTTTGTGCACAGAAAGTAAACTAGACAGTCATCATGCCTTAGCTGATAGCCATGGGAGTAGAACTCAATGGCTGTGACAGGAGGCGACATCTGCAAATAATGTATTATTTGACTGCAGCAAGTTAGTACAGAGATGCAAGGGATATAGCCATACTGGGATTACACAGCTTTATTTATGAATCAACAATGCTGATGAACACATTCTTGGTATTGATGTTAACTTTCTTTGAAATCTAAACATAATACTTGCTCAAAATATGGGCTACCTTGCCCATATATTTGTTGTATTCCTAGTGAGAGAGAAGATGTGACTATTACGTGACTGATACAGAAACTTGAGTGCTACATACCACCGGATGTGAACCTAGGAATGTGTGTGGCAAAATGTGCTGCATACAAAGCATTTAACAGACTGAGCTACTGAGTTACTGTTGACAGTTGAGTGACTGATACTTGCCTGGAGATCATGTGGAACTATACTATGAATTGAGCAATACAAGTTACAGGGGATCTACTTCACTACACCAACATTCTGCTTACCTGATTTTCACACCACCGAGATGAAAGGACTGACAAACTCAGAAGACAGACATCCAGCACACTGACTTACCACTCCAGGTAAGTAACAACCTGGCCATCCTGAAAAAAAAATAAACTGAACAAAACTAAAACCACCCATGTGGGGGATTTGTCCCCCAAATCCCCTAACTAAATATACCAACTCCGAGATCAAACTACCACGGGGTAAGGGGCAAAGTTCAGCAGGATGGCCAAACAGTTACTTACCTGGAGTGGAAATTCAGTGTTCCAGATGTCAGTCTTCTGGGTTTGTCGGTCCTTTCGTCTTCGTGATGTAAAAGTTGGGTAAGTGAAATGTCAGTCTACTAAAGTAGGCCCATTACAGGACATTCCTCTGGCATTCTCATACTATTACAGTGTTATACTAAACTGCAGTAACACACTTGCATGGAATACAACCATACCTCATACATTAAAAAAGCTGTATTTTAGAATCAACACTGCTAGTGACCACATTTTATTCTTATTAGTTTGAAATATCTGTGAAGTCCACACACAAGAAGTCCACACACAATATCTGCTCATGGATTGGGCTAACTCACAATATCTGGCCATGGATTGGGCTAACTCACCCATATACCTTTATTACCTGCTGTATGAGGAAAGAGAGAGCATTATGTGACCGATATTGGCCTGGAGACAGCCTTGGACAGTACTATGAGTTAAGCAATAGAGTTTGTAGGCCATTAGATTTGCTGGCTACATCAATTACAGGGTTACACTTGACTGCAGCAACCTTACCATAGACAATCAATGCATACAGCTGTACTGCAATGGTTCTGACAACACAATCCTGCTGAACAACATTTTTCTTACTGTTATTGGTATTGTTTTATTGAAATACAGTTCTTATTGTCCATTTATTGCACTACAGCTCTACAGCTCTAACTGCCCATTTATTGTAGTACAGTTCTACTTGACCATTTATTGCACTACAGTTTTTCTTGTTTATACTTTATTGCAGTAAATGCTTTACTCTTTCTTGCTTATTGCACTAGTTAGCATACTAAATTCATACATATCATGCTCAGGGCACAACCTGGCCAGGTGCCTGGCACTGGACTCAACATTGCAAGCCCTCTCAGCTGCAGCTATAGGGAGAGAAGCATATCATTATGCATACCAGCTTTGCAGACATTCAGCTTGCATATTGGTAAAACAGAGGTAAAATTACTTACATATTTGTGAGGCATTCCCTACTCTCACTTCTTGGACCCAGGTTTCCAAGTTTCCCCTCTTTTTCCTTTTCAGGTCATCATGATGGTGATGACACTGCTCACCTGTGCAGGGGATACCAGTAAAACTGCTGAGTTCCCTGGCCAAATGGTACCAGGCCTCCACCTTATGGTCTGAGCCCTGAAAGCCATCCTGCATCAGTCAGGGTTCATGGTTTTTAACAAGGAGCCTGACCATGACCCTGGACTCCCAAATACCCCATGTCTGCACCCAAATGCACAAACTTCACCAACCCCGCCAGCCATACCCACAGTAGATTGAACTCCAATGAATGATGCAGGATTCCCACCTATTGGGCTTAATATAGGCTGTTTTCTTGCCCTTACACACCATTCAGCAATATTCAAAAAAACACCACATCACTTAGCAGCACACATACCAGCTAAGCAAAGCTAAGCAGTGAGAAAACTCACAGAACCATGGTTATAGCATGGTTAGCATCACAGAAACATTGGTAGCCATTAGCATGTTTATGCATTGCTTAGCATAAATGAGCAGTGCTTAGCAAAGAACAGCAGTGCCAAAATTCACAATACTTTAATGACATTGAAGAAAAATAAAACATTCATTTACAGATATATTCTGCCTGTTATGGACTCAAACCCAGGACCTACTACACATAAGACTGTAACTCTACCCATGTATCTAGTTGGATGTTATAAAAACTAGTATACCTTCACATATGCTACTAGGCTACCTGCTAGTGTTGCTGAACACTGGGCAGTGTCACTCAACAATGCTTAAGCACAACTATAATTAAATAATTAATTACATCCGGTTTCTATTTTTAGATGTCTGGCATGTGTCAGTCATGTATGTACGAGCTCCATTCAGCTCTGCTGTATGCTGTGCTGCACTGCGCAAAAAAAAAAAGAATAATAATAAAAACTTTATTATGATAATTAATTACATCCCGTTTCTATTTTTAGATGTCTGCCAGCTGTCAGCTGTCTATATGTGAGCAAAGCTTGGCATTGCTGTGCTCCACGCCACACAGTGCAATCATGAAGTAATAAAAAAAACTAATTACAAAAATCATAACACATCATAAAAATGACGTATTATACAGATGACACACTTCACAACATTACAACAGTGGAGGAGAGCATTACAGAAAGCCTCACATTCATCTGCAGCCATGAGTAGCCACTACACCTCTACCTACACTGATTCAGTATCCATGTTCTTCGGCACTCCCTCGGCTGCGCACCATCATTAATATGCATGGCACACTGCTTAGGGGGAACCATGGCCATGTACATGGATACATTCCATGTAGACTCTACACTGTGCTTGCATGAACTTTATTAAACCCTGGGGTATGCCTACACTACAGTGTTTACACTTGCAACTGTGTTATAAGTTTGGTTATCCTATTCTCACACAATCCACCACTGTTAATCTGCAGTGCACTTTCCTTTGCATGACTTGCACATTTGTCTTGTCAATGCACATATTGCAAGTATGAGATAATACAAGTATACAATCATCCCTCCATAAGGTTGCAGGAAGGTTTTAGTGATAATCCACTGGTTTACAACAGCAACCATACATGGCATTCCATAATGTGAAACAAGTCAATGTCCCTTACACTAATGCAATGTACTTGAATGACAGTATCTAAATGTTAGTAAAGAAGTATGTAATTATACAGGACAATTATAGTGATGCTACAATGTCCTGTGCACACATTTGCATTTGTTGCACAACCTATGATGCACAGTACCATCTGTTCAAAGTAGTGGATTTTCAAGAAGTACAAATATACTATTTTAGGTTGTTAAAGTCAGTCTTCTCCTGTGGCACTTACAAGTAATACAGTGCTCTCTAAATTGTGTAACTAGATAGGTAGGAGTTTCAATGCTCAGCATGAGAAACGTGTGTGTGTGTGTGTGTGTGTGTGTGTGTGTGTGTGTGTGTGTGTGTGTGTGTGTGTGTGTGTGTGTGTGTGTATGTATGTGTGCATAAAATGCTTCGTGCTGTATCCACTTCTCCTGAGAAGAATATATTTCACTCTTCACACAGCTCCCTTTTCCCACTTTTTCCTGAAGCACACTGATGAGGGCATTCTGACAAAAGTGCACTCTGTCTACCTTAGAGTCATACTTCTCTTGTGACACCTGCAACTAATACAGTGTTTTCTGGACTGTGCAATTAGATAGGTAGGAGTTTCACTGCTCAGAATGGAAAACTGGTATGTGTGTTGCACTTGGTGCTGTATCTACTTCCCCTGAACAGAGTGCGTTTATATTTGCACATAACTTCCTTATCCCACTTTTTACAGAAACATCCTCACTGCAACACACTGATGAGATCATCCTGACAAATGTGCACTCTCTCCTTTTAAGAGTCAGACTTCTCCTGTAACACGTATGGCTAATACAGTGTTCTCTAAATTGTGTAATGATTTACATGACAGCATAGGAGACTTGTGTGTGTCATGCTTGGTATTGTATCCATTACCCCTAAGGAGAATGCATTTAATTTGCACACAGCTCCCTTAACCTACTTTTAACAGGAAATTCTCTATGAAACACAGTGATGAGGTCATCTTCACAAAAGTGCACTATCTCTCCTTAAAAGTTTAACTTCTCTTGTGATGCTTGCAACTAATACAGAGCTCTCTAGATTGTGTAGTAGTTTGGTAGGAGATTCAATGCTCAGCATGAGAAACTTCTTTGTGTATGTGTAACATTTGGTGCTGTATCTACTTCCCCTGAAAAGAATACATTTGACTCTACACAGAGCTCCATTATCTAACTTTTTAAAGAAACATCCTCTCTGCAACATAGTGTTGTGGTCATCCTGACAAAAGTGCACCTTCTCCCCTTACAAGTCAAACTTTTTCTGTGGCACCTATGACTAATACAGTGCTGCGAAAATCTGTTTAATGAGATAGGTAGGAGGTTCAAGGCTCAATATGGGTGAATTGTGTGTAAGTGAGGAGTGTTTACAGTTAAGTGAGCATGTTCTCCAACACAGATGTTCTCAGTCAAATTCTACTCTCACGAAGCATTTTAAATTGCTAGATTACTCCACCATCCCCTTATCCCACCTTTCATAACCACAACTTCTTTGCAGTACTCTACTAAGTACAGTTTCCTACAAATTACTTAGAGAGATGATAGCTTTTTTGGCAATACTATGTCCACAACTGTCACAATCAATGCCTCCAATAAGAGTTTCATTGATTGAAAAATATCTATTTCATAGGTTCATAGATTAGTACTAAGTTAACTGTCCTTGCGAGCCATTTTAAGCCTAGCCAATTATCCCTTGTGAGACTCAAACCCTACACCTTGTGTTTGTAAGGCAAACACCTTAACCATTAGGCCACCCTCCCAACCCTATTAGGCCACCCTCCCAACCCTATTTGAAGGTTTTAAAGGGAAAATGATGCAAACATTTCTTAATGGGGGTGAACATTTCAATCTTTTCGAATGACAGGTGGGTTGGGGGCAGCAATAAGAGAACACGATTATGAAATTATATTCTCTGGCTACATCCCTGGTGCAACACACTGATGAGGTCATTCTTTCTAAAGTGAACTGTTGCACTTTAAATGATAGACTTCTTCTGTGGTGTTTCCATTTCTTACGCTATTCTCTAGAATGTGTAAATTGAAAGGTAGGAGGTTTGAATACAGCAGTGCTTAATTTCTACACATGTGGGTGTATAACTGTAAATGAATTCAGGATTGGTTAACACACATTTGCAGTGGCAAGTTTTACAACCCCAGATCACTGTAAAAGTCATTTATCAGACACATCTCCTTGGCAATATACTGCTGATGTCATGCCTTCATAGATGCTCAAATCTCCTGTGGTACTGGCTAATAATAATATGCTGTATAGATGACGTAATTAAATATGTAGGTGGTTTGAGTTCATCCCTGCTTAAATAGTGTGACTGTGTTTGCACAGTGTTATACTCACAACTCCTAGCATCCACAGGGAAAATAACTTTTGACAACACAATGATTACTTAAGGCAACCACAACTGCATTATCTCACTGTTAAGAGTGTGAATTCTCCTGATTTGCGTGACTTTGATACTGAGTTTTTTACACTGTGTATCTACATATGTAGGATGTTTAAAGCCAGCTGTGACTGCGTATTTCACCCTCATACTGTGTATACTACCCTTCAAATATATATATGATGTGTAGCTGTACAGTGTTTTTCTTCAGTTCAACCCCATTTTAGCATAAACACGAAGCTAATAAATAATGCTGATGTCATCCCTTTAACTGTGCATTGTCCCAGTTGTACAGTAGCATGTTGTGTGGCACTTTTAATTCAGGTACTGATCCGTGACTGCTCATGTCGCTAACGCTGTTATCAAACACAACTGCTGAGTACATGTATAGACACCATTTCCTCTTACATAAAGTCATGATAATTTCTCCACATAACAATGCTTTTATTCAAAGTAATGATGACATGGGATTACATTTTCCTTACATCATATATGTAGGAAATGTTATCCTCTGGCACTAGGATATGAGACAATATTCTGTGTGTCTTTGCCATAGTACTGCAACTGCAGATGCACATATCCCTTGTACCAATAACATGATGTAATGCCTTGACATACAGACATATCCCACAATTGTAATGACACTTCTACCATGGAGCATTCATCATCTACAATATCATGTATTTTCTGTTGACAAATGCTCAGGTGTTTAACATCCACATTCAGTGACTTTTAGCATTGTTTAGCCTTATACCGTAATGCATAAATGGCATCCACCACAGTTGTAATGTGTACATTTATAGTGATGAGGCATCCACCATCCATTTTATCTCAAAGAGATTGTTTACAACACATACATATGATGTAATACCTTATCACAGGTAGAGTATCACATTTGTGTTAAGGCTTCCACTGTGGTGCTTGTGTTTCATCCACATATCGTTAGTTGGAAGACTTATATAGCTTACTGTTCAAGTCCTGAAAAGGACAATATGATATGGATGTACTAACATTACACAAAAAAATTGTACAGTTATTTTTATCCATTTTTATGTTGGACAATGACATATTATCACGTTGTCACTAAGTGGCAGTGAAATGTTTATTCAGGGCATGTTGTGCTGAGACTGCTTCTGTGGTATTGCATGGAGTACTAGCTTATACAGCATACCTACACAGGTAGAATGTAGTTCAATTCTGGGTGAGTGTGTGTGCTGCATGATGGAAACATCTTCCTTGGCTAAGAAGCATTGATATTGTACTGCTCACTGTTGTGTGGACAGTAACATGTGTAGCTCCTTTTCAGCATTCTGGCTAAATCAGATTGTTCAAATAATATGCTGAACCATTTTCTTACTGCACACATTGATTTCAGTTATTTTTGACAGCCAGAATTGCTATCTCCTGTGGCACATGCAGTCAGCGCAGAGGTTTGTAGAGAGACTAGTATCGTAGGAGTGGGTTTGAATCTGGTAACATTTATCTATCAGACAGCAGTGGCTTACACACAGTATATAGTTATGGCACAGTGAGACAGCCAACTTCTGGCATTATCCTACAAGGTAGAGCATACATAGCCCTTTTGATAGAAAAGTGCTGAACGTCCTTCAAGGTCGTCCATCATGACACAATCAATATGTATATTTCTGTGGCATCTATGATTGATATGCATCTCTCTAACATCTGTCCTAGCATGTGTTTGAAAATGATGTAATGCAAATGTTTATGTCATTCATTGCTCACAGGTATTACTTATTTCCAAAATAATTGCATGTCTCCATCCAAACATTTCTTGTTTACTGCAATTCTTTTCATCACACTATACAGCTTAATGGCAGATAAGGGCTTCCATAAAATGTTTCTTACTATATTGCATGCTGCCAGATCATCAGAAAGTATGAATGGGTCTGTGTTAGGACACTCTCCTGTGTGTTGGTGCTGTTGAATTGTTGTTATGTTACTGTTCTCCATAATTCCTTGTGAGCATGCCAGTATAACAATGTATGAGATATGTGGAATTTAGCAATGGAAGTCTTGACATCATGAAATGTCACCCATTCTGTGTTGTCATTTGTCAGTTATGTATGTTGAGTGTTATTATATTGTATTTAACATTTACATGACTATACAACAGATGCTTGTCCATTACATGTTTATAACTGATAAACCCCTTTCCTATGGGCAACAATAACAGTTATTTGCAAAATCATATCCCTTTCTTATGAGCATGACACAACAGCTGTAAGGTTCATTTCTTGTTGTATATACATACTGATGTGGAGAACACAGGAGTGGTGTCAATTATTATACATAACTTCCCTGCATACATGTCCCATATGCAATGACTGCAGTCTATTATATTAGTCTTATAGATAGACCCCAGAAAGTGTGCATAGGCAAGAATACATCAGATATCACATCACCCTGAACACTGGAGTCCCACAGGGATGTGTCCTAAGCCCCCTGCTTTTCACCATACTAACCCACAATTGTACTGACAATCACCGCTCAAACTATATCATCAAATTTGCAGATGATACAACAATTGTGGGCCTCATCAGGAATGATGACAAAACAGTTGGTGTTATAGCAATAATGTTTCACTAAATGTCAACAAGACCAAAGAAATAATTGTGGACTACAGGAAGATCAAGAAAGAGCACTCTCCACTTGTAATCAATGAAAAAACAGTTGAGAAAGTAAAAAACACATTTCTGGGTGGTGCACATTGCAGAAGACTTGACATAGTCAGCCAACAGAAATGCCATCATTACTAAGGCATACCAACAGCTTCACTTCTTGTGAAGGTTGAGGAGGGCAAACCTAGCATAAACAGCTCTCACAACCTTCTACAGGGGCACCATCAAAAGTACACTGACAAACAGCTTTACAGTATGGTATGGAAGCTGCTTTGCTTCCCAGCACCAGTCCATCCAGAGGGTAGGGAAAGTTGCTGAGAGGATTATCAGGAACTCCCTCTGGTCAATACAAGACCTGCACATGTCCAGATTTCTCAACAGGGCAAGGAAAATAACCAGGGATAGCACTCATCCTGCTTACAAGCTGTTTTCACATTTAACATCGGGAAGGTGCTTTTGATGCATAAGCTGCAAAACTATGAGATTCAGAAGCAGCTTCTTTCCACTGGCCATCAGATTACTAAACTCTATGAACAGTACCCTTCACACTGAACATTAATACAGTAATCCAATAATACTGAAAAGTCTCTGTAGCATAATATGCAACAAGGGCTTACCCGGACCCAGACAGCAAAGTCAGCAGTAATCAAACTGAACTGTCTTACTGTACAATATAAGTGTAGGCCTTAAATCAATCGCTTAAGTGCAATTTTTTTCAGTGAAAATAAGCTAATAACCTAGTAATGAGTGGAAATCTGTTAAATCAGTGCAATAATGCAAGTATTTATTACTCCTGTGTTTGTCGTCTATGTCTATAGAAATTTGTGTATCATCATCATGTTAAATGTAGTCCATGTATTGTATGCACATTGAGTCCGAAGAAATTTAATTTCTCTCGGTTCGCACTTGTGTGAATTGAAGTGACAATAAAGTTTACTTTGACTTTGACTATGCATTTATCCCATAATGTGTCTTCTATCCTTGCTAACTGGTATCTCAATTTAGCATTTTAATAATATGTACATCACATTATCTCCCCTTTATTACAATTTAGCTTTATATCCCTCCCACATCATTTGTTAGCATGTTAGTTTTTATTTATGTGCAGTCATGTATTGTCATTTAGATTAATTCCCCATGGATTCAGCAAGCCCTGCATGGTGTGCAGGACTAGTGCAGGAGCTCCAACAGGCAATATGCCTGCCGTGTGATCCAGGAATAAGCTGTAGGGATGTGCATGAGTGCTCCTGCACTAGTCCTGCATGGACTCAGCCCCTGTATGCAAATTACCCCATGTGCAGGTGAAATCCATGCAAATGAGGTGAAAGTGGAAGTCGGCCATGCAGGACTAGTGTAATCTGCACAAATGTACTCGGCCAGTAACCGAGTACATTCCTGCAAACTACAAAACGGAGCCATGACAGCTCCAAATAAAAGGTGGATATTATGTAGAAAGCATTCCAATGGCCAAATATAAGGCCATTGGCATGGAAAACAGTTGCAAAAATAAGAAAATCAACTTTTATTTTTTTAGCCAATCTCGACTGTTTAAGCGTAGGGCAGCGGCGCGCAAACGGGATCGGGCAAAAAATTAAAAAAAAACTATAATAGGCATTCTAACCAAAATCACTATTTTGCCATTATACTCAATGGCAGGCAGAAGACAACATGGCCAGTGAATAGTGGTTGCTAAGGGGGAGGCTCAGTGTGGGACCTGTAACTATGCATCAGCAGGCAATCCTTTGCAAATGAGGGGAATGATACTGAATCCCAGATCTCCCCTACATGCTAGTCAGCACCCAACAGTGTAAGAACAGGAATAGCTTGGTGCAAGCTTAGGAGTTAGCTGACATCATAGGAGAGTGTGTCAGGCATACTGTAAGCAGATTAGAGCCCTGTGGCTCGGGTTTGCCCTTAGCTTAGCAGAACTAAGCAAAGGGGTGTGTTTGAGGCTGCCTAGCACTCTTTACATTGCCTAAGCGGGTGTGCGCACTGTGCACCAGGTTTTAAAGGGAAAAAAAAGTAAACCAGGAAATAGCAGCTCTGTGCACATTTGAGCACTGTGTTTGCGCAGCGCGCCCCCAGGCTTAAACAGGAAGGCAATAGGAAGGGAAAACAGCAGTAGGAAGGTAATCAGGGAGAACTAGCATAGCTGGCAGGTGAAATGTATCAGAATCAGCCAATTACACAGGTAGCAGCCCAGCCCAGAACACTACTATAAATTATGCAAACACCTTTCCCTCTGGTTTTCCCACATACTCTACACCACCGGTGTATACAAGCAGGGGAATTTTAACAAACAAAAACAAAAAAAATTATAGGGGCTGCAATAGCTATCATACAACAACATGTGGAAGAGACTTAGGGTGTTAAGGATGAGAATGCTGTTAACCAACCCACAGTGAGGAGACAGAGAAGAGTGTACAGACCCATGGTAACCTAGCAGGAGCTACATGAGCTGGAGATAGTGGAGTGCTATAGGGTAGGCAGGGACCTCCTACAGCAAATTGTTGAGCTGTGCTGGCCATGCCTCACACACAGAACTAAGAGGGGAACCCATTCCAGTGGATACCAAGGTATGTGTAGGCCTAAGTATACTAGCTACAGGTATCTTCCAAAGGCCAAGTGGGGATATCATGGGGATCGCACAGGCATCAGCATCCAGGGTACTCCACCAGTTCCTGGATGCCATGTCAGCACATGCCGGTGAGCACATATATTTCCCCAACACCCGTGAGGCGTTGGCCAGCAATATGCATCTCTTCCACCAAATAGCAGAATACCCTGAGGTAGTGGGTGCTATAGACTGCATGCACATATGCATCAAAGCAACACCCGGTGAGCGAGGTAGGGTCTACATCAACCGCAAGGGCTTCCCCTCTATCAACTGCCAGGTTGTGTGCGATGCCCAGGGCATAATAATGAATGTGTGTGCTGGCTGCCCTGGAAGCTATCATGATTTCCACATCTGGCATCTGACACAACTGTACCAGAGATTTGCCAATGGGGACATCCCTTACGGTCACCTAGTGGGGGATGCTGGTTACACACTGGAGCCGTGGCTGATGACACCCATCAGAAATGCACACACACCTGAACAAGAACACCATAATGAGGCACATACACAGACCAGAATTATAGTAGAGCATGTGTTTGGGATCCTCAAGTCACAGTTCCGGTGCCTGGACACATCCAGTGGAGCCTTGCAGTACTCACCAGCTACATGTACTCAAATTGTCATCATATGTGCCATGCTACACAATATGATCCTGTGGAAACAGCTGCAGCAGAAACAGCATGGGGCAGGGCCACACAGCCCCCCACCATTGCTAAGGTCTGCACAGGCACAGAGTGACTCGGAGGAGGAACAACCTGAGCCTGCCCCAGTAGACAGAAGGAGGCATGCTCAGTATGCCCTGGCCTTGGCAAAGAGGCAACGCATAGCACATATACTGACACAGAAGGGACCCAGGGAATGACACCTCTCTCAGACTCACTCATACAGTAAAAGGGATGCCAAACATGACAGTACCTGTGCTCAACCATATGTAGGGAGTGTACTATGTGCATCCAACATAGGCAGCCCTCCAGCACCATCCTCAATACTGGCACATCCACAAGGTAAATCCCTCTCCTTACCAATTGCCAAATGGAGTAGTATGTGTTGTTACCTGTATCTATGGTATGGATGTGAGCATGCAAGAGAATCGGGTAGCTGAATGGGATGCCAGCAGATAGTAGACACCTACAGTGGCAGCATGAGATCTGTAACAAATACTGGTGTCACCATAGCAGCCAGTACTACACATGGTGACAAAACCCACTGCAGGAAATGTGCTAGGCCACATGTGTGTCCATATGACACATGCATGCCCGTCAGGGAGATGCACATACCCAACAACAGTCTCAGCCAGCAGGACGGGTGTAGACAAACACAAACAAAGGATGTGCTAAGGCCTCTGAGTGATGCATATGGGTAACCTCTCCCCCCTAGGCCTACACATACAGACTACATCAGGTCAGGCAGGGGGATATTAGTTCTGAAGGGTAGGAAGTCAGAAACTAATATGTAGGTCAATCAAACCTAAGACCTGTAGTACACTGATATGCATCTAGTCAGCATGATAGTTTAGAAAACAGAATGAAATGGAGTACATGACATACCAGTACAGTTATAGCAAATGTGTACAAGTGTCAGGTGTGTCTCCCCAATCTAGTGTAGCAATGTAGAAACAATCAGGTGTGCCCCCCCCCCAATCCTATGTAGACATGTAGTAACAGGCAGTTGTGCCCCCCCCCAATCCTATGTAGACATGTAGTAACTGGCAGGTGTGCCCCCCCCATCCTATGTATAAATGTAGTGACATGTATGTGTAGGTATAATACCAGTGGAGCACAGATGCCCAGAGGTTGCCAAGGTAGCAGGATAGATTGTAGCATTCGTACAATATGCAGGTAAGTGTGTGTTAGGTTGGTGTGTGTTTCATATTGTGTGAGAATGGTCAATTTGTATGCATGTTGAGGATTGACCTGGTGGCCATTGCCCACTACTGCCAATGACAGGGCCAAGTCCTCACAACTGCAGTGCCAAAGACAATTCCCACCAGTATAACACATGCTAGCAGTAAGCCATTGTAAATGTATGGTGGTAATATGTGTCACCATCTGAAAGATGGACATGGCATGGCTGTTGGGCTAGTTATACAAGCAGTACACAGGGAAAAGTACCCCAGATATACAGTATATAATGTGTAACTGTGAAATGGACACACCCTTTGAAATTGTACATACAGGTATTTATCACATTATCTGGGCCTGTAGTAGGGAATACCGGTGTCATCTGGCCGAATACTTGCAGATCACAATGGTGATAGGATTGATGTATTGGGAAACAGCTGATGTACCTGCACATGCCAGAATAACTGGAATGCCCCATGCATATCTGTGAGTGAGATGCAAGTAGTGTCCATAGCACACATGCACCCAGCTCACCCAAATGCCACCCACTGGTACCTCTCTGGTCGTATCCCTGCTGTTGGGAATGGGTACAATATGACCCCCACATGTGTATGGCAATAGCGAAAGAATGCAGCATGCAGTGCAGGTGTCCCATGCAAGTGTGCCCCTAGCTGTAGGTAGCACCCTGCCATCATCCACACCACCTGATCAATACTGATAGAAAGTATTGACATGAACACCTAGCACACCTACCCTGTCACCCCAGGGGAGTATACTGTATGGTGGTCTGGGACTGTAGGACTGACAGAATGCAACAGCCTGCCACAGCTGGCCTGCATCACCACCAAATGGCCTACAGGCCTCTGCCAAAGGCCTGTGTCTCACACATACTGCCAATGCATGTTATGTCATGGACACCCAAATAACAACATAACACACTCCACATATGCCATATGCAAGGCCATGTGGACAAACCACAGTAACATGTCCACCATGTCCCACTGCATGAACTGTGGACCAACACCAAAACACAGCTGTGATGAGGTGATAACCTTAAGGAAAGTATCAGAGAATGTATGCTTAATGTATGGAAGAGGATAGAATAATAGAGGGGGCTGGGAGCATGGGCAGCATGGAATGTGCAAGGTCCAACATACAGCTGTGTGCACATACTATCCCTGGCTGCAAACACATAAATGGGTGGCTACAAACCTGCCCATACACCACTATAGGGGTAATGTCCTGACTTATGACCCCTGCCTCAGGGTAACCTGTGTGAATCTGTACAGCTGTGAGGTATTGCAACATCAAGATAAGGCCATACTGTCATGTCGACGGATGTACAAGTATGTGATCCTCTGCCAGCACTGTACCAAGGTGCTGAACTGGATACACAGACCCAGCAGCAAGTGTCCGCAGTTCCCCCTCCAGAATGGCATAACTTTCCATGAATATGTAGTTCTTTGCCCACAATACTGGACATAGCTGCATTCACCATTGTTCCCAGGACATCACTGTGAGCAAGAATGTCCACCTGACAGTACTTGAGGACATAAATCATCACAGTGTATAACAGTACATATGTCTGAATATCTCTGCTAACACCAGTACCATGTAGCAGAAGCAGCACAGACACAACCACCTACAGTACACACTATGCCTTGCACAGTTTGACCCCATATTGCCAAATGATCTAGATACCCTGCAGAAACAGTTTGCTACCTGTAGATGTACAACACAAAGGTCTGCACTGGAGTACAAACTACCTGGAATGGATCCACACATTCAATACAGAAGGGCATACTGGGCATGCTCACACACTTAGAGAAATGAAGGCAATGTCAGACAACAACATACTGAAAGGTCATACTGGGCATGCTAACACACAAATGAAGCCCATGTCTGCAAACAACAGTGGACCATACATATCTGACAGTCGCATATGTTAGTGCATACACTCCTCGATATGCACCAGTCATGCTTTGCACACACATTGGATAGGAATACAAACATATATCCAAGGACAACACACTATAATATGCCAAAAGTAGACATACATAGATGTGTGGAAGAGAGTGACAGTGAAAAAGAACCTTCCATCATGAGGCCTGCCCCACCCAGCACACAGCCAAATGGCTACAACCACATGATGTGTAAATGTCACTCACTGTAGAAATGAGCCACTGGTATCTGTCAGCATTACAGACTCTGTGGTGCAAGTGCTAGCTGTGCAACATGACTGTACAAGGCAGTAGTCATCTAGCAGTTGTATACACTTACCTGCGGAATATAAACCTGTGTGGGCTTGCGTGTGGTGTGTCAACCTCTAGATGAATGGGTTATGGCCCATGCACACACACTGCCCTCCCCATAGCCCTACTATGACAAGCCTGCTGATGTCATCCACTTTGAAATACACCTTTGGGAATGAAGTAGCCCAGTAACCTCTGTGGCACATCCTAAAACTGTGTAATGCTGTAGTATGATAAACTAGTTAGGTAGGGGTTCTAATCCCAGACATGGCAACTGTGTGTGTTTGTGTGTCTCTGTCTGTGTAGGGAGCAATGCTTTTTATGATAGTCACACTCACTACAATTCAAATGGCCTACTTTAGCAAGGCTGCTGATGTCATTTACTGTGAAATACACCTTTGGGAAAGGTGTAGTCCAGTAATTTATTTTATTTTATTTTACATTTGTTGACCAGGGTAGTCCAACTGGATACATGTCCATTTTCAGTATTGGCCCGGGGAGATAAGCTCCATTAAGCTAATAGAATGCAAAAGAAATAACAATGATAATAATGATTTTCTTAAAGGTACACTACAACAATAGACAAACAAAAAACAATTTACATGAGTATCTGATACAAGATGTGTTGGCATTATTACAAGAGATAAAGAGATAAACAGTAATTAAAGAGGTAATAAAAAAACATTTCACACAGTAGAGAGCTTAATACTCATCACAGAGAAGGCTAGCAAGTAATATCATACTCTGAGAGATAACTAAGAACACTCTAGTTAACATGATTTTAGGTAGCTTTCAAATGCTACAAACCAAGTGAAAAAAGTAGCAAATATATACATGGTATACACATGTAGAACAGTTATTTTGTGAGTTTATACCCAGGAATAGTTTCCCAGGAAGACTAGGCTAGAAACAGCATTCAGTAAGCTTGCTGGTCTCACTATCTGAGGTCAGGAGAGAGGTATGCAAAGAGGGCAGAAAAAGATAGAGATAAGGACATGGAAAGAAGGAGGTTATTAGTCAGGGTTAGTACATGGACATAGCCATTGTGTTTTAAGGAATATTTTAGTTGCTTCTTGAAAAGTGGTGTTGAAGAAAGAGATGATAGTTGATAGTTCACTGGGAAACCTGTTCCAAGTTTTTCCCCACAGAGTTAGAAAAAAAGACATTCACCTGATTTATTGTTGTAATCTCCGTGGCACGTGCTATAACTGCGTAATGCTGTAGTGTGATACACTAGTTAAGTAGGAGTTCTAATCCCAGACATGGCAACTGTGTGTGTGTGTGTGTGTGTGTGTGTGTGTGTGTGTGTGTGTGTGTGTGTGTGTGTGTGTGTGTGTGTGTGTGTGTCTCTGTCTGTGTAGGGAGCAATGCTTTTTAGGCTAGTCACACTCACTACAATTCAAATGCCCTACTCTGACAAGGCTGCTGATGTTATTTCCTGTGAAATACACCTTCAGGAAAGATGTTGCACAGTAATATCCCTGGTGCATCCTATAACTGCATAATGCTATAGTGTGATAAACTAATTAGGTAGGAGTTCTAATCCCAGACATGGCAGCTGTGTTTGTGTGTGTGTGTGTGTGTGTGTGTGTGTGTGTGTGTGTGTGTGTGTGTGTGTGTGTGTGTGTGTGTGTGTGTGTGTGTGTATGTCTCTGCCTGTGTAGGGGGCAATGTTTTTTAGGCTAGTCACACTCACTACAATTCAAATGCCCTACTTTGGCAAGCCTGCTGATGTCATTCCCTGTGAAATACATCTTTGGAAAAGAAGTAGCCCAGTAATCTCTGTGGTGCATCCTATAATAGCGTAATGTTGTAATGTGATATAGTACTTTGGTAGATGTTCTATTCCCACACATGGCAAGTGTGGATATTTGTGTGTGTGTCTTTGTCTGTGTAGTGAGCAATGCTTTTTAGCCTAGACACACACACTACAAATCAAATGCCCTACTTTGACAAGGCTGCTGATGTCATTCACTGTGAAATACACATTTGGGAAAGAAGTAGCCCAGTAATCTCTGTGGTGAGTCCTATAACAGTGTAATGCTGTTGTGTAATATATCACTTAGGTAGGGGTTCTATTCCCACACATGGCAAGTGTGGATGTTTGTGTGTGTGTTTCTTTGTCTCTGTAGGGAGCAATGCTTTTTAGGCTAGTCACACTCACTACAGTTCAAATGCCCTACTTTGGCAAGCTTGCTGATATCAGTCACTGTGAAATACACCTTTGGGGAAGGAGTACTCCAGTAATCTCTGTGACGCATCCTATAACTGTGTAATAAACTAGTTAGGTAGGAGTTTTAATCCCAAACATGGCAGGTGTGTGTCTGTGTTTGTCATTCATGTCCTGTGTGGAGGTGGCTGTGAGTGTGTAATAACTGGACTCATTGTGGAGTGGGTTTTGCACATTTCTTATATGGTGGCCCTATTATATGTCACAATGTCCACCTTACAATGATAACAGATGTGAAATAGCTGAGTGGCTGGAGTGGCAATCCATACCCCTACATGTGACATCAAGGCCTGGTGAACAAAGTTAGCAACCCTTGTATTACACAGAGAACACTGTCAACCCATGTCTCATACACAAACACATTTGCCTAGGCAACAACTGCTATGTTGGTAGTACCCTGCATATTGTCCACAGATAGTAACCACGGTGTGATTGCAGTGGACTGGAGGGCATGGCACCCTGTCCATCAGTACAGTACGCACGTACATGTCAACAGTGTGCCTTCACTATGCTCCCCACTGGATGCCTGTAACACCTGTGGTGCCATCAAATGTGACCCACAAAGGACATACCATGCCTTATACACATGCCCTGTATGGACAGATGCCACTGACACCAGGGAATACCGGTATCATGCTATCAATGTAAGTACAGGGTCAGCCTGCTGTCCATTACCTGTTCCCACCAATGACGCCAGGACAGGCACATCTGATAACAATCTGTGTATACAACATGGGCCAGACACCCCAGGTACAGTTCCATATGTCACTGTACATGTATGTGGGATGTGTGCACATCCCAGATAGCATCCATGTCATGGACTAAAGAACACATACATGGCAAGCATTGCACAGCAATGGCCACACACAATAGTTACCCAGGTGACTGGCTGGTGAATACAATACCCACCTGTATGGGCCAGACACTACACCCTGAGCCACACTGCAGACCATTTTCATGTGGCCTGATGCCAAGGTATATCCTTCACCTAGCCTTGTATAGCCTTCTGGCACAGTCAACCACTACACACCCATGAAGCAATGCACGCATGCATGTCAGTACTGGTACCCTGTGTCTATGTGTGCATGATGTATGATGCTTTTGGCCACATTCACACTCATTACAAGTCCCGACTGGCATACTGAGGCATGCTGTGTGATGTCCGACACCTTTATATACCGTTTACCCATATAACCTCTGGATAACCCCTGTGGTGCATGTGATACCGGCACAGTACTGTATTGTGGCAAACTAATTAGTTAGGAAGTGTATTCCTGACCCTGCCAAGTGTGTCAATGTGTGTGAGTCCCTGAGAGAGTGTGGCTGTGTTGATGCTGACACCTGTTCATGTAGACAGGCATGTGTACTACACCTACTGTATCGCTACTATAGCACTGTTGCAGATGTCACTCACCATCACATATATGTTTGGACAGCTCATTAACATGTAAGCTATGTAGTGCATGCAATAACTGCATGGACATGTGATAGCAATACATAGTCAGAGGTTTGATACCCTGTACTGGTAGGTTTGTGACACAAACATGCTTAGGTTTTACTCTTTCATCCCCTCCCTGACTTACTTGGTCTCTGTCTGCCTCTCTCACTTGCTCTCTGGTGGATGTGGAGAACTACACCTGCTTTGCTTAGGCAGCAGCATGTGTTTTGTAAGTTTTGCTCATGATCAGCTGATGGCCTCTGCATGAATTGCAGCCCTCCTCTAGCTGATTGCATGTGGAACAGCTGTGGTAACATTCCCATAGCCAATCACATGGAAACACACTCCAATATCTAAGAACATCATGTTGGTGTTGGGCCTTTTCTTTCACTGTGAGCAGGACCTAGATCTGGTGTTTGGCAAACAGCATCACAGATGGAGTGGGGATTTACCTCTAACAACATACACTGTGGAAACAGGCCAACACACAGGGGGGGATGTGCCTGACATGACTACAGAATGTAAGTGTTGCTATTCTGCATTTGGAGTAATGTTGGTTTAACAGGGTGTGTGTAGATATGGCTGGTCTACATGTTTTAATACCTGTCATGACAGTGCTATGTTTTTGAGGAAACCCCCATCTGTAGGGTCATATGCAGACTGGGCAGTGTGTGGTACCCTTTGTTTCTTGTGTTACTCACAGAGCACCTATCTGAGACCTGCAGAAGCATAGTGTGAGGATTGCAGTCAGTACATGGTGACAGCCATGAGAGTTACTGACTTCATATCCCTCATAGGGCATATGTCACAACAAACCTTGTTACAACAGTAAATGTATGAGGTTATCACAGCAACATGTCAATATTGGCTCTGTGTTTGTGCCTCCAGTCAACCTTTGTACATATGTCATGCAGTAAGAGGTGCATATGTTCTGTACTCCATTATTTATTGACATCATATATGATAACAAGCCAGTGAGATATCAGACTGCTACACGTTATGTATAGTAGGGGTTATATTTGAGGACATAACCTGGGCATTCTGTGGTTGTGTGTACAGTACTGAGGTCTGTGTACTTATGGTGATTGTCGACAGTGTGTGTGTTGTGAATATGTACCTTGGCCTGTGTACAGACTGTGGTACATGTCATTGTTCTTGGTCCTGTTCTATCTGATGTTACATGCTGCTCCAGTGTATGTTACCCGATCAGCTTACATGTTTATAGGGCCAAACACACACATGTCCCATACCACAGACAGGCATCAGACCACACTGTGTAGTGGCCCTGTATATGTAGGGTTAGTGTGTGAGTGGCACATATGAAGATGGTGTTGATCAGATAGTCCATATACTGTAATATTATGTTAGCTTACCATATGTGGATGTGGCTGTGTTCACATTGGTTGTGGTTATGCACTTTCTCACAGGTCTCTGTTACACTGTGCTGTGACATGCCTGTAGAGCCTGCTATATATGCAGGTACATGTGTATTCCCCCATAAGAAATGTAGGCCAGTGTTGTGGCAGTCTGCCTGTAGCCTGCGCAGTACTTGGTTACATGCCTAGTAGCTTAGTGTACTTACCCAGGGTGATGTTATGTCCAGATACTTGCCAGATGTACTGCTGCCAGGCCACCATAACAGTCATATATTTCTGACAAAGCAGTGGGATGCTGTACAGATGTATGTCACTAACTAGTGGGTAGTATGTGGCCATGCCACCTCTGTACCAGCGGTTATTATGTGTCAAGACAGACAGGGGTGTGTGAATGCATAACCTATGAGGGCAAATGTATACCAGTATTTATGTGATATACCCATCTAAATGACTGTTAACATCCATATTGTCAGGCTTGGTCCACATGTCTTGCACTAAGGGGTTCTGTGTATACCTCTGGACTGACCAGAGTGTGTCAGACTGTCCACATTTATTGACCATATCTCTGCTGTAGTCCACAGGATCATTACTGTGCTAGCAGTGGTACTGTATTATGATGTCCTTAGGATGTCTGTCAGTAGCCAATGGCACAAATGTTAAAAGCAGATGTGACCTTCCACATGTCTGTGAAGTCAACCCCTATTACAGTAGCAATAGTCTACATATATACCTGCAATACATACCTGACATCCCCTTGACTAAGAGGTTGGGACTACTGGGGCTGAAGTAGGACTCCACTCCATGTTCTGGACATATGGTGAACATATATGTATATATAGTTATCCATCTATCTATATAGACATATACACATATACATATCGACATACATAGATGGATATGTATATGTACATATATATATATATATATATATATATATATATATATTTATACATATAAACACTCAGATTTATACATATACACAGCAATATATGTCTACACAGATACAGATATAGATACATATGCACATATACATATGGATATCTACATATATATTGACAGCAATAGGTATATCAGAATAGATATGTATGCACATATAGTTATAGATATCTACATATATATCTACATAAATAGGCATAGCTGTACACATAGGATGTGCATACATATATAGCTATATATACATATATCTAAATATATATATATATATATATATATATATATATATATATATATATATATATATATATATATATATATATATATATATATATATATATATATGGATTCACTCTAAATCCTCGAAATACTGAAATGTTGAAATTCAGTATTTCAAAGCTATAAAGTTGAATCTTTAAATACATAGAAAACTCAAAACCGTGAAATTCAAAATCTCGCACACCGGAGATTTTGAATTTTGCAGTACTACTGCACACACACACACACACACACACACACACACACACACACACACACACACACACACACACACACACACACACACACACGCACACACGCGCACACACACACACGCACACTACACACAAACACACACACAACACTACCACACAAGCTACATTCTGCTCGCACACACACATCACAGCATCAAAACACACTAACACACACCACAGCCCCTACCCAAAACCCTTAATATGCACACACACTTACCTGAATCCATAACCACAGTGGAACCTCAGAAGCGCGGAATTCAAAACCTCCGGTATTCAAGGTTTTGAATTTTGTGCATCTGGGATTTCGCTGTTTTCAGGATTCCACTTTATGGGCTTGAAATACTGAATGTTGACATTTCAGTATTTCGAACTTCTAAAGTGAATATATATATATATATATATATATATATATATATATATATATATATATATATATATATATATATATATATATATATATATATATGAAGAGATGTATACATGGCCATATATATGTTGCACTATACAGACGTGTATACAGACATATGTATGAATACACATGTGTATGTACATCTAGACATATATCAACATATTATATGTATATATCCGTATCCACATTCCTGCCATGTGTAAACCTTGGGTCCCCTTCACATGGTCGACTTTTCATAAAGTCAACTTTCATATGGCCGAGATCATATGATTGACTTTTGAAAAGCAGACTGTGGGGAACCGCTATCTCCGCACAGTGCGGAATGGGAACATTTCTCACTTCTGCACTGTAGTGCAATCTTGGAGTTGGTATATTAATGTTATGGGGGGGGCGTAGACCCCCTGCTAACAGTTTAAGGTAAATGTTTGTTGTGTTTTTATGTTTACTTTACATGGTCGGTATTCTGAAAGTCAATCATTTGGTCTTGGCCATATGAAAGTCGACTTTCTGAAATGTTGACCATGTAAAGTAGACCTGTAAACCTCATGGTTGTGTATACCCTGCCAGATGTATCTCACCATATGTATCTGCTCTGTGTACATTATGATAAAACAACATATGTGATGCAACAGTCATATTAATAAGAAGTATTACACAATTCTGGAAGTAAAGGCAATTGTTCAATACTAATAAATATGTGTATTGACAGATATATTGGAAAAACAACAGCTGTCTTCACAGTGGTCATGATGTAGTGGTTAAGTGTTGTGACTATAGTGTACAGGATCCTGGGTTCAAGACCTGCAAGGGATGTTCATTTTGTTGTTGGGCAGACAAGGGCTGTCAGATACAGTGTGGTTAAGGCAGTTTTTAGCAGCTTTAAGTGCGTTTGTGCAGGTTTCCATGAAGCTAAGTGGTGCTAAGCTACAGGTAAACGTATGGGCGCTTACACAGTGTAGGCTTCACTTACCAGTGCACAAATCAGCTTAGCTGTTATATTGCAGCAATGTTGATAACTGCATGGCTTAGCTCTGGTAACCAGTTCACATCACCCAGTCTGATAACATAGCAGGGTAATGACATCTGTAATAAGTGTATGTAATGCCATGTACAATACATGCACCTATGTGCTGTCATTACAGTAGCAAGGGGTGTGAGTGTCATGTCTGGGACACAGATGTATATGAGGCCTGTACATCACTGTTATCCATGTGAATGTGTTACATACAGGGGTAGTAGCCCAGGGTACGTGCTGTCACACTGGCATGTAGTGTATCATGGTGGTACTACTGTTGACAGTGCTCACCCAGGCAAGAGTAGAGTGCTAAATGTAGTACTGACAACAGGCACACCTGCAGGCATAGCTGGACTCTGATGCCTCCCTGTTGTATCCCTGGTGTGTGAGCTGTGTCACAGTATATAACCCCTACTGGATAATGATCCGACATGTGGAATGTAACTGTAGATCACTGTCTGTACAGCACATGTTAATGAGGGCTTCTGACATGTAGTTATAGCATACATATTGTTGTCAAATGTCTATCTGTCAACACATTCATCCTACTGCATAGCTACTTGTCAAGCTGACTCTCTGTACAGATGTGCAGATGGCAGGTATCCAGCTGGGATATGTACAGGTAACCTAAGCTTGATTGACACTGACATGACCACCCAGCTGTGTAAGAACTGGCACATATAGGAGACAGCACCCTATACACACCACATGCCACAGGTACCTCCACTACACTACCACAGTCAACAGAACATGCTTGGGTACAGGTATCACAGACACTAACCATGTGTTGTAATGCATGTTGCATACATGTCAACTTGATCACCTCAGTGGCCATGTGCAGGAGGCACCTGGAGGATTGGCTGATGCATGTCACTCTCACCCTGAGGGTCACCACAGTAGTGTCTGTCGATAGAGATAGATTGCTTGCTGCCACATGGCAGGTGGCAGGATACCACTGTACACACATCCCCTACACAACCCATCTCTCCATGGACAATAGCTAGGTACACAGCTATGACCACCTGCAGTGATGCACCCCAGTACTGACACATGTGTACATGTGCATTACTGAGTATAGCAATGTCTGCGTGTTAGCACACCTACACTTGGAGATTCCATGAGGGCCTTCACAACCACCGCAACACCCATTGTCATAGTCAGTTGTGGCTGCTGCTGTATGGGACATTACATATACCCTGTTAAGCTCCTCTTCATACCGGCTACATGAGCCTTGGTAACAAATGGGTTGATAGGCATGGGATACCCATTGAGTTCTGGCAAGTGTGTATGTGTGCATGTCCATATATCTGTAGGGTACAGCATTCCAAGGCCACATACTCCTGTTGCAATACCCATTGCCACACAGTTGTACAGATAGTGCTGTTGCTGCCCATAGGTGAGGCATGACAATGCAACACCTTACTATGCCTGTGGCATGTGCATTAGATGCAAATCCCTGTAGTACCACTGTTGGGATATACAATGGGTTATATTGCAGTCATGGGCAATGTATGATGGTGGGTATGTCAGAATGTCATCATAGGTTTCAGGGAGTACAATATCCACTGGGAGATGTGGGTGCTGTGTACACTGTCATTATACCAAGGTACACCAGGTATATGTCCCATGTAACACTTTATGGTTACCACTGTCACCATCTACTATACAGGTAATTGATACCACAATCCAGGCCAGTTATGCATGTGCTGTGTGCAGCCTACCTGTAGCACATTGGACACATGGTCTTGTTAGTTAGCAGTGATAGGCCCAGGTCTCTCAGACATGTGTCTGCCTGTTATGTTTCTGTTAATGTATATATAAAGGTATGTCACACTATGTATTGTCCATATACACCCATTACACCCCCCATTAGCATAATGTATATGTCTGGGGATGTTCTGCATGTAACATATAACCTGGAACACACCTCACCCTAAACACTGTGTGGTGTGTCCAATGAAAGCCACATACTTCAGTATCACTAAATACCTAGGTAGGGGTTTAGAACCAGTGTTGCCAAGTAAGAGTGTACGGGTATGTGGATGGGTCTACTTCATGTTGTAGATTCTAAACATCCCAGTGGGTCACCTGTCCATGTGGCACAGTCAATAACTGTTATACAAACCTGTGACATGTGTTCAACTGTACCCCAGATATGTCACAGCCATGGTGTCACCAGAGTGACATACCCCATTGTGGAATATGACTGCAGACCATCCTCGTGCTGACACATGTACACCTACAACACAAATGGATAACATTATAGAGACCACAATCAACCAGTGCTACGAACAGTTATAATGCATCATTGCTGGATGGCTACACTACCTGACATATATGCATTACACTTTACTCCTGACAACATGTTACACTGCAGTACATTGGTACACTGTAGTACAGTCACTGTGTGCATCAGAACCATATTAGCCTGTCCCTGCATCAATGGTATGGATAACAGGGATGTGGTACAGGTATCATCATATGCACAGGGTGTGTTGTTGGTTTTCCAGAGGCCAAGGGTGGGCCATACATTTGACATCATGTGTGTGGGTGAGGGGTGTAATGAGCTGAACTGGGCATGGTGATGTGGTGTGTGTAGGTATGGGGTTGCACTAGGTGTGTTCGTATAGTGTGTGGGTATGCATGCACACAGTACTGCCATGTGGCTGCCCTACACAGGTGTTTATGGACAGCTGCAGACCATACCTGGCAGGGTGTGCAGTTCACTGCCTCTGGCTACGGACACGTGGACTGTGCCTACCAGGGGTTCCATGGGCACGTCCAGGTGCAGGCCTCGATGTGCTACTTTCCCCTGATGATGACAGATGTCCACTGGAACCAGGTCCCTCCTGGGACTGGCCAGGACCACTTGCTCGTGGCCTGCTGTGGTGTGGTGTGGACAGTACCCCCCCCCACACTGCTGGGGCTGGTACTGCCACTACGGGAGCCCCTTGGTGTCCTAGCATGTCCACATTGACTGCCAGCTGTTGGCATTGCTAGCTTACATCCATGAGGCTGTCACCACACTCCCACCACACGTCCAAGCAGAGACAAACCACAGTCAACGAGGGCCATCATCTTACCAGACCGTCCATCCATGAGCTCAGTATATGCAAGGATGGCACCAGAAAGTTCACAGAAGTTTCACTTGCAGATGTGAGAGCAGCCTCAGGCCCTGTCTGGTGTAACGTTCCATACCTGTCTGTGCCGCCATGACAGCCTGAAACATGCACCTGCTGGTACCAGTTATGTCATGTCTGCCAGGGGCATGATGACCAGCGGCCCTACCATGAGCACCCTGGGACATCTGCCTATGTGGTGCCCTGCCAGACATCTGGCTATGCCTGCTGTGACCAGACACAGTAGGCATGGTTACCACACTGTCCTGTGCACTGCCACCAAACACCAGCTGTCCCTCCGCTATGGCCACTGGTGATGGGGTATGTATAGGCACTGAAACTGTGTGCGGGGTTGGGGTGGCTAAAAGGGGGATGTCAAATGATGGCACTGTTTCGGCCTCTGACAACCCCACCTGTGTCTCAACAGTACTATCATCATCTTCGGTATCTGTATGGACACCATCAGATTGCATGCAGGAGGGACCCTGACCCACCTCTCCACCTGTGGGGAAAAACAATAAACGTAATTTAAGACCTGTACAGCATTGCATAATAGTACACATATACACACACATACACACACACACACACACACACACACACACACACACACACACACACACACACACACACACACACCACCACCACCTTAATACCTACCTGTCTGTGACTTTATTCATGCATTCTCCATCCTGCATCACACTTGGTAACATACACTCATTGATACCACTCATTAACATATCATTCCTCTAAATGCCTAGACAAGTGATCACAACAAAAGACCTGTTACTACATTACCTCATTATATCAAACAAAGCTCCTCATTAGCACTCTTCAAGAAAAATCTTGATGATTGAATGGGAGATAGGAAATTCACCCCGGGGATCACTTCTGTGGCTCTGCTAGACAGGGACATAGGAAAATAATTTTCTTGGGGTGAAAAAGCTGCATCGCTTTTGGCTAGGCTTATATAGGCCCTAGGGCCAATAGCCTAGTACCTACCTATGAACCTCCCTGACCTGAGTGGAGTGATATTACATGGCTTCACTGCTGTCATTCATTGTTCACCCTGTGTATGTCCAGACATAATGAGCATGGCCCCTATATGTGAGGGGCTACTATGTTCACTCCATAATATCACGCACTGGAGTGTCATGTGCATGTATTGCTCAGTGCATGCCAGATATGCTGCTCAATCAGCCCATCATGTGACAACTGTAATATATGGATACACTCCTTGGTGTTGTCTAGTAATTCCCCAATGTATCTATAGTGCTGCATACGTGGGTTGTCAGTCACCTCTCTGCTGAATGCGATATTAAGGGTATACCTGGTGTCAACCTTCCCTCTCAATGCCTGTTCCATGCTGCAGACCTTATTATATTATCAGCTGTCCTGTGATTACATACATAACAAGTATTCCTGGTGTGTTATGTGGCAGTCCATGTCCATGATCCCAAAGGAAGGTACTGCTGTATGAACAACCCCACAATTACACATGTGCATACATGGACACCCACACAAACACACACACATGCACACATGCATCCTACATGCATCAACCTCCCTCCACTTTACCAGAGTGACCCTACAGACAAACTAACCACCCACCAGGATGCACACACACACACACATACAGGTGAGGTTGCACAATGATGATGATGGCCCATCTCAATACCGGAAGATTGCCAAATTCCAGTAATAACGGCCACACAGGTATAAACGATTGCCAGCCAAGAATAACACTAATATAAACACTCTTCTAAGCCAAAGAATACAGCATACATGGGACCAGATGACATCCTGGGCTGTGTATTACATGAACTACAATATGAACTGGCACCTCACCTAAGTGTCATGTTTAATCATAGCCTCACCTCAGGTTTCCCGTGCCACTGAGTGGCGCAGAGCTGCCCACAGTTACAGTCCCAATCCACAAGGGGGGATCCACCTTGGATCCTGGAAACTACCGTCCCATCAGTCTGACAAGCCTTATCTGCAAGGCCATGGAGTGTATTATCATGGAACTTATAAACAAAGACATTGGTAACCTTCAAACACTGGACCCCACCCAGTTTGGGTTTGTGAAGGGCCGATCTTGTCTCCTGAACCTGATTGACTTCTTTGAATCAGTCTCCAGAGCCATGGACAAGGGTAAGGTGGTCCACACAGCATATCTAGACCTTGCCAAGGCCTTTGACACCATCCCCCACTCTGGAATCATAGATAAACTTACTAAGTTGGGCATTAATCCCTATGTCACCCAATGGGTTGCTAAATGGCTTACTGATAGAACCCACACTGTAAAAGTAGCCGACTCCAAATCCAGCTCCAGACAATTGACAAGTGGAGTACCTCAGGGTTCAGTCCTGGGGCCACTCTTGTTTGGCATCTACTTCTCTGAAGTACAGGTCAACACTAAGGGACTCTGGCTAACAAAGTTTGCAGATGGCTGCAAACTGGGAGCCATTATTGAATCCCCAAATGATGTGGATACTCTACAAAAGGGCCTTACAGGGGCTCAAGCTCAATGCCAAGAAATGTATTGTTATCCCCTTTGGGAAAAAACATGTATCCATGAATTACCATATAGGTGGCAGTACACTAAACACAGAAAGTGAGATAAGAGACTTAGGGACATAGGTGGACAGTGGTCTCACCTTCGATAACCACATCGCCACAACAGTCAGGAAATCCTTCAATGTGGCACACCTCATCACGAAGGGATTTTCATCCAGAAAAAAGGAGGTCATTGTCCCACTGTACTCATCCCTCATTAGACCCATTATAGAATACAACGCCCCATTTGGTATGTACCTCTCAAGACATCTGCAACAACTGGAAAGGCCTCAGAAATACCTCACTAAAAGAATCACAGGCCTAAAGCAGATGCCCTACGCTGACCGCCTAAAAAAACTCCAGCTATACTCTGTCACATATCGTCTACTCAGAGGCGATCTCTGCTTAACATACAAGGCCATGTCAAACCCAGAGCTGTTGGACATGCTACACTTAAAGAAATCCCAATCCCTCAGAGCTACACGCTCCAGGGATCTAAACCTTGTCATCACAATAAACAAAACATGCAGGAGGGATAGGTTCCTGACCCAGGGACTCCCCAGACTCTGGAATAGATTGCCCATACATGTCAAGCAGAGTGCCTCTTTGGACCTCTTCAAGATGAACCTTGATGATTGGATGAGAGAAAGGAAATTCACCCCAGGGATCACGTCAGTCACCCTGCTAGACAGGGGTCCAGGAAAGTAAATAATGTGGGAAGAAATAGCCAGGGAATTGTTATGGCTAGGCTTGTATAGGCCCTAGGGCTGATAGCCTAGTACTAACCTATGAACCTATGAACCTATGATAGTACACACAGTCCTCCTATTGCCCATCTATCAACATGCATAACATATGGTACACCACAGCATGCAGTGCAGTTATAGTCAATCCATGCTAGCAACAGTATACATGTGTGTGATGCATGTGCTGTGTTACTAGGTGATGCCCCTTCCCCTGGATACCACTGCACCCATGTACACACTATTGCTGTGCACCTGTTCTGCACCCTGCCATGTACTGCACACCGCACCTCACAGGTGTACAACCCATTGCTGAATGTGTAGTACTGTGTCAGTTATGTCAGCTTTAATGCTCACAGCCCCTATGTTTTTCAGCAACACACACCTGGGATGATATGTGGACAGATGTCATTTGTGAATACCTGATGTCTGATTTACAGCTCTCAACATCAGTGGACCATTTATGACCAATCCAATATTATTACACTAACAACAAGCATACCATGGCTTTGGGGAATGTACACACCCTTATTCATATGACGCACCCTTCCTTGATCTGCCATGGGACCACATCACCACATATATTAACAGTACATGAGCCTGATATGTGACATATGTCCTGTACTTTCACATGCAGTGTCTACAGAATGTGTTAGGTGTGCAGATGCTGACCACGATGCATACACTCCATGTGTGCATATGTGTGCACACCCTTATCATGACGACTTGTTGCACCTATTGTTATGTGTACTACAGCAGTCACTACTCCTGGCAGGGGTATGCCAGCATGGGCCATCTGCATTTGCCAGTGTATGTTCAGTCTGCCCTACACATGTCTCCCTAATCTGCATAATTGCAAGGTTTACTCATGTGCACACCCTTTGGTGTTCACACACTGCCGTCACTATTGCTGTGGGGGTAGGGTTACATCTGCTACACTTCCTGAACCTGACTATGTGCAGATACAGCCATTCTTAGCATCCTTTGGATCCCTGCTGCAGTGCACTGGTGTGCTGACACCCCTCCACCTTCAGTCTTTTTGCAGATGCTTGACAACTAAGGCCTACACATGTGTCAGTTTGCAGTGTCCCATACACTGAACACCACATGTTACAGCCTAGTCCCAGCTGATAATGTGGACCACAGTAATACGTTATGCCATAGTGCAACTCTGCAACAGTTCCATTGTCCTACTGGTATATACACTGGTGTTGCACTGTTTATGGGTGATGTTCTAAACATATCCCTACTGTAGTCCATGTCTCCCACCATTATGTTACTCCCTGCGGACACATTCCGCAATGCCATGGTGTTAGTTATCTGGCAGGTGTCTGACATACTCTTCCAATACCCCATCATGGTCACCACTGTGATGTCGTGCATTTAACATCAACAATACGTGAACATGTACAGCATGCATTCTGGGTTGGTGTGTTAGATGTGTACATGGAATATACCATAGCCATTACATGTTCGGTGTATTGGCAAGCATCAACATAAACCATACTCACCAGCTACAGGCTACTGCCTTGGTGTTATACCAGAGGGACCTACATAAGACGGTGAGAGATGCAAAGTCAGTGGCCACACCTATGGCATTGCTTCAGGGTGGGTGCAGCATTACAATACATCAACAGTACATGTCCACAATGCTACCACATATACACATCTGCTTATCACTGCTATGCAGCAACAAACTATATCTATGACATGTCAGATATGCATGATCTACCAGTACAGATGCAGATGTATACGCAACAGTGGTCTACTGATGTGCCCTGTGGCCTTACCTGCACGCTCCTCAGCCAGTGTGTGGGTAGCACCCACCTCCACAATGGTGTCTGGCAGTTGTTGGCTATGTGGACGGGCAGGTGCCACAAGGCTGGCTAGGAGCTCCTCCACACATGTCAGAGGGGGGAGGATGGCATGCCCCCCCTTTGCGAGGTGATCCCTCCAGACTGCAGCAGCATGCCAATGGGCATTGTGAAGCAGGTCAGAACTATTATGCCGGACCTGCTCATACCTGCGGTTGTGTAGTTTCACATCACTGACCGTGTGGACTAGGTCATTCCACAGGGTGGTCCACTCCTGCTGCTCAAGAGCAGCCCAGCCAAACAAGACAGGGTAATGCTGGATTAGGTGGTTTACCACAATGTCATTCTCAGCAGCTGAGTAAGCTGTAAGCCTTCCATGTGACATCTTGCCTGAAAGACATAAAGATGAAACAGGTGTGAGCAAGTCATGCAGCAAGGTTACCACAGTTCTTAATACACATCACTGCCACCACCCACCATATCAATGACAACAAACATGTACACACAACTCAATAGGTATGGTTACAGCTTACCTACCAGTGGGACAGATATTGTATTGTACCACACTTTGTGCAATGTGTTTGTAGCCATGTTCCCTGTGTGGACACTATCATTGCTGACCTGTTACAGACTATTCACCTGCATGCTATTGTCAGGACCACTATGGCTCCATATATGCCTGTGGTATGCTTGCTATGTGATTGCTGTACATCTGACATTCTGTGTTATTGGGGATATCTATGCATGCTGTTGGACATGTTCCAGGATTGTGTAGACTATTACAACCTACATATGTTCTATAACAGTGACACAATAGCATGTTTATGTACTATTGGCCAGCAGAACCACCTCTCTAAATGCATCTGCCCATGTTAGCAAGCCACATCACATGTAGGATCCACCCTGGGGCCTCCTCATGTACTGGTCCAGCAATACCTTCAGGAGGAACCAACTCAGGGAATGTTGCCCCCCCCTAGGGGCACACACAGACATGATCTTGTCCCCCAAGGTCAGGTCCAGGGTCTGTTCCATAACGGGCTCCACAGACCCATGTGGGATGTGCTGCACCATCTTGAGGCACCCAGTACACATTCACAGGGTCCGCATGCTCCTCCTGCTAAGCCTCCATATATATATACATTTATACATACCTATATATGGGGTACATTCAGACATCAGGTCCACAATCTCACAACACCTTCCTGCACAGCTGCACTGTTCTGCCTTGCTACAACACAGACAGGTGCCATATATGGACACAGCCTGACATTAGGGGGTATATGTATGGCCAGATTGCAGGTAACCCTATTACACACCTATGGCATTCCAGCATGCTACAATACAGGTTGGCCTGAGTATCCAGCAAGTGGTGGGCTGTGGAACCCACGTGTCCATCATTATAGCATTACTTCCACCACCAGCTATTGGCCACAGTAATATACATGCTTCCCATTACACAACACACACTATGATGGCTTACATCTTATCAGTCAGTGCTGCTCTACACAGTTGATGGGTATAGCCCACTACCCACAGGGACAGACTCTATTGTCCTTAGCAGTTGTTCAGCTGAACATCATTACAACAACAACACCTGATTGAACATTTAACCATTCCACATTATCTATCCCATTATTATGGACCAAGTACTACAGTCAATTACATGCATATATACTTCACATACCAGTTGTGGGAATGATGTCTCTTCTGAATAGTTTGCTGGATGGATTTTTGTTTTGTTGTGTATGTTTTCGTCTCTCTGTCTCTCTCTCTCTCTCTCTCTCTCTCTCTCTCTCTCTGTCTCCAGTAAATGTATTGAGCTGCTTTGAATAGACTGCAGCATGGGATTTGTAGGTGATGCACATGATCAGGTGATGACCTCTGCATCAGTCAGTGTCCTCCACTTGCTACCTGCATGCAGCATGCTGTATAGTACTTCCAATTACCACTGTCATGGCAACCCACTACTATACATGCCTACATCATGGGGGTGTGGTCCCTTTACCTTTCCTGTATGGTGGACATCCTTCCTGTGTGTGGGCAGCAGTGTTACAGACAGCAGGTAGCAATACCTCTTACAAGAGAACTTGCACACTCAGGCCAGCTACATATTTGTAGGAGGTTCCAGAACTACAGACAGAGTGTGAGTAGTGTTGTTGTATGCATTGTATAGCACCAGTGTTACAGGGTTTGTGTGTACATACTAGTTTAAATTGGAATGCAGTCTGTCTGCATAGCTGTCAACTGTGGGCCTATCCACATGATGGCCAGAGGTGTGCCTATTATGCTTTGTCTGTCCACCACACAGGTTTTGTGTCAGATATATCACTGGCAGTGTGTGTATTTTTAGTGCTATCAGTACATGGCTACATCCATTTCTGTGTCTAACTTCATATTCCTGACTAAGGGTATGTTGCAGACTATCCTGTAACACCAGTGACTTGCTTAGTGTATGACAACAGTATTTCACATATGGGCCAGTGTTCCAACCTCTGTCCTCCACCTACAAACCAGGCTTTGTACATATGACATGCTGTCAGGTGTTGTTATGTACTGGGCTGTGAATATGTCATGCTGCCCTTCCTGCCATCAGTCCAATGCTATTGTGGCCCATACACATATTGTGGGGTTGGGTTCATATATGTGTGGACTTCATCTACACAATACATGTGTGCCCTTATGCACTTCAGAGGCCAGTGTATGTAACAGTGGTATATGGCCCTGTATTATTCAGTATATGGGGGGATGCAACATAACTAACCTAGGCTGTTACAACATGTGGAGGTATCGGGTAAGCTACCTTATGGTAACTGGATGTACATTAAAATACAATTCACCTTGGGTAAATGCAGGCCTACTGCTTCCTACCATACAGACTATTCTGTTTGTCAGTGTGATTGTGATGGTGTCAGTTATGCCTTGTTACGTAACAGATACATCCCATTGTGTCAACTGAGGTCTTTACCCCCTAGGAATCGCATACAGAGTATATATAGAAGCTGCTGGACTATACATCTGCATTACTTACTGTTGATTGATTGTTATCCTGTGGCCAGTCTGTCTCTACTATTGTACTACTTGAAGGCCTCGGCTTGGACAGCAACATATGTAAACCTTTCCAGACTACTGTATTAATATAACTGATTCACAGTTGCATTACTCTGTTTATATGTATGTCAGAGTCTCAACAGCTATATGACATGGCATATACAACTGTAATAGTACACAAATAAAGCTTTCCCATGTATGCAAACCTGTGTGTGGTGTTATATCCCTTGACCTCTCTGTGGGTATATGTTGCAGGCAACAATTGTATTTGTATGGGTGGCTCATACAGTGTCCAATTGGTAAGGTGGAAACTGTAGGCATAGTGGCTGTTCTGTATTGTGTGCACCTTCTACATATGTATTTTCCTATACATATCTCTGTGGGTGTATGTGTAGTTAGTATGTGTGTGTGTGTATATATATATATATATATATATATATATATATATATATATATATATATATATATATATATATATATATATATATATAGATATATATATATATATATATATATATGTATCTGCATATATGTGTCTGTGTATATGTATCGTGGGAATGTTCATTGCTTCCACATTGTACATTCTCTATGGTAGCCAGACTGTACTGCATGATATGTTATTGATACCAGCCTGACATCATACAGGTGGAATGGAGTACTGGTAACATCTTGTGCCCATGTTGTGTCAGGTCCTGGTTATGGGATTTGCAACAGTTGATATTGTATTGCAGGGCAGACGTGTTTGGCTGTGGGAGGGGGGAATATCTATACGTACAAGAAATATGCTGTTTGGGCCCCCTCACCCCCATTACTGGTGCATGTGGACATATATGTTTTTGTTATGTTCGCTTTTATATCTACACTTATATGTCTGTATATAACTATATATATATATATATATATATATATATATATATATATATATATATATATATATATATATATATGTGTGTGTGTGTGTGTATGCTTACATATATAGATGTAGACATATATATCTATAGATATATGCATATGTATATATATGTATATATTGATATATAAATATATATATATATGTTATATCTATTTAGATATATATGCTATATCTATTTAGATATAAATATACACACACACACACACACACACACACACACACACACACACACACACACACACACACACACACATATCTACATATTTAAATACATTTCCTGTACTGTTGAATGACTGGGCTGGATGATATGTTTGTGAAAACATCAGGGTTATGTATATCTAACATGGCTTAGTGGGAAATCACTTTGGTTGTGGTGTGTAAGGTCCTGGGTTTGAGCCTTGTAAAGGTTATTCATTTTGTTGCTGAGCAGAACAAGGGTCATTGGATACAGAGTGATTAAGGTACTTTTAAGCAGTTGTAAGCGGTTTTGCATGGAAGTAAGCACTGCTAACTTCCAGTTACTATTTCTTATATGCAGTTAGCTTCTAAATTGCTTAACCTGTGTAGGCATTGCTTACCCCCACGCAAACAGGCTTAAACCCGCTTACTGCTGCTTAAAAGTGCTTACTCCCACTTACCCCCATGCTAATGTCTTTAAAAGAAAAGAAAAAACGGTTGATAGGAAAGTGGTGAAAAAGGGGCACAAAGACGGAAAGACAGTAGGGAAAATAGCTAGAAATGTGCAGGAGGGTGTAGGGAAGGTCCATAGCTGCCCATTTCTTCTACAGCAACAGCTGTGCATATACACTGAATTTGGAGGTAGATTTGTACACTCAAACCCCTGAGAGAGGGGTGAGGACAACAATAATATGTTGTGATGCCAATTAGACCAGATTACATGTGTCCAGTGGACACGTGTGTGAAATGGACAGCTATGTATGGGGCGATATTTTTTTTGGGAACAGATTGCCCTTTTTTTCAGGTGAGAATGGGATATTGGGGAGGGATAGTAGGTATATTTGGGGAGGTAGGTTGGGTAGGTTAACAGACAAGACAAACATGATGCATACAGGGGTGGTATATGACACATGTGGGGGGTAAACACCTTGATGGGGAGTGGTTTTGGGAAATCGGAAGCCCATGGGCCACCTAGTGGAAACAGTAGGACTGAGGTCCCCACCCATGGGCAGTCACCACTGCATCTTCACAGCTTCAAAGCTGGCTGTGCTGGGGGCTGAGTCAGAGAGCTAGGCCAACCCTCTAGTTGTGACACACGGCCCTTGAGCTGGCGTAGCAGATCTCCAACCTCCCTGTGGAGCTCGCTATGCACCACGACCTGAACCTGGTGACGGGTGACAGGTTCCTGTCCACGCCCACTCCCAGGGGGGGGCAAGCCCCATCCCCTGAGGTGGTTCCTCCCAAAGGTAGTGCAAAACCAACAGACTAGGAGGTCCTGGTTTGGGCACGGCCAGCTGAGGTGGGAGAGGTGGGGCTGCTGGGATCCGCATTCCCATACGTGCTATGGTGTTTATGGTTTATCAACATAAGTGGGTTAGCAATAGTCAACACATTCCAGGATTAGGTATAACAGCATGCATAGATATTCCCATTAACCCAGACACTAGATATGGAACAGTTACATAGAAAATGGAACACATGCATATATGGGACCACAGTGGTAATAACAGCATGCAGGTACATTGATGGCACCATGAAACCACTGTTGGCGTATTTCAACATAGCACATGCATAGAAACAGATTTAAATAATTATCAAACAATAGGACATATGTCTCAACATGACAGTGAAGTCATTCCGTACCAATTGAGGTGGGTATTTAGTCTATTGTTGGAGATATGGTGGGGGGATATCAATTAACAACTAGTATATTCCTGTAGTTCACATTACTTTCCTAGTCAGTGCTGTTATCTGTACCTTACAAGTATTACTACACTACCCTATTGCCTTAGTTTGGACAGTGATATGGCTGTCGACAACTATATACATGAACTGGTTTTACCTGCAGTATACACCTCTTACCTGGTATACTTGTGGAGGTGTTTGTAAACACTAGCTAACTGTTTCTACACATACTCCCAGATTCCAGGTTGATGTTATGCACATACTTGTCCATCTCTTTTTGCACAGACTCTGGCCATGTCTTGATCACATGCAGGTGAACTGGGACATATGTAGACTATTGCCCTCTTCAACCTTTAGTGACTTACAACACTCTTATACAGGATTTCCTAGACAGTTATATTATGTAGCACAGTGTGGGTGACAGTGATGAGTAATACCTTATTATTCAGAGCAACTGCAACACTCACAATGTCATACAATACCAGAGTAAACAGTACTAGTATCAATCTTTTATTTCTAGGCACAGTGTTTGTATCTGATGGACCTGTGGGAGCAATGTTTGTTAGCACTACCTGAATGTTGCCACACAAAGTACCAGATTTCACATTAGTATTATGCACTTACATCTCACTCTGTTACTGTACACACTCTGGTCACAGCTTGACAACATGGGGGTGTAGATGGGACATACATGGCCTAATACTCTCATAACATTTTGGGGAGTTGCTAGTGTGACAGGTTTGTTTTATAGATGTGTGACAATCAGTCATATTTCCTGTCTGCTGCCTAAACATCTGGGATCACCCCGCTGATTTCCCAGGGGGACAGGGTGACAGGCAGCAGATATGGGTCAATATACTGGACATTCTGGATATATCTGTACAGTTGTGGGGTATGATTCTGTATGCAGCCTACTTCCACTTCCAGGATTCAGACCATGGCTGTGTCTGCTAACACTAAAACACTGCCATCACAGTTGTGTGTGCTATATGGATATTGATGTATATCTCTTATCTGATTTCTGTGTATAATTCTCCTGTGGTTTTACATTCTGACCTTGTATTACATCACTCTTATACAGGATTTCCTAGACAGTTATATTATGTAGCAGAGAGTGGGTGACAGTGATGAGTAATATCTTATTATTCAGAGCAACTGCAACACTAACAATGCCATACAATACCAAAGTAAACAGTACCAGTACAGGGTATCACTCTTTTATTTCTGGGCACAGTGTTTGTATCTGATGGACCTGTGGGAGCAATGTTTGTTAGCACTACCTGACTGTTGCCACACAAAATACCAGTTTTACATTAGTATTATGCACTTACATCTCACTCTGTTACTGTACACACTCTGGTTAAAGCTTGGCAACATGGGGGTGTAGATGGGACATACTTGGCTTATTACTCTCATAACAGTTTGGGGAGTTGCTAGAGTGACAGGTTTGGTCTTATAGATGTGTGACAATTAGTTGTATTCCTTTTTTACAGCCTATATGTCTGGGATTATCCCACTGATTTCCCAGGGGGACACAGTGACAGGCAGCAGATATGGGCCAATTTACTAGACATCCTGGACATATCTGTACAGTTGTCGGGTATGATTCTGTATGCAGACTACTACCACTCCCAGGATTTGAACCATGGCTGTGTGTGCTAAAAATACAACAGTTCACTTCTCAGTTGTGTCTGCTATTTGGATTTCTCGTCCGTCTTTTCACTGTTTTCTGTCAATGACTCTCTCAGTTGTACTAGCTGACCTCTGGGGATTCCACCAGTCATATACAGACATTCCTACACATTTTTTATTTATGTTGCACAGTGTGGGTAACATTGCTCAATACAACAGTACTATTAAGTGATTGCAAATCTACATTACCATATTATACCAGAGTAAACACATGCAGTACAGCAGTTAGACCTTCATTGTCAGGCTATTATGCTTTTATTTACATACAACCTATATGAGACTCTTCCTGTCATATTCTCTGGTGTATGCAGTACTTGCCTTAAACAATACAGGTTTTATACAGGCAATTGTTTTACTAATACAGTTAGATTTATTTCCTATGACAGTACGTGCAAGAGTATTACTAACCTGCCTCATGTCGCAACCTCTCCAAGCGACAGCCATGGGCCTCCTGGTTCACAGCCCACTCACTTGCCACTGTGAAGGACGTAAGAGGAATATTTAGCCATACCTAGCCATAATATACATGAGCTGGCAATTATTAAACAGGTAGTGGAGTGATACTTAAACACTACTAGGACCTCCCCTGTCCTTCTAGCTTCTTGGATCCACTGATCCAAGAGATCCCCTTTTCGCTGCTTCAGGTCGGCATAGTGATACCTGATCTGCTCACCAGTTCGGGGTTTGCCAGTGGCACTGGTGAGGTCATTGGCAAGATGGTCCCAGACTTCTGCTTTATATTGGGAGTCCTGGTACTGGCCCTGCAGCAGTCTCTGCCCATGGTCTTTGACAAGGAGTCCAGCCATGACTATGGACTCCTGGATGTCCCAGCGCTGCACCCAAAAGCACAATCTCTCTCCCATTCCAGGCATGGTGCCTGCAAGGGGAAGCTACAACCAGTTATGAGATGTAGTCCTACCTGTTGGGTTTAAATAGGGCTGATTTCCCACACTTTGCTGTGACTGGACAGTTTTGAAAAGGCTAAGTTATGAGCAAACCTGCTTACCAAAGGATGGCATTGTTTAAAGGAGTATACCACTGGGCAAATTGAGTTAGCTGGCCTACACATTGCTTACACATACTAAGCTGGCCTGTGCAATGCTTAGCATTGCTTAATATTTACTTTGCATTATATTTGTTTTTTGGCATTGATTTATTATTCATTACATGTTATATATATATATATGTCTGGTATCCATGATTCATGTGTACGTACACTGTATGGGGTCCTTGTGTTTAATAGGGGACTTCAACACTCTATTACAATTACACCTCACTTCTGGGCTTACTTCAATACTCAGTTCACATATTTATGTCATGTAGTAGGTTATAGAACATAAGACTGTATACAGATTCCTTTCACATGCTCAGTTTGATTTTCCTATAGTGAGGATTTGTTTGGTGATACCTCAATTTATGTACTGCTGTGATGGCTTAGTGGTTAACTACTGTGACTATAGTGTATAGGATCCTGGGTTCAAGACCTGCAAAGGCTGTTTATTTTGTTGCTGAGCAAAACAGCGGCTGTTGGATATAGTGCAAGTTAGGCACTTTTAAGCACTTGTAAGCAGGTTTCCATGGGTTTGCATGAGGGTCAACTATGCTAACCTTCGGTTAAATATGCTTACAGAGAGTTGGCTTCAGTATTGTTTAACCTGTGTGTGCATTGCTTACCCCATGCAAATGGGCTTACATCCGCTTACTAGTGCTTACATATGCTTACTCCTGCGTACTACTGCTTAATAGTGCTTACACTTGCTTACTAGTGCTTACTCCCACTTACCACTGCACTAATTTAAACAATAATGTATAATGGTTCTTGGGATGGTGGGGGATTTGGAAGCTGTATGAAGTTATCATTCATTACACATTTTACCTTCCATTTGTATCCCTGATTCCTGTGTACATATACTGTATGGGGCACGTGTATTATCTGTGGACTTTGCAACATTATGAGACTGACACCTCACATCTGCATTTAATGCAATACTCCAGTTCACAAATATATGTTATTTAGTAGATTATGCAACTAAAAATATTGGTCATAAAGTGATTTGACATGGAAAATGGAATGTACTGCAGTGGGACTCTAACCGGGAATGACTTTTTGTAAGGTGAATGCTCTGCCCACTACACTATTGCTGTACTGCTTAATTTGCATATATCTTGCTTTTTATCCTATTTTGCCATTTAAGCTGCATTAACCATAGCTAAGCGATGGGCAAACCCGTGCACCTATGGTTAAATTTAATCTGTTTCATAAATTAAAGACATCTTTATATTTGTTGTTTTAACTATTGCTCTTGTACACGTGGGGGGATGTTGCTGGGGGTATGCGTACACCTATGAGCGGTCTCGCTCATCCTTTTATGACTTGTCTGCTATTCTTCATTGCAGGGGCATGTATATTCTGAGAGCTCTGCTCTCAGACATGCCCACTGCACTCTTACATGCTAGATTAGGAGCTCAGGCAGTGCTATTAGTATGCATGGCGTGCTGCCGTCCTGCTCCTACACGGCCAATTCCATGCAGGCCTAAGCTAGTCCTGCAGAGAAGGATAGTGAATCTGGGGGATTATCATTGCACTAATATGGCAGCATTTATGTTCTAAATGTTCTAAATATTTCTTTAACACTTAAGTGCATTTGCCTGCAGTATATGAGTAGTCATTACTCATTTCCCCTTCCCTATTAGTGAATTATGCAGTATAAGCCATTATTATTTGTGAACAATTCCCCCATTTCACTTCCCCTGCTTTAGAATTCATTCACTGTACTTGCCCTCAATATTTCAGGGCTTCAGGGTCTGCTCGTATCTTAGCTCTGCCTATAAATGACCCATTTTGTTTACATTCTGTGCTCATGCATGCAAGCACCTTTCTATGACTGTGAACACTATTGCTGGCCACTAAATGGTGCTTGTGAACATATAGGCATGATGAGGAGCATGCATATTCAATTAGCACTGCAGCTCATTGTGCTAACACTCTTAAATTGTATAGGATTAGTGCAAAACCTACATGATTGTTAATGAATACCAGGGATAAAAGTATTTTGGCTTTTCCTGGTTAGGGGGTCGCCACAGCGGAACTCCGGTCCGCTAATGATTGGCAGTTGATTTTTACGGTGCCAAGTTGCCAGCCTGACACCCAGCCTTCAAAGAAGGTGCACCCATTTATACACGCACCTATCTGCATGTCTTTAAACTTCACTGGACCACGGGGAGGACATGCAGACTCCACAAAGTAGGTGCTGCAGCCAAGAATCAAACTGGAGAACCTCTTGCTGTGAGGCGACAATGATACTTCCAAAAATGACAAATGCCACTGCAGCTTTTCAAGTCACCCATCTGCAAAGCTTTTTTCCAGTAGCAGCTTTTTCTCTTGAAATTTTGAAATTGGATAGATAACCTTGCTACTTGTCTCATTGTCAGTACGCACTTATTTTCTTGAAAAATGTGTTTTATCCACTGTGCTTTTTCTACTAAACTGACTGTTTTCAGTTTTGCAGTACATACAACACAGTTAAAGCATGTGATGGTTTTTAGACAGGGAATACTAAATATTTGTCTACCCAGTATTGAAAGATCCACATTCCCCTATTTTTCACTTGCTGTGCTTGCTTAGAACTTCACTATTAGAATCTTTACCAGACAGAACGTGAAACACGTCGTACAAAAGAAAACTCAGCAAATCATAACAGACTGCTACTTGTTTTTATTCTCATTTTTCCATGAGAATGATAGTGTGTGTGTGTGTGTGTGTGTGTGTGTGTGTGTGTGTGTGTGTGTGTGTGTGTGTGTGTGTGTGTGTGTACACACACACACACACACACACACACACACACACACACACACACACACACACATATCTCTATCTATATATATATAGATATTTGCGATCAGTCTAGTACACTAGTTCACTAATTAAATATTGAATAAATTAAATCAAACAAACCAACACAAAATATAAATGCTGCCAAGCATGCTGAACATTTAAATGGCAGACTGTGTAACATTTTTTTTCTATTCTCCACTGTACTTTTATATAGAATGCTTGCTGGGTGTTTTCTGTGTTTACTTCTGTACATCACTGAATAGTTTTGAAGTTGGCTAACCTTCATCTGCACATGTACTATTTGCTTCACTACATCTATGAAAACTGAAGTTCGATAACATTCATTGGCACATGCACTGGATAGCTTAAATTGAAAGGCAAAGAAAATCTCCTGTCAGATTCTCCAATCAAAATACTGATTTACTTTATTTTTTTTATTCTCCCAAATCAACACAGTTGCACTAAGGAATATTTTGTGCAAAAGTAGAGAAATGACACACCTCACCCTTTGTAAGCTGACTGCCAAACAGTTTCAGTTTCATTTTGAAAATTTTCTCAGCTGCAGACATTTGCACTGTAAATTGACTTTTGCCCAGTAGTTGCATATTAAGATCATGCACGCATGATGTAATATCATAAAAGAAAAACAGATTACAATTCCATGACATATTTTCAAACTGTCGAAATTGTTTTGGCTCATTTTCTATGAGTTTGCTATCTTTTTTTTTTTCAAATCAGTAAAACACTGTGATACTTTTCCTTGAATCAACCACCTAACGTCCATAATTAAATTTCTGCACTTAGCTTCAATGCTCAAAATACCCACCGTTTTACTCCTGTAGAGAGAGGGTAGTTTACAGTGCCATTTACCATTGACATTTTTATGGTCAGACTATAAGATTTTGCTACACAAGACCTGCTGATGTATAATGCAGTGATGTTTGTTTATGTGCCCAAGTAGCTGGGTGTACCAGTGGCCCTAGTCTTTAAATGAGTTAAATGGTGTATTGCCTTGTAGTAAACTGTGACCTTGGTGTCCTTTTGAAAGATTACCTGTACAACTTTTGTTTTTCCACATTTAACAAGTTCTGCCTCAGCACAAATGGCAACTAGTTTGGCAAAATCCAGTTCTAATTTCCAGGTTATCATTCACACACTTATCACTTTGGTAGGTATTCTTTTCCAGTTGTGTGACCTGTCATAGAGTGTATGCCAGCAAGTTCCGCAATAATTTCAAAGTTTCTGTCAGAACTTGAAATAAAAATGAGAAGGTGGACAGTGTCTTCGATGTCAGTGCTTAAATCCATTGCTATAGTAAAAAGCAGAATTCATTGGTGCCCTGGTTTAGCTAATCAGCTAGCTTGTTTGAAATACAAGCAGCCCTTTGCACAGTCAAGTATTGATAAAGAGACATTCTCAAATATTCTCTGTTTTCTGAATATAACCCTGAAATAGCAGTCAACATATGCTACTGTGATGTCCCTGCTCTGGTCTAGTGATCAAAGACCCTCAATCCTCACCACTGACAACAGTGGGGAACATTCACTGAGAACAAAAATAGATACACACAGTATTTTCAGATGCATATCTCTACACCATGTACAATTTCCCTTAAGAGCATACAAGGAATGCACACTCCAGTCCTAGGGCTGGGATTTCTCACCAGCCCCCAAATAAGACTCCACAGTGACACAGCTGGGTGTTACAAGCCAAGTCCTATGCCACCCTGTCTGTGAAATCAATGCTCTCAGTGTTCCTGTTCAAAGCAGCTAACACACACACACACACACACACACACACACACACACACACACACACACACACACACACACACACACACACACACACACGCACACACACACACACACCTGGGAAAGGCTGGCACAGCTTACCCACTTTGCCACCTCCACCCAGACTATAAGGTAGATACGCTGCCACCAGAACACTCAAAGCCAGCTACTCTAAGGCTCTTTCCAGTGGACCCAATTGCTCTCAGTAAAATTAATACTTCTACAAATAGTAATGTTTGACCAAGCAGCAAGACTGTCAGGAATGTGGAACCACAGTGCCACTAAATAAATGCAATTACTCTCAAAGGTTAAATATTTTCTAAAGGCCAGCCACAATGAAAGGTATAGATATATTTAATAATAAATAATAAAAATAAAAACATGAAAATGCTAAATATTTATTTACAATAATGCCAGAGTTTCAATTCACAGGAAATATAAAAAACAGCACAGATGGAAAAATTCAGACACAGAAAAAACAATATTTAGCTAATCTCACTATATTTCTAACTGACTGAAGAATTATTATTCCCTAGTTACTTACTAAAGCAAGACAAGATGAAAGTAGATGAGTGTCTCTTGTCAGGTCTAATAACAAAGTACATCTCTCACATCTCCCACTAGTATTCAAATACAATTTCAGTGTTGGCTACAGAATGACATCATATCTGGTCACCTAACTCTGTGGTTCCCACACTACTCCCTCACTAGCAACTGAGCCAGGATTTGACACAGATGTGTCACAATATACACATAGAACTTTGCTTAGGCTTAATACAGCATCTGGAAGCTATAAAACAATTCCAACACTTCCACCCTTCCTACAGAACCTAAGAAGTCATACTCTGGCATCTCAGGTTAGCAATTACTTTGCCTCTGAGGACAATAGAGCAAGATCCCAGCCAATGTTGTTCACAGACATTGTGTCTCTGACTACATTCAGACCCCTGAGATAAAATGTTTATGGCCTAAACCAAGTCATTTAATTTCAGGCTATTTTTCATAAGGTTAGCTGGGCTGAGCTTAACCCCTTCCCTTCCAGTATCATCTTTTAAAATATATACATTTAATCAGTTACAACAATACAGTCTAACATAAATGTATATTTCTTTTCTGTCCAGCAGGACCCATTGATGCATTTTTAACACAAGCAACTTTACAAATACATTTTAACACAAACACCTGTACAATCAGTTTGGTATTTAAATGACATATAATTATTTACAAAACTCCAGCTAGCGATGCTGGCATATTTTACACATGCACTGCCCTACTCCCCTTGGCATAGCTGGCACTACCTCACATCATCACAGCCACTTTAAGAAGCTACCTTCTGTGATACTTTTCCCAGCAGCAGCAATTTCTCTTGAAAATTGAAAGCTAACCAATGTAGCAGCTTCATTCTTGGAGATCACCTTCTTGAAAATATTTGTTGCCCGCTAAGTTTTTCTACTTGATTAACTTTTCTTTCATTTGCATCCACTTTGGACTGATTTGGATATTAAAGTGCCTCTGGAGATTGTTTTCCTTTGGCAGTGAAATCTTTTCAGCAGACTGGACATTATATGGTGTCTTTGTAGTGTGTGAACAAACATTTATCTGTCTACTCAGTTTTGTAGAATGTGTATGTGCTTCAGTTATATTTTTCTTCTGTTCCTTCCTGTCATGGTTTCACTGACTAATATCATGTAAAGGCCACATAAAATCCAGCCGTCACACAGCAGCGGTCTGATTTCACTACTTTAAAACTGGAGCAGAGGTAGCAGTATGCTTGTACTGTAAAAGTGTAGAATAACAATAGTTCTGTTTGACAATTTTACATACTTGGAGAGACTCCCTTATAAAATCTGACACAAGAGAGGCAGCAGACTCTGAGACAATGAAATTAATAGCACAGTGATACTCGATGATACTCAATTACACCACTTAACTTACTTAGTAAAACTCCTTTGTAAAAACTGAAATAAGCAATATCATTCTCACTCTATAAAAAGCATAAAATGTGACATTTTTAACACTTTATATACATAAGAAAGCTGCATTATAAAACATTAAAACAACAGGCATTTCTGTACTGTAAAGGTGAAAACAACAGCATAGTTATACTTAAGTTGCATAGCTTTATCTAATTAGCAAAATTCTTTTATAAAAACTAAACAAGATAATATGCTGTGCTCAGTGTTGTGAAAGTCCTTTATAAAACCTGCAGTAAGAGATAACTCCATATTCTGATGGTAAAAATTAGAGCACAGGATTGGTTCTATTTAACTTCTCCCATGCTTTGCTAAGGAATTTCTCTTTGCCTGCATGACATACCATAGACACAGAGAAACTTGTAGTTTTTCCAGACAGGTATTGCACACAATCTCAAGTAGGCAGTCAGTGCTGCTGATGTCAGTAACTGCTATAGGAAAATATGCAGAGTTTGTGAAACTGTTCTCACTGCCTTTGTTGCACAGTGGAAGAGAAACAGTGTCAGTGCACATAGCTGATAGGGTTACCATCTCTCCATCTTTCTGCAGGGCAGCCCTGATTTTTGGCAATTGTGTCCTGCAGGGGCAAAAACATGAAAAATGGAAAAGGTATTGATATTTTATGAGAAAAAAAATATTTTCTGACTTTTCTGCAAATGTTGTAGAAAACGGTTACACTACATTTAAACCATGTTAATGCTTTATTAATTTGTATAAGCAGCTAACCATTCCTCATCACAGTCTTTATTTTTGGCAATAACATAAAAGTAAATATCTTCACTGGCTGACAGCATGGTTTGTCCTCCAAAATCTCAGGTTTCAGTAAGAATGTCCAAATTTGCATGTCTGAAAAAGTAGCATCTCTAATAGCTGATCACATTTTTGCATAGTATTAATTGTTATGCTTTACTGTAGTTGCAGCAGTTTTATAGAAAGTAATGGTTTAGTTTTACAAACAGCACATAGCTCTATTAATCTGTCATGCTCAGAGACTGTGATTTTCATGAAGAGTTAGTATCCTGCAGCATAACAAATCGAGTTTAACAATGCAGCACATGTGAAAATGTATGAAGGCATTTTTGCATCAAGTTTTAAAGCATTTCATTAAAGTGCAAATTCAAGAGAAGATGGTTGCACCTTTTTGGCACTCTGCTTGAAAATAAGCAAAAAAAGCAAGCATATTTTCCCAACATTCAGTATAAAAAATAGTCACCTTCCTGCTACATACACTGGCGAATAGCAGAACCAGTTATTTGACGTGTTGGTTAATACCGCCTGAATTGCACTCGTAGCTTTGACACCTCAAGGAGAGTATGGAGAGGGACTATCACTGTTTATAGGACTACAAACAGACAGTCCTTTCAAATGCTTGCAATTTAGCTACTTTCCTTGGCTGAAGCTGTGTAACTCATGTGAGCAGCTTAAAACAAGCTCTGAGAAGCATATATATGTGGTCTTTCAAGGAAAAAAAATGCAATCACTAAAATGCCAGCACTTTTGCTTCAGAGTAGGTATGTTAACGGGGATGGGAAGACAACATCACATCCTTATATCTAGCATAAATCATGTAAAGAGGACTTGAAATGAATTCTTAGAAGGCAACCTGAAAGCATTAAAAGAACATCATGTTAATAGGCTGAGCCTCATGATGCCTATTTTGTGAAAAATGTATAAAACTTTTAAAGAAGCACTCCAAGAGTAATTCTGATGTGGTAAAATGGCTCAGAAAACAAAGATACAATGAAAAAGATGTTTGAATTCCAAGGAGTTTTCCTTTAAATAGTCTTTCTCTCCCCCTTTTCCAAAACACACACATACACTGTCAAGTCAGGGAGGTTCCCTTCCAGTTTAATTTGATCTAACAGTAACACTGGAAAAAAGTCTGAGGGGTGTGTGTGTGTGTGTGTGTGTGTGTGTGTGTGTGTGTGTGTGTGTGTGTGTGTGTGTGTGTGTGTTTATGTGTGTAGAAAAAATTATTTAGCCACTTGCTTATCAAGAAAGCAATAACAACACTTACTTCTGGGACCTTTAGCCTTCTTACTGCAGCAGAACTATGTTAAACAGTATTCATTTGGTTTCTCAGTATTCAAAACATCTCCCATTTCTTCCAGCTACTTTAAACAACTATTTTACAACTTCATTCTACAGCAGATTTTGTTACTTTTAAAGTTGTAATACTGACTTCATGAAAATGTGCACCTCTTCTGTCTCACACTGTCACCTGCAACAATATCACTTGTGTTACTGCATGGTAAGGGTCAGCACCATGCTATTTAAATAATATGGGACATGGGAAGCAAGAAGCAATGCACTTTATGCATCCATTTTACACTCAGAGTACTATAGCATTAAATTTCAAGTTTAAATTGTTGTAAATACTTGCTTAAAACAGGTTGCTGGACTGTGTAACATCTGCCAAATATAGTGGTACTGTATAAACCACAAATAATGTAAGATGTTGCTTTCAAGCCACAGGCCAAAATCTGAGCCATCAGCCCACAGGTATGCTTAAAAGTGTTCCACAAACATTTCCTGAGCAGATGCTTTTAGACGGAATGTAATATTTTACCACTGCAGAAGTAACTTTTGTAACAGGACAACCCTTGTGATTCAAGACCTCATCCAGTGCTCTCTAAGAATAAGTAGTTGAGGTCAATCCTTATTTGAGTGAATGAAGGACTTGGCTTTAAACTTCACATTAATAAAATCCTATTTTTGTTAATTTTTTTTTGCAAAAAAACAAACAGTGTGAATAATGTCATCTTCAGTGTTTACACAATTATGCAGAATCCATTAATTAGGAAATGTTGTAGCCAGCTTTCCTGGATTCAGATAAGCATTATGTTAAATCAAGAACTGTTGCTGTTGTGTCTTTCAGCTTTTCCCGGTTAGGGGTCACCACAGTGGAACTCCGGTCCGCTAATGATTGGTAGTTGATTTTTACATGCCGTGTTACCAGCCCTGATGCACAACCTTCAACGAAGGTATACCCATTCACACATGTCGCCACGCAGAAGACGCTCTAGCTGAGAATCGAACCGGACAGCGTCTTACTGTGAAGTGACAACGCTACCGCAGCACCACCACCACAAACTGTATAAAATATAATTCAGAAAATAAGTCATTTAAAGGGAGCTTTTTAACAGTAGTTCGCAGTTAAAATGCAGATAGTGATTTCTGGTATAACCTTTCAATTTCAAGGAATTAATTTGTTTATTATTTGCTTACTATTTGTTAAAATTTTGTTTAATTTTAAAGACTGTGTGCAGCTTCCAAAAATTCTAATTTTTATTATTGAGGAAAGACTCTTTTAAAGAACTAATTTAGGCAACGTTGCATATTATGTTTAGTAGAGGAGACCGGCAGCCAGATATATAAGGTGGCCAAAAAAATGGGAGTATTTTCTATCCAACCATTCATCCATCCTTCCATCCATTATCGGATAGCCCAAATTGTCCTTTATAGAGCTGCAGGGAGATTGGAACCTCTCCCAGCAGCCACTGGGTGCAAAGCTTTAAAGCTTGCTCTGAGCAGAGTACTGGTGTTTCATAGAATACAAATGCACTCACTCACTCACACTATGCACTCTCCTGCAGACAATTTTGTAGTTTGGCGATCAAACTATAGTGAGTCTTTGGAAGGTGAAAGGAAACTGGAGTCCCATATAAAATCCATGCAGTTATAATGATGACGTGCAGACTCAAACTTGAGATCTGTAATGATGTTGCAGTGCTACTTGCTGCACAATGTGCCACCCATGGGAGAATTATAAAATTCTGTAATCTTGATTTAGTTAAGAAAAATGGTCTGAATTTATAATGGAGATATTTTAAAGGATAGTTCAGTTACAAACAGTACACTGGAAAAGCCTACTGTCAGTTAAACGGGAAATCGTAAATTTACTCCTGATCTGGCCCCCCCATGTCTCTTATGAACCAAGACCATCAAAAAGAAAAGTATTCTTCTAGCATCTCCCTTACAAATCCTTAGTTCTTGACTTGTTAACAAGTCCCCCATATGATACTTGGAACCAAAATGGTTTGGGGGTACATGGCAAGGCTTATAAGAGCCCTAGTTGTCATTAGCCTAGTAACTACCTATAAAGCTATGAGAAGTTTTATTAAGGTTCAGTGTAGATAGTTGCTTCTGAAAAATGTAAATATTTAATGTTGACTTCCACTGGTAACTGACTGTGTAATTAAGACAGGGGAGCCAATGCCATAGCTTAGACTTTTAAAGCCCTGACTACACCACAAGAGACCCAGGTTTGATTAGTGGCTTGGGTGTATGAGGTGCTGGCAGAAGAAGATGGGCATGCATATCTCAAGAGGGAAGGGCAGAGGGGCACAAGCTAGGGGCACATAATGCAGTTAGATTTCCCTGGTGGAGGTAAGGGAAACAACTGCAAAGTGCTTCCTGGAGGTGGGCATGGCAGCTTGCCAATGTCAGCCCTTTGAAGAAGTGAAGTCTGTCCATTGCACTTCCCACCCACAGGATGTGGGTGAAGCAGGAACAGATATTAGGTAACAGTCACTTCCAGTTGCAATGTGACAGGTAGCAGGGTGTACCTTGATCTCTTCACTGGCCATACCCATTATCAGAGAAAGTCCAGGAGAGGCCAGGAGGGGTAGGTAGATGTGGCAAACAAGGAGTAGCACTAGGTCCATGGATGGTCAAAAGGAGGAAAGGAAAGAGATGGAGTGAATTATTAGTAGCACATAGCAGACAAGGCATTCCATAAAGACTGAGTGACATTATTATGTTACACTGTTGGACTGTATGAATTTCTTTGACCAAAGATGGAATCATGTTCTACTAATTTTTGGGGGTTAATTGTTCAACAGTCTTGATACACATATTGGATTAAAATGTTTAGTCTGCTGAGCTCTTTTAGAGTGTTTAACAATTTCTTATATTTGCTGTTTCTTCAGTTTGTGAGCACTCTTCATTTTAGTTTTGTTTTTAAATGCAGTATTAAGCAGCACATGGAAGTGGTACACTTCAGAATATTTCCAGAAGCTGCACACAGCTGCAAAGGTTAGAAAGTCTGACTCGTTAAGCCACATGGTTAAACTTGTATAAAAATAGCAAATTTTAGCCTGAAAACCGCAGTATAATGTACTTGTTAAGTTCAAGAGATGGTGTCTGTTTATGTGTGACTTTAATGCAGACATTTTCAATAAATTGTGTTTCCTATTGCTAAGATTGCACAGCTGAGATAATGACACAGGGGTGAGCCATTAAATAGTTTATTTGGAGCAGAATGTGATGTATGTTATCCTGTAACCGTGCATTAAGTGGGACACTTGTCTTTTCTAGAAGTACAAGATAGATACACTAGCCTAGTCCACTAGGCACTTGTATATTATCTGAGAAGCAGGAACAATAGTGCAGACATAGAGAACTGAATAGCTAGTTAAACATTAGATCTTTTGAGATGTGGGAGAAAAGAAGAAGAAATCCATAAGTACAAATGGAAAGCATGAATACCACAAAAACTATTAACTGTAGATGAAGTACCACCCTGAGATCCTTTTATGTTGAGGCACGAATACTAACCACCCAAATAAGCACTGAACCTGATTGTAGGAGTTGAGGAGTTTTGCATTGTACAGCAAGCCCTTAGGATGAATTCGGTAGAGTGACCATTGATGATAGACAGTGAAGATGAATTTAGGAGTGGGAACAGGTAACCTTGGGCAAGAGCATTAAACAAGAATTTAGGGAGGGTGAGGAATAGGTAAGCAAGCGGAGAACAAGACTTTTGGAAAATGAGTGGGGGTGTAAGAACAGTGCACTTAAGATGTAGGAACAGTGCGCTTGTTCATGACCTTTTGACTCATATGTCTTATTTTGCTGATCGGTGTACAGAATAAAGAAAAAAATGTTCAGTTATCAATATTTTGAGACAAAAATTTGAAATACTCAGGAGTGTGTAAGTTTAAAATATCGTTGTGCAGTTTCTTCCTAAGGGGCATTTTTTTTTTGGTCTCTGTAAAATGTCATTTTCTGTCTAAACTCTGCTGTGACACTGGCATAGTTTATGAGGTGGTGACTCATAGATGATGCTTTGAATGGCTGGTGTCAGAATGTTAAGAATGATGAAGATGAAGTTATTGCCATTAATTCAAAGACCCCAAGAAATAATATAAAGAGCAGGCTGTGTGGCACTGAGAGCTGGAAACCTGACTGTAACCTAGAAAGACCCAGTTTTATGCACCTGGTTCAGATACTGGAGGAGCTGTCCAAGGGTAGATGGTTTGAGTAGTCACTATCAACTCCCCTTCCTTAAGGCATGATTGCAGGTTTTAGATGCAGATATTACATCCTGTAGTGGAGACTGGGGGGGGGGGGGGTGAGGCTCTCACATGCTGCATGCTGCTTTCTTGCCTAATGGCAGTAGGACTGGTGGGTGTGTATATGTAATACTTATGGACACAGAAGTATGGTGTGTTGCACATAGTGTCACTGCGTACTCAGTCCTCCTGGAACTGGGTATTTCTTCTACTTAAAAGTTTGCTCCCCCTGCGTCATGCCTCACAACAGCCTTAGGCAGGCATTAATTACACATTAACACACACCCTGTCGGGCACTATTGCTTGCTTATTATCTATCATTATAGAAGAAAACAATCTGACAGAATAATTTAAACACTAATATAATATAGTAACAAAATTACTGTTTACTACAAACAAAGCATGACATCAGTACAGCAGAATCAATAAATAAGTCATGCACAAGGGAATAATTAATACATTAAAACATCTATATAATAGCATAGGCAAACTACAAATAACCATCTACATTTTCCTAATTGCATAACTGGTGTAGTGATAAGTTTATTAGCAGTGGGCTCAGTGATGGCCTATTTCTGGAGCTTAATGTGAGGCTTTTAAGTGATAATAGTTCAAAGTGCAGGGGATAGTGATAATTGTTAAACTGCTGCAAGTGATCACTGTCTGCCTTGGAAACACAGAGAACTGGAAGGAAGTCACAATGGTTTTCCTTCGGGGGGGTATAAGAACTGACCCAGGGAACTACAAATCTGCATGGAATTTGTGTGTGTGTGTGTGTGTGTGTGTGTGTGTGTGTGTGTGTGTGTGTGTGTGTGTGTGTGTGTGTGTGTGTGTGTGTGTGTGTGTGTGTGTGCGTGTGTACTATAACCATATGAAATGATTTCGGGACAAGCTACACCTAGTCCTGAAACACAGAGACTGAATGGCCAAAAGAACAGACTTACGTATACTAAGTCCAATATGCTATTTCTTGGAATATTCCCTTTTCTCCAAGGAATGGTGATCTTGGAGTTGGCATATATGAGGTTGGGAGGGCTTGCCACCCTGCATAGAGGGGTGCAGGTGGGGCAAGTCCCCCTGCCAAAAGAAGATTTAAGGAGAAGGGCGATTTTCAAAATTTACTCTTCTCCTGTGTTTTTGGCCTTTTTTTTCAGCTTGTCATTAGTTGGCATTTTTAGTGTCGACATTTTGATAGGGACCCTATATATATATATATATATATATATATATATATATATATATATATATATATATATACAGTGGCGGCTGGTGACTTCAAATCACAGGGGGGCTGCAGGAGACGCTGAATGGGTGGGGTCAAAGGGAAGGGGTGTGGTCAACCATAAAGGGGAGGAGCTATGCACAAAACCACAAAAAACTAAACTTTAATTAAATACGCTGCCCTGGGTGGCAAACCATCATTATGAAAGTCCAATCAAGACAAAAATAAGTGTAGAAGAATAAAAATATTTCAATGCATTGGCTGCATGACAGCTTACTTAATATCTAGAGGGAAACAAAAGGTTGTGAGGCATGAAAAAATAAATTACTTTTTAAATACATTACTGGAATGCCAGTCAAAATCAAGTATAAGAAAAACCAGAAGCACTCAACTCAAACCACTTCTCCTTGCACTGCAGTTCTAATTATAATATATTCAGCTTTATTAAAGTACCAAGTAACATGCTGAAAGTAGAAATCTATGTGATGCCCACACTTGTAAAAATGTTTCTTATCCAAAAAAGACCTGCTGCCTGACAACTTGTTTCATGGGGAAAACATGATAAAAGTAAAAAATGAAAAGCAAACAAGAAACAAGCTCAAGATACATTGCTTAAAGGATTACTGTACAGGTTATGGACCACACATGATTGGCATTCTGTTTAGTTTACGGGTAAAGTCTGTAGAGATGACTGGAAGTCTCCAATGTAATGAGCTTTTTAAAATAATGGAATCCTGTCCTTTAATACCCAAGGCTTATACATTATCTAGTCAAGTATTCTCTGCATGGCAACAACAGAAAGGCTTTCAATGTTGGCAATTCTTTAACAGTATGCTTATTAAAGCTTACTTGCATCTTACGATGTCAGACAAGCTTACCTTTTGGTCATTAAAGCATTGCTACTTAAACACAGAGCAACAGGCACTTTGAGTAATAAGCATAAATCTGAGTAATAAGCATAAATCAACAGTACAAAAATATGACAGAAACCAGACCATTCTGCAAAATCAAGGACAGATGAAAAGCCACTGTAGTACTTATGCAGTGTGTCCTCCCCATCCAAGGTAGATACAACTACTCCTTGCCTTGCTTGGACACATCCAGAGTCACTACATGGGGGAGTGGGGTGCAACAAGCATGTCACAATTTGAAATCTCTCTGGCTGACTGTGATGGCCCTGACACATTTGTCATACCTCTCAACCTCAAGAGCAAGAAATCTGGACAAAGCCATACACAGAATTGGGACAAAGGCCCAACAATAAGGACAATTTTTAAATATTGCTCTAATAAACTTAGAAAAATAATAGAATAGGTCTTGCATTAGTATGAATTTTCTGAAGGGTATAAAATCTGAAACTCAAATGTCTGTCATTTCTAACTTCAGTCTTTAGTGATTTGTCACTAATTTGCCAAAAACACAATTTTATGAAAAATGGACCAAAATGTGATGCAAAAATATAAAATAGACACACAATACAGCTGCTACCTGTCAAAGAAGGGACACTTTAATATTAGTACTGCTACCTTGAGCAGCTGACAAAATAAAAGAATCTACATGCATTTCAAGTAATCTATAACTTTGATTATTACAGTTATTTCTTAATTGTAAACCCTCCATGTTTTCTTCCAAAATTGCTATTTTATGGAGGGATTATTAGGGGAAGAGCAACATTTTGAGCCAAAAATTGGGGACAGTTGAGAGGTTGGCTATGCCTAATTCTATAAAGCAATTTATTTGCATGTACCTCTCAACCTGTTAATGCAGTAAATCTGAACAAGGCCAAATATATTGGGGGCACATATAAACAGTACTAAAAATTGCTCTTGTATAAATTGAGACAGTTGATAGAACAGCTCTTACTTTAACATGCATTTTTATGAAGGTTATGAAGTCTGAAACTTATTATTTAGTGACTTCTGGCAAATCATTTAGGAATTAAAACTACAAATTTTATGAACAACAAACCAAATATAAGAAGCAAAAATCTATTCATTCTTTGAAAATCTGGACAGTTGGGAGGTATACTTCAGCTGGGCCTGTCTGAGTTTGCTGCCCCCTCCCCCCCTGACAAAATAATGGTTGAATGGAGCCTCTGCAGCCATTCCAATGAACCATTGCTTGGCTATTTCACTCCATTTACCATAAACACTAATGTGCATACTGCTTTACTTCTATGATGAGTTGGACTTCATTTGAAAGTTTTATTTTGTATTTTACAGCACAAACATTAAGTCATCTGTTAAACAAAGCAATGCAGTCTCACAATGAAAACTTAGCATTAAAACTTCTCTGCCCTTGAAACTCGCATTCATTGAAACAGCATTGAAACCCACATTCAAAGAAAATACATTTTGCCAGTGGCAGATAAAGATTAATTTTGGGCTGTTTTCGAATCATAGGCCCCTTGCATATGAAACATATATGTGCTCTTTGATACACCTTCCTCATTGTACTAAAATTATATTCCTTGTACAATACAGTACACTTGTTAGAGGGTGTTTTAAATTTGTTTTGAACATTTTTCCAGTAAGCAATGAAACAATCCATATGCACCCATAATGGCAAAACTGCCCAGTTGAGAACATTTATCATAAAAAAGTCGACTCAGACTTCCACAGTCCACCATTATTAGTAAATATACACAATTCTACAGTCCACCATTATTAGTAAATATGCACAATTCCACAGTCCACCATTATTAATAAATATGCACAATTCTACAGTCCACCATTATCAGTAAATATGCACAATTCTACAGTGCACCTTTATCAGTAAATATGCACAATTCTACAGTCCATTATCAGTAAATATGCACAATCTCTGAAGTAAGTTATTTAAATAATTCCACATTAAAGAAATCTGTAACTAATGAAGCGGTTGCTGCTAGCAATCACCTTTATATTTCATGGTTTCATCGAAAAATAAAGTGTCTGTTGCCCCTCAGGAATAAATTGCCTATATATAACATTAAAAAAATGATAAGCTAGTAATAATATTGCAAGAGGAAATGGATGGCAAACTGATAACAAACTCATAGTTAGTATCTTCACCAAGGAGAACATTCTCAGTACGGCAGCATCCACGCCTTGTGGGAGTAGAACCCACAGCCTTCTGCATCAAAAGCAAGTACACAACCTGTTGTGCTATAGTATTAACTAGACAAAACATTAAACTTCTATTCCCCTGCAGCTCTTAGTTCCTTGTAAAATCTACTCAATACTCAACTGCATCTCAACTTCGCAGCTCAAGAAAACTGGAAAAAGCCAAAATGTATTGGGGGGGGGGTCAAAAGCCCAAAAACCAGGGACACATTAAACATTGCTTGTATAATCTTGGAAAGTTGCTAGAATAAAATGTTGTGTTGCCACCATATATTTTACTGCCAAGGTCCCTGAGCAAAAAACAGTCAGAGTAACATACCACTACACCACATCAGCTGCTTTGTAAAAGACAGGAAGACTGAAACTTAAATGGCTATCATTTAGTGAATTTGGTTCTCACCATAGCTGTCAACCTCTTAGTACAAAACACCTGGACAAACCCAGTAATGAGGGAATACAGCCCTCAAACATATTCAGTGAATTCAGTTCTTGCCATAGCTGTCAACCTTAGCACAAAATCCTGGACGAAGCCAATAATGGGGGAATACAGTCCCAAAAATAGGGACAAATTTAAAATATTCATCTTATAAACTTAGAAAATTGCTAGAAAAAAAGGTTGTGCTACTATGTATTCTGAAGAACATGAAGTTTGAAATTCAAATGCCGGTCAATTTTACTGCGGACAGAACAAAAACAATTTTCAGCAGAGACGCAGGGATTAATACTGCAGACACGTCTTTGTAAAATGGCAGGGCACCAGAGCAAATCCACACAAACACAGGGAGAAGATGCAGACTCCACCCCAACCAAGAATCAAACCAGAAAACCTATAGTTGTAAGGCAACAATACTACCACTGCACCATCAAATCTGCAAGGAATTAAACATTCAGAAACCTGAAGTCTGAAATTCAAATGCCTGTCAATTTTACTGCGGACAGAACAAAAACAATTTTCAGCAGGGATTAATACTGCAGACACATCTTTGTAAAATGGCAGGGCACCAGAGCAAATCCACACAAACACAGGGAGAAGATGCAGACTCCACACAAAAGCCACCCCAACCAAGAATCAAACCAGAAAACCTATAGCTGTGAGGCAACAATACTACCACTGCACCATCAAATTTGCAAGGAATTAAACATTCAGAAACCTGAAGTCTGAAATTCAAATGCCTGTCAATTTTACTGCGGACAGAACAAAAACAATTTTCAGCAGAGACGCAGGGATTAATACTGCAGACACGTCTTTGTAAAATGGCAGAGCACCAGAGCAAATCCACACAAACACAGGGAGGAGATGCAGACTCCACACAGAAGCCACCCCAACCAAGAATCAAACCAGAAAACCTATAGCTGTGAGGCAACAATACTACCACTGCACCATCAAATCTGCAAGGAATTCAACATTCAGAAACCTGAATTCTGAAATTCAAATGCCTGTCAATTTTATTTAACATTTGTTAATCACGACAGTCTGACTTGGAACAAAAAAACAATTTTCAGCAGAGGCCCAAGAAGAAATAATGCAGACATGTCTTTGTAACATGGGAGGACACAAAAGCAAACCCACACAAACACAGGGAGATGATACGGACCCCACAAAGAAGGAACCCCAGCCAAGAATCAAGCCTGAGAACCTGCAGCTGTGAGGCAACAATGCTACCACTGCACCATCAAATATCAAGCATTGCAGCATTTACAAACCACAGATATTATGAGGAACAAATCAGATCAAATATGAGGCAAAAATCTGCAATTTTTTTACAAATGGTGGTGGGTAGGGAACTCAAGTCTTTAACACCTGCATACAGGGTACAGGGTTCAAGCCTGAGGTATTCCCTACCACACCACCATGAGCACCTGGGGCATTTTCACACACCCACACACTTGATTGCCTTTGATTACCAGGGATGTCTGAGTGGGCAAATTCCCTTTTCAACAGAGGCCCAGGGAGAAAAGCTCCACAATATATGTACATACTTGCATAGGTAGTTATATACTATATAACACTGAAGTATATATAATTTAACAGATGATCCCCATGTTAAGTGCACTATATAATATTTACAGCATACTAAAGTCACACATCTGTAGAACATTCAGAAATATTTCACAGAATATGTAAAAAGTAACATTAATATTTTAGTACTCAGACAGTAGGTGAGATGACTGCATAGTTTATCTATAGTTATTCATGTGAGACCTATAAACAAGAGACAAAAGTGTAAAGATTTTATACTTCTTTGAGTTGGGTACATAAGGAATGACCTTGGTAAATGCGCTGTACAAGAACAGTATTGTTTCGCTGATAGGTATGATTACATTGGGATTTTAAAATATTGATGGGAAATTATTACAAGAAGCAGCCTTAGTAATGGGGGCACTAGACCTACAGGACTGTTTTGTTGATAGGTATGAATTCATTGGGCTTTTAATACATAGAGTGGAAATGATTAGAATGAGAAGGTGGCTTAGTAATGGAGGTGTTACAAGAGCAGGACTGTTTTGTTGATGGGTACATTTTCAATGAGATTTTAAGTTGTGGGTGAGGTGAGATTTTTTTCTGATGTTTCTTGGAAGAGTTTTCCATAGATAAGCAATGTATACAGGGTATAGGCAGTGAAAGTTATTTTTAGTTTTTTGCGTCAGCACTAAGGGTTAATTCAGTGAATGCAGTTCCTTGTGGGTACCATTTTAATAACTGGCTGGTATTAGCACATCTGTCTAGGCTACAGAGGATGTTATGGGCAGTCTTATATTGTGAGTGCGGGCCAGTAGGTTAGGTAGCTCAATCCAGTTAAGGGACTGAACTGCAAGACAATGAAGTGTTTAGATAATGTGGTTACTTGCTAACTTTGCAATTTTATTGACAATGCATATAGGTGACTAGGGATTAGACAGGACTGAGTTATTACAGTCTTGCATACATGCACTCATAGTTCTAGCTAAGGCAAGTAGATAGGGGCTGCTGCCCTGATTGCAGGGACCTTGGGAGCATAATCGGAAAATGCAGAAATGCTGATGTTGCAGAACTGCAGTACTGGCAGTCAGAAAGAAATGCTGATACTTCATCTTGTAGTTTTTACAAAAGCACTTTATGTGTGGTGCTTCAGCTGTAGCAAGCCACTCATCACATTTACATCAAGCAGTTTGCTACAGTTTCAGAACAGAAGACATTTTTTTAAAAGGCATGAAATAATCCAGCTAAAGTTCAGCATGCTCTGATAGAAAACATGACTTTATAGAGGAGTCTTAGTTTATGGTAGTATTTTTGAAGTGCATATTGGATATTATTGATCAAATTTTAATCTTTAGTTAGTTATTATACCCAACAGTATTTGTAGTTTTCAGTAGCTTAAGTCTAGTATTACTGAGATAAAATGTTTAAGACTCAGAAGTTTCTTTCTGAGTTGGAAGTGAAAATGCCATTAGTTTAGTTTTTCTTTGCATTTAGGAATAGATTAAATTGCTCTAACCATTTTTCAGGTTTTATAAATTAATGCAGTAGGTTATCTTGGAGATGTTTGACTAAAGATGCTGCACATATTAGTACTGAGTCATCTGCATATTGAATTAGATTTGTTATGAAACAGACTGCATGCATTGTATTTATGCATGTATTAGAATAGTGATCCTAATATTGAACCTTCTAGCACGTGTAATGTTTGCAGAGGAGATGGCAGTTTCTCTGCAAGTATATTCACTGCATTTGGTGGGTAAGGAACTGATTGTACTGTGTATGTATCAGGCCAAGTTCTTTGAATCTGAATAATATTATGGGATGTGAAACCATATCAAAAGCTTTGGATAGGTCTCAAAATAGGGATGCAACCATTTCAGCTTGATTTCATTATTTATGAATATAGTGTATTAAAGTTAGTAATGCTCTTTCTGCATTGTGGAAAGTAATTTGTTTTCTGTTAGGTAGATGAGCAACTGGGAACTGTGGGAGCGTGCCACTAGACACAAACTGACAAAACTGCTGCAAGATACCAGTAAGATTAGCAGGGGTAGGGAAATATCAGTTTGACTGTTTATTTTAGCATGTTATTAATTCTTACTTAAATCTGATTTTCTTGCCCTATTGTTGCTGCTGTTGCTTTATTTAAGCTGCTTAGGCTTAAAGGAAAACTCCACCCTCTCATACAGTTTAACTCAATCGTTAGGTTTTGGTGGTGTAGTGGTTAGCATTGTCGCCTCACAGCAAGAGGTTCTCTCGTTCAATTGTCGGCTGGAGTGCCTTCTGTGTGGAGTCTGCATGTCCCCCCCATGGTCGAGGGACGTATAAAGACATGCAGTGCATGCGTGAATGGGTGTGCCTTCTTTGAAGGTTGGGCGACGGGCTGGCAACTTGGCACTGTAAAAATCCACTGCCTATCATTAGCAGACTGGAGTTCCACTGTGGTGACCCCTAACTGGGAAAAGTCAAAAGAGTTGTGTTTCTTTTCTCCCTACAATATGGTTCCAACACTGTGTAGGTACCAGAAACCTGCTTGCACATTTTAAAACTTTTATTTTCCTGCACTGGTGTCAAACTAAGGGAAAGCCCACCTACTTTTTTTTTAACTCAACTTATCACATACTTTACAGAGAAATTTGTCTCCACCTGCATGACATATCATAGACACAGTTAAATCTGTAGTTTACCCTGTCAGGTACTGCTGTCAATCTTAGATGGGCAATTATTTCTTCTAATGTCAGGAACATAGCAGCTGATATAAAAAAAGACAGAAAGCTGTGGAACTATTTTCCACTGTTTTTACTGCAGAGGGAAGGAGAACTTAACACTCCCCTTTCATTGCAAAACAAAGCAATTAGATCAGTGAGGGGTTTAAAGGCAGTTGTCAACTCTTCTGACAAATTTACATAAGCAGCAACACAGTATTGAAATGCTAAACTTTAAATGTTATTTATAATAGTTCATATGGGTCTATATTAGATCGGTGAAACGGCATTATAGCGAATGCCATTTCGCCGATACATATAGACCGAAGTCTGAAAACAGCGAAGGCTCAGGTCAGCGATTTTTTTACCAGGGGAAAAATAAATCGCTTGGCCTGAGCTGTGACATTGCCCTTTACCTCACTGTAGTGCGATCTCGGAGTTGGTATATTTAGTTAGGAGGGGTGTGGAGAGCACAGCCCCCACATTGGGGGGTGTAGGGGCGAAGCCCCCCATTTAGTTTTGTTTGAAATTGTGTGTATGTGTTTTTGGTGCTAGTGATTTCTTTCCCAGGGAAAGAAATCGCTGTTTTGAATGTTCGCTGTTTAGTGCAGTCGGTGTTTACGTGTCACTGAATTTGATGTAACGCCCCTTTGAGCATTTAATATAGACCGATTTATATGCTACGATAACTTATATATAGTATCAAAGATTTCTATGACATTTAGAGAAAAGTCAGAAAATATTTTTTTCTTCTAAAATATCAATGCATTTACCATTTTCAAGCCCCCCCCCCCCCACACACACACACACACAGTCTAGGACTGTAGAAAGAGAGTCAGGTGGCAACCGTATCAACTAGGTGTACTGATACTGTTCATAAAAAGGTCTTTTATGTTTTTTGTGACATCATTCCAGAATGGATTGCATAACTGATACATGCAGATGCATTGTAAGAGATTAGCACTGACTTTGAGTCAATCCTTACATTGTTAGAGTGCAACCATAATATACTGCTGAATTTACTTTAATATACATTTACTATGTGCCCTTGCATTAAAACACTAAGAATGAAAATCAGAAGTACTTAACTGTGTTTAAATGCATACATACACACACGCGCATGTGCGAGCGCGTGCTCGCACATACACACATGCACACACACACACACACACAGACGCACTCATATACTTTTGTGCACATGTACTTTACACACATACACATATACAGAAACACATACACACACACACACACACACACACATATATATATATATATGTGTGTGTGTGTGTGTGTGTATGCACAACATGTGTGCATACAATAAATTATTTATAATAAACAACATAGTATAGTTCAGCATTATTAATGCATACATTCTAGTAAATGTTGCTCAATGATTTACTTGGTCACTGTCATACACTGGCTATGTGTTGCACACAGCTCAAATGGCTTAGTGGTAACTTGCTGAGGCTATGGTGTGCAGGGTCCTGGGTTCGATGATTTACTTGGTCACTGTCATACACTGGCTATGTGTTGCACACAGCTCAAATAGCTTAGTGGTAACTTGCTGAGGCTATGGTGTGCAGGGTCCTGGGTTTGAGACTTGCAAGTGCTGATTATTTGAAATCCCAATCCCTCCACACCACATGCTCCAAAGACCTCAACCTCATTACCACAATTAACAGAACATGCTCAAGGGGCAGGTTCATAACCCAGAGACTGCCCATGCTATGGAACAGACTTCCCATACATGTCAAGCAGAGCACCTCGCTGACCTTCTTCAAGAGAAATCTTGATGAGTGGATGGTAAACAGAAATTTCACCCTGGTGATAACTCCAGTCACTCTACTTGACAGAGGCACTGGGAACTCCGGTCGGGTGGCACTATGCCAGGGTAATCTTATGGCTAGGCTTGTAAAGGCCCCATTACCTAGTAAACACCTATGAACATGCAATCTTAGTCAATGTTTTTATGTCAGTATTTTTTTCTTTGTATTGCTAAGTGTGTTTAATAATTGTTATTATCTTTGCCAATGTAGCCTAAGTTGTGGCTGAAAAAGGTCCTGGGACCAGTTCACTTTCCTGGTTACCAAAGTATAAATAAATATGAAATAGAAAAAGGAGGGTGAACATGATAGAAATAACCTAGGAACCAGTAAAGGACATTTTAAGTCTGCATCATTCATGAGAGAGAAAATCCTCCCACTGAAGGCATTGAGAAGTAACAAACAGACTAAGTTTAGAGTCCTACTACTTGTCACTTGTAAATGTACAGCAAGGATCATTTACTGCACTGAGAGTTTTCACACCTCAGCATGAGAATGTGGGGGAGGCTTTGACAAATCTATTAGGTCTACAAAAGACTCCTTTTACAAAAAACTATTTTTTATTTGCTGCAAGTAGCTAACAGCTATTTATATCATAGAACAAGCTCTGACAGACACATAAATGAGGCCCAGTCAGGTAAACATAGAAGCAGCTCTGTTACAGAAGGTGTGTTTAGATGAAAGTGCTTCACAGTCCTGCCATTCAATCTTAATGGCATGATAAAACAGCACCACTTCCTTATGTCTATTATGAGTCATATACAGAGGACTTGAACTGTATTCTGGTAAGAAGGAATGAAAGCAAGAAAACAAGATCACATTACCAAGGCACGCCCCATCATCCACTATTTTGAAAAAAAGACATTAAAATAGTAAAAGCAGAACTTGGAGTGATTCTGAGGCATTAAAATAGCTGAAAAACAAAGATACAATGAAAAAAAATGTTTTTTGAGTTCTAAGGTGGAGTTTTCCTTTGAGCATGTAAATCATGCATTCTTTCACAGAGAAGGCAATATATAACAGGGATCTTCAACGTCACTGGAAAGACGCCACCACCAGTGACTCCCACACTAGTGGTGATAAGATAGTCAGCCACCTATGTGACACACTGAATGTTTTAAGGGTAGAACTGCAGTTTCTTAGATACAGTATGTACTTGAGAGTGCAAGTATAATTTCCTGAACATTTTATTAAGAAATGACAAAAGGCAATTTAAAATTAATGAAGCAAACAACAAAAGCTGAAACAAACCAGAGACACCAATAATATAAGTTAAGCAACTTTGTTCTTTAATATACACCAGAACTTCCTTAAAACTTCAGCTGTTTTTGGCTATGCTGCTGGTATCTCACAGTTGTTTTTTTAATTTTACATTGAAAATTAGCCATTAAATGCATTCTTGCTCTGTCATTAACAATTTGCAAATTTGCATTATTTTCAGTTTCAATAATGGATGTGTACTTAAATTCTTTAAAAAAAATGAAATGCAGTATATTTCCAGAATATATCTGCACTGAGTTATCATTACACAGGCATTTATTTATGTATGCATGTATGTATTTTTGTTTACAAAGAAAGTTTGACTGGACAAAAGCCCTTTTTAGCTGAGCCCAATAAAGAAAAGCTTCACATTACTCATACGTGTGCATTCAGCGTGATATAACATTTGTTAACATATAACTGGATACATTTTATTATATAATTTCCATTTTATATACATATGTGAACTACAAACACATATGTACAGCATTCAGTGTGAATTGACTATATATATATATATATATATATATATATATATATATATATATATATATATATATATATATATATACATGGTCTACCTGATAATGCCGGAAGTCCATAACGCCAACGATGAGAACACTGACACCAGAAGATCGACAATGGAGATAATCAACAGGTGAAAATCCCGACGCTGAGAATACTGACATGTTAAGGTAAGTGTGCGATAGTGTAGGATTAGGGGCGGATTAAGTGAGTTAGGATTAGGGCGCAGGTCAGGTTAGTGTGGGATAGTGACAAACTGTAGGGTTGGGAATGGGTTAAGTGAGTTAGGGTTAGGGCACAGGTTAGGTGAGTGTGCGATAGTGGCGGACCTTAGGGTTAGGGTTTGGGTTAAGGTTAGTGCATAGATAGTTGTGTATATAAGGTTTAGTGTAGGTTTGTAAGGTTTTTGGTGTGCTTGTGTTGTGTGTGTACTTTGTGGACAGCGGATTTGTTTTGTTTGTTGATTGTCGGGATTGTGGTTTGTCGGGCATGTGAAGTTTTGTGTTTTTGACGTTTCGGTTTTGTGGTGTTGGTGATTTCATTGTCTGTGTTTTAGCGTGTCGGTGTTATCAGGTAGACCTATATATATATATATATATATATATATATATATATATATATATATATATATGTGTGTGTGTGTGTGTGTGTGTGTGTGTGTATATAAATATATATATATATATATATATATATATATATATATGTGTGTGTGTGTGTGTGTGTGTCTGTGTATGTATATACATATATATATATATATATATATATATATATAGAGGTCTACTTTACATGGTCGACTTTTCAGAAAGTCAACTTTCATATGGCCGAGACCATATGATCGACTTTTGGAAAGCTGACCATGTAAAATAAACACAAAAAACACAACAAACACTTCATTGCGCCCCCACACACTCCCAACTCCGAGATCGCACTACAGTGCAGAAGAGGGAAATTTTCCCATTCTGCACTGTATGGAGATAGTGGTTCCCCATGGTCGGCTTTTCAAAAGTTGATCATATGGTCTCGGCCATATGAAAGTCAACTTTGTGAAAAGTCGGCCATGTGAAGGGGACCCGGACCTATATATATATATATATATATATATTTTATATATATATATATATATATATATATATATATATATATATATATATATATATATATATATAATATATATATATGAGTCTATGTCAGATGAATAAAAAGTTCACTTACCTGAATTTCATTTACTCTAGATAACATTATCGAATGTTTAATTCAACAAACATTCACATCACCGGAATTTTAATCTGGGAAAAGAGGCAGGTGACCAACATTTAAAAAAAACCCCACAGAAGCATGTCAAACCCACCCCCCCCCCTAACTAAATATACCAACTCCAGGATTGCACTGTATTGTGGAAACGGGCATATTTCCCCATGTTGGCCAACTGCCTCTTTTCCCAGACTAAAATTCCAGCAATGTGAACATTTGTTGCATTAAACATTCGGTATTGTCGTCTCAGGTAAGAGAAATTCAATTAAGTTGACTTTCGGTCTACTCAAGTAGATCCACACACACACACACACACACACATATATATATATATATATATATATATATACATATACATATATATATATATATATATATATATATATAAATAATGTGTGTGTGTGTGTGTGTGTGTGTGTGTGTGTGTGTGTGCATATGGCCTGCCTTTACCATTTAGATTTACAGTTTAGTCAAATGAAATGAAACAATAAATGATCATCATACTGATCACTGCTGCAGTACCCTTAACTATATGTATTATATCCTGCTAAGGATACAGCAATCAGCCAGCTTCCTAAGCTTCAGAGCACCTTCCACATGCACAGACTGTCAGGCAGCTTTAGCTGAGCTGACTAAAAGACAAGTTTGGGCATGAAGCCCTTCACTGAAGAGTACACTCCTCTACGGCTTTCTAGGATCGATGGTCACCTTGGTGCTGTTCCTTTCCTGGGCAGATAAGTTCCCTTGAGGGAAAAACCTTCCATTTTCTAAATATTGTTTGTTTTATCACTTACTTCTTCAAGAAAGTTATGTTAATTTTAGGAGTTTTGTGTTTTAATTGACTATCATAAGACTGTATCATACTTTTAAACGGGAGCATTATTTTTACCTGTCAGTTTAAAAGTTGTGCAGAGTAACTGAAAAACATTTTTTCTGTGGAGAAATTTATGTTTTTTTTTAACTTTTTTTCAGGCTAGCAAAGTATTTTTTTAAAGTGCTGTGTTTTTCTGTGAATATGTGATTTTTAAAGACATATGTTTTTTACTGGCATTTGCTGCCTGTTTTCCATGGAAAAGAGGCATCATTTTCAGCTTGACCATGGAACAAACTTCAGGTCACATAGTCCTTCTTCCAGACACAAAAAGAAAATGTTTAGCAAACAGCCTTTGCCACCTCAGCAGGCTAGCAATTTGCTTCAGCCATAGGTGGATGACTCTGCTGTGAACATTTGTAGTATCTCAGACTACTCATTTTGTTACCCTTGATCTCTCAGGTATAGTACTCACACCCACTATGAACTGGGCTTTAGCCAAGTCCTCTGTGGCCGTTTGTGTCCCCTCAGTGGGTAAGGAAGAATCATTCTTGTCAGCCTTGGGAAAGGGAACAATAAAGCTTTCCCTGTTGTGTCAGAATGATTTGCCCATCCCTGGGGAAGCTGCTTCTGCCATTAGTAATGCAATTGGCCCCATTTTTCCTGTCAAAATGAAATAGAAAACTTTGCATCTGTTTGCTCCTCCACATGCTTCCTTAGACAGGAGTAGTTTACTGGGTCTGGTACAGGGTTTAATTCACCTTCTTGTAAAGTATTTCGGGTAAAAGAAAATGAGATACCTCTTTTCCTGAAGAGATTCAAGATTCTGAATCTGATCAAGAAAATGAAGGGACAGATACAATGTTTTCTTCTCAGATTTCTGATTCAGCTTTAGAGGAGAGCTCAGTTTCTGTTTCTCCCTGGGGGAGTGTCTCTTACTCTAAGACTATTGCTAGAATATACCAGTGCTGTCAGTGGAAGAACAATCAGGTTTCTCAGTCCCTCAGAAAAAACTACAAATTGTTACTGAAGGAATTCTCACTCATTCCTTCTGTTCTGTCTCCTTTAGAGGATGTGTGTGTCTAACTGCCTGCAGTTTTTCTGATAGCCAGCAGCAGCCCCTAAAAAAGAACAAAAGCTGTATTAAGTCCTCAGTATTTTGAGTTTTTATACACCATTCCCAAACTTGACCAGCAGTTATAGCTTTAGTTGATCCCACTACTGATAAACACTTTGTTAATTCCAAGCCTACTCTTTCTGATAAGTATGGGAAAATTATTACTAATCATGAGAAAAGTATATACTTCTGCAACTTTGATTTTCAGAATATACTCATATAAGCCACGGTGGTGCAGCGGCAGCGTTGTTGCCTCATAGCAAGAGGTTCTCCCGTTCGATTCTTGGCTGGAGATCCTTCTGTGTGGAGTCTGCATGTCCGCCCCGCAGTCGAGTGGGGTTCGAAAGACATGCGTGGAATGGGCGTGCCTTCGCTGAAGGTTGGGCATCAAGCTGGCACCTCGGCACTCAAAAAAAATCTACTGCCAATCATTAGCAGACCGGAGTTCCATTGTGGTGACCCTAAACCGGGAAAAGCCGAAAGAAGAACAAGAGTTGTTAGACTCATATGTTAAAGTTTCTTTTGAAAAATCATGAAGGGATGAGAAATGTTTTACTTGCAGTTTCTTTTTGTGTGGAAAAATCTTCTTTAAATAATTTAGTTTCTTCCATTGCACATGACACTACTCATTGGGGCCACTGGTACTGTTTTGAGAAGGTTTTGCATGGCTGCATTCTCAAAACTTTGCAGATGATGTCAAAATGAGATTTTAAATTGCCTTTTGAATGGAGATTTAGTTTTTCACCCCTCTGCTGCAGAAGTAATCAAAAAAGTATGATGAAAAAGGTGTGCTGATCCAGGGAATCTCTTAAGATTTTTCAGCCTTCCTTTTCCAGATTTTCTAAGGGATTCTCTAACTCCTTGACCAGTTTTGGCAAAAAGCAGAATAAACAGTCTCAAAAAAATACAGGTAAACATATGTTAAAGAAGAAATGGCAAAGGAGTTTCAAAAAGAAGCTTCAAACCTCCCGAAACCAAGGACAGTCCAACAAGTCTGAATGACTGTTCAAGAAACCTTATGACAGCTCCCACCCTGGCCCTTTTTTTCTTCCAGAAAGTCTGAATCACCATTTTTTTTCTTTGGTAATAGATAGCTGCAGACACATTGGTTCTGAAGATCATTTGTCAAGGTTGCAGACGGCAGTGGGAGGAAATTTCTCCTTTCCAGTGTGTCATTCCTCATCCTGCAGATCAGGCTCTTTTTCCTCCAGTTCTTCATCACATGCTGTCCCAAGGAGAGCTAGATCAAGTTCCTACTTCCCAGGTGGGGAAAGTTTTTTATTCAATGATGTACTTAGTGCCAAAAAAGAAAATGCTTGGAAACCAGTTCAGGGTTTTTCTTTCCTAAACCTGTTTGAGATAATGCCCAAATTCAAAAAGATGTCACCTCACAACCTGTTACCTCTTCAAAATGTTTATCATTACATCCCTATTCATCCAGATTTCAGATGTTTCTTAAGGTTTTGAGTGTCTCAGTAGCATCAGTTCTCTATCTTACCCTGTGGACTTTCAACCGCACCAAGAGTGTTAACAAAGTGTCTAGCTTCAGTTGTAGCTCGTTTCAGGCTTCAGTATATCCACATTTTTTTTCATATTAAGATAAATTGTTTCTTTACAGGGTCTTTTTCAAAGTGTCAGGAATATATTTCTTTGATGTGAGATCTCTTACACAAGCTGGGATTTCAAGAGAACATTCAAAAATCTTTCTTGACTCCTTCACACAGGATTGTGTTCACAGGCACTGGAAGCTGTTAAAGACTGGGGGGGGGGGGGCACTTAGTGAACTAAAAAGTGTAATTTTTTTATAACTATTTCATACCACAACATAGGTTCACTTGGAGGACATTTTAAGCTTAACCAATTCCATTTTGGTGCTTGAATTAACATTTTCTGATTGGTCTTAGCTATCCCCATGGCTGATAATTGTATATTAGCCCTAGTGAGAACAAATGTGATCATACCATAGATAATTTGAGGGGGCCATGTAAGGGATGCAGCATTTAGGGACTGCCTCTATCCATTAGTGGCATGAGGGGAAATCCTGGAGTACATTTTCTATTACCCATCCTTAGATCCAAGTTGCATTTGAATATGGATGGATGAGCTTTGCTTTATTTTTATGGATAGTCTGTTCCGGAACAGTGGTAGCCTCTGTGATATATATCCATCTCTCCACAACATTCAGTTTAGATACCTGGACTGAGTATTTCTGATGCCATTTGACTTGCTGATGTTAGTAGGTCCATCTGTATTATGTTGGAGGATGCTCTGTATGTCGGATATGTCACCACTAAGCACTCTGTAGGATATTGAGTATAGTAATAAATCTTTGAGGTGGTCCATGCAAGAACAAATAGCAAATTTGACAGCTCCAAGTGTAAGTGAAGCTGCAGTTCCCACTATCCATAAAAGTAGGGTACACTACCTGCCAAAATACTTCTAAAGAACTCCTCTCACTTGCAGTTACACAGATACAAGTGCAATAATGTCCTAATGCCTTCCTTGCAATTACTCCTCGATTACTTACTTCCAACTTAAAAGTCTAGGCAAAAACAAAGCAGACACAGTGTTTGAGACAATTTTAGCAAATATTTAATTCAGAAAGAAAGAAATTTATTCTACATAATGGGGGAGGAATGTCGAGTAAAAACATTAATTATCAAGGTGAAACTCCAGAAATGAGATGTCACTGTCACCATTTTTTCTGATGGGATTAGTACTGTTATCGACTGGAAGTTTACATGTGCCCCAAAAGACCTTTGGAAAATCTGCATTAAAAAAAGGCAAAACAAATTACTATATGGACATCAAATTATACTATAATTTAGTAAAAAAAATACACAACCAACACACATTTTAGCAAGCCTGTGACTCACAATTACAGGTACTTGATCACAGGGACTTGACAACTCTTAAAACACACTCACTATCCGTAGATACCAAATAACTCCTATCCACACAGGTCAGTTTGTTACTTTCAACATTCCAATTTAATGCCCTATGTAAGACATTCATCAAGGCTTGCAGAACATCACTGTCATTCAATTTCCAAGACCTTACAAATAGATTATTTTGATGTACTCTACTCCAGACTTGATGGGTGGAGTACCTAGTCCCCATGTCTGATGCAAAATATGGATCAACTGCAATACACACTCCGCAATTTTGAAAACTGTATTAAAAGTACTTAAGAACACATTTATCAATATATTTTATAATAGAATAACTTTGAAATAGAACACAAAATGTCCACCACATAGAGTCCCACTTGTGCAGCCTCAGGGAGGTGATACTGTAAACAGAAACATTAATACACATGATAACTCCCACTACGTGTTATAAGCAGTCATACCTTCATCTGAACCAAAACAACACACAATCCACATCCCCCTCCTCCTTTTTCTTAGCAGAGTTAATGCTGCCGCCTGTGGTGGGGGCTCTGCTTCCAGAAGAGACGGATGCCATCTTGCTCAACATCGGTTTTATCTCTCACCGAGAGGGCCGGTGATTCTCTAATCCTACTGAAATGTTTTGTTTCCGGTTATCCTGGTCGGGGAAGGATCCTGACTCTGTTGGTCCTTGTTCCCCAGCGGTTTGTAAATCCAGATAGTTTCTCTATCAATGCAAACAGTCTGTAACTGACAGAAAAGAGTGCCAGGGCTCAAATCCTCTACACACCAATAGCCGGTGCTCGGCTTTGGAACAATCAGTGTATCAGACACAGGTGTCATTCAAGAATGGACCAATGTGGCTTCGATTTACAGTTAATTGTCGAACAGTAAAGTATGTGTAATTCACTAATGGAGATACTGTGAACTACTTGTGCATTAAACAATAACAACAAAACACTAAGGCACCCGCCCTCTTACACCATTAAATATGAAACTTTCATATTTAAGTGCTGTTTGGAAGCTCTGTTTCATATTTAAGTCCTGTTTGGAAGCCCTGTTTCATATTCACTGCTGTTTGGAAGCTCCGTTGTATAATGAAATGGAGCTTTCAAACAGCAGTAAGTATGAAATGGAGCTTCCAAACAGCACTTAAACTTAAATATGAAACAGAGCTTACCATGGGTGTTGACTCTAAAACTCCATGTTATTAAGGTCTTGCAGCTGTAAAAGTGGGGGGGGCTTCACCCCCCCTCACTCTATGGTTCCGGTGCCCATGATTGTGTTCCTGGGTTGTCATAGGTTCATAGGTTCATAGGTTCATACTAGGCTATCTGCCCGAGGACATTTATAAGCCTAGCCCATAGTTTTGTGGCATACGCCACCCCTTTAGTTTGGAGAAACTATGCCCATTATTTTGCTGTGCCTCTGTCAAGCAGTGACACCGAGGTAACCCCCTGGGTGTATCTGCGATCTCCCATCCATTGGTCAAGATTCCTCTTGAACAAGGCCAGCGAGGTGCTCTGCCTCACATAAACCGGGATTTTGTTCCACAGCATAGGGAGTCTTTGGGTGATGAATCTATCCCTCCAGCACGTTCTATTAATAACCGTGTCGAGGTTTAAGTCTCCCGCCCTTGTGGCACTGAGGGATCTAGATTTTTTGAGATGAAGCATGTTCATCAAATCTAGGTTTGACATGGCCTTGTATGTCAGGCACAGGTCACCTCTGAGCAAGCGGTAAGCAACTGAATATAACTGGAGTTCTTTCAGTCGGGCAGCATAAGACAGATTTTTGAGACCCTTTATCCTTTTGGTGAGGAACTTTTGTGGCCTCTCCAGCTGCTGCAAGTGTCGGGTCAGATACATTCCGAATGGGGCATTGTACTCAATCATTGGTCTGATGAGTGATGAGTATAGGGAGACTATGACCTCCCTTGATCTAGATGTGAATCCCTTCATGATAAGGTGGGCAATGTAGAAGGTCTTCCTAACTACTTTAGCAATATGAGTGTCGAATGAAAGGCTACTGTCAACCTGGGTTCCCAGGTCCCTGATAACTTCTTCTGTGATCAGGGGATTGCCTCCTATATGGTAGCTAGGGGTAACTTTGTTTTTCCCGAAGGGTATGACTATGCATTTCTTGGCATTTAACTTTAGGCCATGGCTCTGGCACCAGTTATCCGTTTCTGTGAGACCCTTCTGAAGGATATCTGTGTCGGATGTGTTTTCAACTACAGCGCCCAGTTTGCAGTCATCTGCAAACTTTGTCAGCCATAACCCTCCTGTGTTTGCTTGTACTTCAGAAAAGTAGATGCCAAACAAGAGTGGGCCCAGGACTGAGCCCTGTGGGACACCACTTGTGACAGGCTTTGAGTCTGACATGGCGCCAGCAACTCTGACCCTGTGGGTTCTGTCACTCAGCCAGTTTGCAACCCATCTTGTAATGTATGGGTTTACATTTAAGTTGATGAGTTTTTCAATAATACCCAAGTGGGGTATTGTATCGAAAGCCTTCGCCAGGTCTAGGTAGGCTGTATGGACTGCCTTTCCCTCGTCAATGGCCTTGGTGACTGTTTCGAAAAAGTCAACCAAGTTTAAAAGGCATGATCTGCCTTTGACAAAGCCAAACTGGGTTGGATCCAAAGTCTGCAAATTCCCTATGTCTTTATTTATGAGATCCATTATGATCCTCTCCATGGCTTTGCAGATAAGGCTTGTCAAGCTAATGGGACGGTAATTTCCAGGGTCGGTGGAGGCACCGCCTTTGTGGAGTGGGACCACAGTCGCTGTGCGCCACTCCCTGGGTACGCATCCGGAGGTGAGACTAAGATTAAACAGCTGTCCTAACTGTGGGTTTAATTCCTCATTGAGTTCATGGAGCACACAGCCGGGGACACCATCAGGTCCCATGGATGCTGTGTTCTTTGCCTTGGAGAGAGCAGTTCTCACCTGGGCGTTAGAGATGTTTGGGGGACTACAATCATTTGGTATAGATATCTCTCCTTTAGGGGAGGGGGAAGAAGTTTGCACTGAACCTGTCAGCCAGTATGTTGGCAATGTCTGTAGGATCAGTAATCTTCACATCATTTTGAACCAATTCTGAGCATATCTGGGAGTTTCCTCCTAGGTTTCTGACATAGCTAAAGAATGCCTTATGGTTGTCTTTAGAGTCCTTAGCTATTTTTTCTCAAAATTAGCTTTGGATGATTTTATGAGAGCTCTTAGCTTTTTACTTATAGTGATCAGCGGTGTCTTACCTTTTAAGGATTTTGCTCTATCTTGTAGTAGCTTTCTCCTTTTGTTGTAGAGTTTGTTTATGGCTGGGGTCCACCAGACTGGACGCTTGCCTTTGGTACAAAGAGTCTTTGTTTTGCTTGGGATTGCCTGATCCATGCAGCCCTGCAGGTGCTGGTAGAAGGCATTTGTAAGTGATTCAGCGGTTTGAGTAATGTTTACCGCCGGCTCAGGGGCCTTAAAGGAGGCCACACTAGTCTTTAGAAGTGTGAAGTCGGCTTTCGAGAAGTTCTTTACTGTGGTCTTTTTCATTTCGGGTGGGGGCGGGATGAGGACCTCCAGCGAGATTAGTTTGTGATCTGATCTCACCAGTGAGGGGTATACTTCCGGTGTTGAACATTGTGCTCCCATGTTCCTGATGATGAGATCAAGTATGTTTTCTACTCTTGTGGGGATGGTGACTAGTTGTTCCATGGCATTTGAGTTTATGAATTCCAGGAACTTTTGGGCTAGAGTGTTTGGGCTTGAGTAGTGTTCCCAGTCTATATTAGGGTAGTTGAAGTCACCTAGTATGATGGTGTTCGGAGATACATTTATCCCCTCCAGTGTTTTCAGGAAGGTTGTGAGGTTCCTGAGTTTGCGAGGGTGGCCTGTAACATGCTACAAATTGCAGAGCAGTCTTGCCTATGGTTAATTGCATCTGGATGATTTCCGATGCATCGTGCGTTGCCACCAATCTTGAGGTGTGGGTGTCCTTGATGAATATGGATACCCTTCCTCCTTTCTTGGTATTGTCCGGATTTTGGGGCCGGAACGCATGATATGAGGTAAAACGTGATAGTGCTGGGGTGCTCTCAGGAGCCTTGAACCAGGTTTCTGTCACAGCACAGACATCGATGTTCTCCATACTGAGAAGGGCCTCGAGTGCATGCATCTTGAGGTTGAGACTTCTGGCATTGAGCAGCATTACCCTTAGTCTTTTTTCTTTGTTGTGTTCTAGGGTGGTAGGTTTAGAATTTGAGCCTTGCCTAAAAAAGGCACTATGGGGGTGGCAAGAGCCTTTGCCAAAATCCGGAATCCCAGAGGTGACAAGTGCAAGCCGTCCCTTGCGAAGCAGCGTGGCTTGTCCAGCATGTCATCCCAGGCAGACAGACATTGGATCCCCTTTGAATGACACCAGAGTTTAAGCCAATTGTTAAAGCTGATCATCTTATCTCTGTATTGTGGCATCATTCTTGGTGAAGGTAGGATACTGCTCAAGGTCAGGGTCATACCTGCTTGGGCTACATAATCAGAGAGCTCCTATATGTCTCTTTTCATGTAGTCCAAGGAGGTACGTCTCAGGTCGTTAACACCAGCGTGGACAATGATTGAGTCGTACTTGTACCTGCTGTTGAGAGACCTGAGTGCATGCGTTATGTGGCGGATTCTAGCACCCGACAGGCAGCTTACTGTGACCTTCTCCTTACTCAGTCTGGTGAGCGGGACGTCAGTGTGTCTGACTATGGAGTCACCAATGACTAGTGTGTCTGGCATTGTGTTTGGCCTTAAGGGCTGTGACTGCTTGACACTCTGACTGTGTGGTATATGTGTTGCAGGTGTTGTGTTCTGAGGTGGTAGTTGTTTGGGTGTCTGCTTTGGTGGCCTCTGCTGTTTTGGTAGATTTTTGATCAGAGCCTCCAAGTATGTCTTTGTGTGTTTATGTGTATGATTTGAGGTTGTGATGGTATTATGTGAGACTGGGTCTATAGTGTGTGTGGTTACCTTCTCCTCCTGTCTGGTCTTGCCAGTCCTATGTTGAGAGAGCTCAGCCTCCAGTTTGGCCGTATAGTTGCATCTCTCGCATGTATTTGTGTTTTGTGGGAGGAGGAGAGGGTTGTCTGTGTACATGAGGCAATTGTAACATTGCCTCAATATTCCCAGGTTCACCAGCTGATCAGGAGAGGACATTAGCAACTGATCCCTCGACATGCTAGAAAGAATAGACAGAAAAACTTAAAAAAAGGTTCTGGGGGATGTGGGTGACCGGGAAACGGGGTTTGCTTTTTTGGGGTACTTTCTATAACAAGAGTGCTGTATCGAGGTGATAAGTACTGTAGAAGCAAGTGCTTGGCTATACAAATAGAGAATAGTCTACTTGGGAGTCAAGTAGAGATAATTTATAGTTATAGGTTACACTAAATAGAACAGTAGTATACTTTGAGGAAGGTAGTTTTAAGGGAAAATTTGAAGAGTGGACTTTAGGTAGCCCTAATAGTTTAAATCTGATTAACGCGCGTTTAGCGTGTTTTATAGCAGGGGGCTGAAAGGAGCTAGGAATTGGCCCAAAATGACCAATGGACTACTAGTTTCTGGCTGAAACTTCACCAAATCAGACAAAAAGGTTGCTCAGTGCTTCCCACTCCCACTGGTAAGCAAAGAAACTTCCCTCCTTCCAAATAAGGCAATGGATCAGTAACAGGAACTAAAAACAAAAGCCCAGGGATCAGCAACTCTGAAACTGGACTACTCTAGTTCAGTAAGGCGGGAAAATAAGAGATTTTGTTTTTTTTTTTTTTTTGTCATCTAGAACCAACAGTTCAATTAGCTTTTCTCCCACAGGAACAAAAGTAGATCCATATCTAGATATATTTCCAAGGTTTTCCACTCAAACTTCAGTCACTGTGAGTGAATAACTCAGGATTTTTTTTCTCATGCCATCTATGATTCTCATGATACCACTGGCAAGACTCCCATGAGAAAGATACAGCGATATCTGAAGTCTGTTTGGTGCCAGCACCAACACCCTTTGTCTTTTCAATTCCCAGTGCTGGAGTTTGTCAGAAGAGAAATCATTTGGTGGAGAAAACAGGTATCCTTAAATCCATGTCTTCATAGATATCTAGAATTTTGCTTGGGGAGCAGTTTCAGGAGGGATAAAAGTGCAGGGTGTGTGGGACACCAAGAACATAAACATCAAAGAGGTGCTTGCCCTGATCAAGGTACTCAACTACTTCAATCATCTTTGGTCCCTGAGACCTCTTCAAGTTGTTACACACAACGCCACAGTCATGTGCTACATCAGCAAACAGAGAAGAACCAGGTTGTATCCTCCTTGCAGACTAGACGGGGATACAGCTTCACAGTGCAATCTCACTCTACTGGTATACTACATCCTATCAAAGCTAAATTGTGCATCAGGCAAGCTAAGCAGGACCAGGGCAGACCCTCACAAATGAAATCTAGATTGGGGGTCTTCCAAGATTTGATCCATCTGTGGGGAGTTCCTCATGTAGATCTCTCTGCCTCCTCTCTAAGCAACCGACTGGCCAGATTCTGTTCCAGGACTTTGTTCAAGATGGCCTGGTAGACAGATGCCTGGTAGACAGGTGTTCTTTTTCTTATCTTTTCTTTTTTCTATTCGCAGGAATGTTCCTGTATGCTTTTTTCACCCTTTCCATTAATATCCAGGATGCTTCTAAAGTTTCAGATGGAATTCCCCAAGATCATTGTGGTGACTCCCATCTAGCCCAGACAACCGTAATTCTCCCTTCTTTTGGAATTGGCCAGGGGCAATTACCACAAGCTTCCTCACAGACTGGATCTAGTCACACACCCCAACATCAGTCAACCTCAGTTGGCTACCTGGATGATAGGTACTTAATTCCTTTTAGGCACCTGTTTACTGCGGATGTGCAGCAGGTACTAATGGAGACAAGAAAGCCTGCTAATAGAAAATTATGTATTAGTTAATGGAAAAGATTTTCTAGCTGGTGCCAACAACATAACCAGCACCCATTCAGGGCTTATTGTTCTCTGGTTTTACAATATTTGTGTGAGTTACTATCCTACCGGCTTTCTTACTCCTCTGTGAAGGTTCATGCATCAGCCACTTCAGCCTGTTTGCCCACGGATCCTCCTCTTTCAAGGCAATCTCATGTCAGAATGTTTTTGGAAGGGGTTTTGCACAAGAGGGCTCCAAGTAAACCAATGTACCCTCCTTGGGAATCTTAATTTTGTGTTTGAGAAGCTAACACTCGCTCCAGCTGAGCCAGCCAACCTGGCTAACATGCTATTCATAACATATAAAACAGTTTTACTAATTGCTGTGACCTCAGCAAGAAGAGTATATGAGTTGCAAGCTCTTCTGGTAAGTCCAACCTTTCTCATTTTGCACAAGAGTGGAGTTTCTTTGAGATGCAATCCTTTTAAAGTGATATCCAAATTTACTTTAAGCCAAACTATCTGTCACTTCATTTTCTTTCCTAAACCTAAAATGAGGGAGAAAGGATACTCCATACCTTGGATGTCCACAGACAACTCAGGTACTATCTTGGCAGAACTAAATTTTTCAGATCTTTGGATTAATTGCTCATTTCTTGTGAAGATAAGAAGAAGGGACAGCCTTTGTCAAAACAGACTATTTCCTTATGGTTATCTAAATTACCTTTTCTTATATTTAGCATAACAAAAGTGTTCCAGGCAGGGTCAAGGCCCACTGTACCAGGGATTTGGCTTAATCTATGGCTTTTTGGAAAGGGTTGGAGTCTAGCCGTATTGTAGAAGTTACTATTTGGTCCTCTCTACATACTTTTAAAAAACACTATAAGCTTCATTCCTTCTCTAGGTCCAGATCAGGCTTTGCTATAACCATTATCCAGGGGCTTCTAGACTCTTCTCCTTCCCTGTCCCAAATATGGTAAGCTAGGGTAATCTATCCATATAGCTAAAGCTACTGCAGCAGTAACCAATAAGAAGACCATAGTACAGTTGTGTAAGTAAACTTACCATACCATAACAGTGATGGTGCTGCGGTAGAGTTGTCGCCTCACAGTACAACATTGTCCTGTTCGATTCTAAGCTAAAGCGTCTTCTGTGTGAAGACATACGTGAATGGGCGCACCTTTGTTGAAGGTTGTACGTCAGGGCTGGCAACTCGGTATGTAAAAATTTACTGCCAATCATTAGCGGACTGGAGTTCCGCTGTGGCGACCCCTAACCGGGAAAAGCCGAACGATACAACACCAGTAGATGTTTGAATAATCACTGATGCAGTAGCCGCTCCCTCACTCTATCCCCCTTGTTTTTTGGTGTTTATTTATTTTTTTATGCCAGGGTATAGACATTTATTTTTTGTTGCTCCTAGCATTGTCCTTTTAGGACTCAGCCCCCCCCCCCCACACACACACACAGGAAAAGCTCTGAAGGGCATGGCACCCAAATCAGTCTTTCAGTCAGCTCAGCTCAAACTGCCTGACAGTTTAGGTGAGTGGAATGCATCCTAAAGTTTTGCAAGCTGTCTGGTTGTTATATCCTTGGCATGATATAACATTAAGGCAACTGTAGTAGTGACCATTTGAACATCTACTGTTATGGTAAGTTTACTTACACTACTGTACATTCACATTTTTGTAAATAAGTTTGTATGTTTTAACTACATATACATAAGTTCATAGCTAGATACTAAGCTAACAACCACCAGAGTCTTTATAAGCATAGTTTTGCAACACAGCTGTATCCCATGAGTTATTTTAAGGAGTCTGTCTTAGTTAAAGCATAATTTAACATCTATCTCTGTTCATCAGAGACATAGGTGTCAAACCAGGGGAGAATTTCCAATTTCCCATCCACCGGTCTAGGTTGCACTTGAATAGGGTTAAGGAGGGGCTCTGCACATGGATGGGAAGCCTAATTCAAAGAATGGGGATTGTCTGAGATACACACCTGTCCCTCCAACAGGCAAAGTTTAAAATCATTAGATTTAGTAGTTTTGATGATGTTCATTTTGTAAATATGCAAAAGGTCCATCAGAGCCAGTTAGTGAGATGTCTTCTGTGCCAGGCATAAATCACCTCTCAGCACTGTGTAGAAAACAGTGTATAGAAAATAGGCTTTGAGATGCTCTGTATAGGATAGTGTGTTTATGCCCTGTACTCTTTTGAGAGGTACTTGTGTGGACATTCCAGTTGTTGCATGTGCCTGGTCAGGTACATACAGAAAGAGGCATTATCCTCAATGATGGCTGTGATGAGGACTGAGTACAGTGGCACAATGACTTCACGGACCTAGATGCCATGTCATGGCCTTTCTTATAAGCTGAGTGACATAGAATGATTTTCTTACAACCTTAGACACGTTGGTTGAAAGCCAATTTACTATCTACATGAGTCCCTAAATCCCTGACTACTGTGTCAAGTTTTAGAGCTGTTATATCAATGAGGTAGCTTCCCTGGATGGCTGACTTTCAAAAGGTATTATTATGCATTTCATGACATTTAGTTTTAAGCTGTGGCTTTTGCACCAGGCATTTGTCTGTGTTTGGCCTTACTGTACGATGTTAGTATCTTGGGGGTGTTTATGATTGATCCTAGCTTACAATTATCTACAAACTTGAGAGACAGAGGACCATTATCATTACATTGGCTTTGACTTCTGGAAAATAGATGCCAAAGAGGAGAGGACCCAGCACACAGCCATAGAGGACTTCACTGGTGACTGGCCTCTTTGTTGAGGTGGCCTCTCCAATCCTAACTTTCTGGATCTTGTCTGTGAGACACCTGGCTACCCTATGATTTACACAGAGAGGTTTGCCTAATTCCATGAGTTGGTTTACAGTACTTGACTGGGATATTGTATCAAATGCCTTAGCAAGGTCAGGGTAGGTGGTATAGGTTCATAGGTGTGTACTAGGCCAAAGGCCATGGAGCCTTTACAAGCCTAGCCCATAGAAGTGCTCTGCCATCATGCTGCCATTAGTTCCTGGTGCCTCTATCAAGCAAAGCCACTGGAGTGATCCCCAGGGTGAACTTTCTATTTCCATTCCACTCATCAAGATTTCTCTTGAAAAGAGCCAATGAGGTGCTCTGCTTGACATGTATGGGAAGTGTGTTCCAGAGCATGGACAGTCTCTGGGTTATGAACCTGTCCCTCCAGCATGTTCTGTTCATTGTGGTAATGAGGTTGAGGTCCCAGGAGCTTGTGGTGCGGAGGGGTTGAGATTTCTTTAGGTGTAACATTTCTAATAGGGCTGGGTCAGACATGGCTTTGTAAGTCAAGCAGAGATCGCCTCTTAATAAACAATATGAGACAGAGAAAATCTGGAGTTTTTTTGAGTCTGTCCATGTAGGGCATGTGTTTAAGGCCTAGGATCCTCTTCATAAGGTACTTTTGTGGCCTTTCCAGCTGTTGCAGGTGTTTAGTGAGGTACATGCCAAATGGGGCATTATACTCGATGACTGGCCTAATGAGGGAAGAGTAGAGAGCGATGATGACCTCTTTCTTCCTGGATGTAAAACCCTTGGTAATGAGATGTGCCACATAGAAGGACTTTCTGACGACAGTGGCCATGTGGTGGTTGAAGGAGAGGTTGCTGTCAACCTGTGTCCCCAGATTTCTTATAATGCCTTCAGTGTTCAGTGGGCTACCATTAATGTGGTAATTAGTGGGAACTGAGGTTTTTCCCAAAGGGAATGATGACACATTTTTTTGGTATTAAGCTTAAGGCCATGGTTTCGACACCAGCCATTGATCTCAGTGAGGCCTTTCTGTAGGATGCCTACATCACTTGGGGAGTTAATAATGGCTCCCAGCTTGCAATTGTCAGCAAACTTGGTCAGCCAGAGTCCCTCATTGTTGGCCTGGACTTCTGAGAAGTAGATACCAAACAGGAGAGGACCCAGGACCGATCCCAGTGGGACTGCACTCGTGACTAGTCGGCAGTCTGATTTGGAGTCTGCTACTTTCACACTGTGGGTTCTATCTGCGAGCCAATTTGCAACCCATCTGGTGATATAGGGGTTGATGCCTAGTTTGGTGAGTCTATCAATAATTCCTGAGTGGGGAATGGTATCAAAGGCCTTGGCCAGATAGAGGTAGGCTGTATGAACTGCCTTATCCTCATCTACAGCTCTGGTGACTGACTCAGAGAAGTCAACCAGGTTGAGCAGGCATGATCTACCCTTCACAAAACCAAATTGGTGGGATCCAGAGTTTGGAGATTCCCTATATGCTTGTTAACTAGGTCCATGATGAGGCTAATCGAGCGATAATTCCCAGGGTCTGTAGTCACACCCCCTTTATGGAAAGGGATGACTGTAGCAGTGCACCATTCTGTATGTACAAACTATTTTGCCCTAATCTGTTGCCTTGGTGACCTTCTTAAAGAAGTTCACCAGGTTCAGTAGGCATGATCTGCCTTTGAAGAAACTAAACTAGATTGGGTCCAGTCTGTAAGGTGTCTGAAAGTTTCATTTGTCATTGTCATTTCCATGATAATTCTTTCTATGTCTTTGCGTATGAGACTAGTCAGACTAATGGGTCTGTATTTCCCAGGATCCAACAATGGTCTGCCCTTGTGCAGCGGGATGACTTTTGCAGTCTTCCATTTGTATAGCACAAACCCTGTGTGGAGGCTATGGTTGAATAGGGTCACCAGTGGCCCTGATAGGTCATATTTCAGGCTATTTAGGAGGCACCTTGGAAAATGATTGGGTCCTGTCAATGCTGTATTCTTGGCCTTGGAGAGCACATCTAAGACTTGCTCCCCACTGATAGCTGGAGGTATTATGTTAGACGGTATTTTCTGAGGGGATGGCTGGGAGTGGAGGGGTGTAAAGTTGAAACTGAATTTGTCAACTAGAAAATTTGCTGTATCTCCCAGTTCCATGAACATGTCTCCATTTACTAACAGTTCAGCACACTGTTGTGCGCTGCCTTTGAGGTTTCAGACATAGCTAAAGAAGGCCTTATGATTGTTCTTGGCCTGAGACACTATCTTTAGCTCAAAATTTTCTTTGTTGGACTTAATTGTTTTTCTTAGTTGTCTGATGAGAATGTTTCTATCTTTTTCGATGTTACACTTCGCACTTTTGACAATGACTTTTTTTTTCTTTTGTTGTACAACCTGGTTAGTTTTGGATTCAACCAGGGTGATTTGTTTTTTTGAGTTTGTTTTGGGCTTACTTCCGGTAGGCACAGCAGCCTCTATGCAGCCATTGATATGGTTGTTCAGAGCTTTTGTGAATAGTTCCACACAGGCTGCTGTGTTATCTAGGTTTAGAGGGACTTGACATTTGACAGGTTATCACTTAATAACAAGTAATTTGCCTTGGAGTAGTTTCTAGCTGTTACCAGGTTTGCTGGGATTATGTGCTTAAAGAGTAATTCATCTTTATTAGTACACAGACTTTGGAAAGTCTAATCAATAAACAGAGGTCAGAATCAAATCATGTACCTTGTATTTCTGGTGATAAGACCTTAACCACTATGCCAATCCTACAGAACTTATTCTTATTGTTTGTTGTCTGACCTTACCAGAGAGGACATAACACTTTGGGTGGGGTGCAGCATTCTCCCATATTTGTGCGTACCAGGTCCAATATGTTTGTACTTATAGTAGGCATATACATGAAATGGTTCAGGGTGTTTACAAAGTCTAGGAATCTGTGCCTGCAAATTTGGGAACATGTATGATTCCCTGTTTATGGAGACATACTTAAAGTCCCCCATGAGTATGGTATTTGATTGAGTGATGAGTGCCTCCAATAGATCTAAGTATGAGATATGGGTTTCATGGGACATAGAGGGTGACCTATTGCTTGCTAGGATATAGCATGGGACTTTGTCTGTGGTAATCTGGACATGGAGGAACTACAGTGTGCCATTCTGTTTAACTACCCTAGAAGTATGTTTGGTGATGATGTAGAGAAAGACGCCTCCACCTTTAGTCCCTGTCTGTGCAGGTGTTGGCCTCAATGTGTGGAAGGCACTGAAGCCTTGCACTGCCAGGGTACTCTCTGCAGCTTTAAACCATCTCTCAGTAACTGCACAGATGTCTGCATTCTCCAAGGTGAGGAGAACTTAAAGGAAGAGGAGCTTCTTGCTTAGACTCCTGGCATTGAGGAGTAACACCTTTAGCTTTCCTTGGGTAGATTTTGCTATGATGGAAGGTTTGTCAGTCTGGCATTATCTAAAAAAGGCTCTATTAAAAGGGTAATGTTTTAGCCAATATTTGAAAGCCTAGAGGGGACAGGTGCATACCATCCTTGGCAAAGTAACACGGTTTGTATCCCCCAAGAATGATATCAAAAAACTAAGCCACCACTGTATTATGGCATCATCCATGCTGAAGGTAGAATGCTACTCAATGTTAGGCACATACCAGTCTGTGACACAGTCTGAGAGCTCTATAATAGGTTCATAGGCTCATAGGTAAGTACTAGGCTATCTGCCCGAGGACATCTATAAGCCTAGCCAGAATGTGTTGACTTTCGCCGCCCCCTTAGATTAGTTCCTTGTGCTTTGGTCCAGCAGAGCCATTAGTTCCCTGTGCCTCTGTGCAGTGATCCCCAGGGTACATTTTCTGTTTCCCATCCACTCATCAAGGTTTCTCTTGTTGAGTGTTAGTGAGGGGCTCTGCCTAATGTAGATTGGAATCCTGTTCTAAAGCATGGGGAGTCTCTGGGACAGGAATCTATCCCTCCAGCACGTCCTATTTATTGTTCTGGTGAGGTTCAGATCCCTAGAACATGTGGCTCTTGGGGATTTGTTTTTTTTTTTTAGGTGGAGCATGTCCATTAATTTTGGGTTGGACATGGCCTTGAATGTCAGGCAAAGATCACCTCTGAGTAAGCGGTATGCAACCAAGTACAACTGGAGTTTCTTCAGTTGGGCTGCATAGGGCATATGTTTGAGGCCAGTAATCCTCTTGGTGAGGTACTTCTGTGGTCTTTCCAGCTGTTACAGGTGTCTTGTAAGGTACATCCCAAATGGGGCATTGTACTCTATGATGGGTCTGATGAGTGATGAGTAGAGGGGCAAAATAACCTCTTTTGTTCTAGATGTGAACCCTTTTGTGATTAGGTGGGCCACATAGAAGGATTTTCTAACCACCTTGGCAATATGATTATCAAAGGAGAGATTCCTATCTAGTTGGGTCCCCAGATCACTTATTACATTTTCTGTATTTAGGGGACTACCACATATGTGGTAGTCCGCTGGTACTTTGTTTTTTCCAAAGGGGATGACTATGCACTTTTTGGCATTTAGCTTGAGGCCATGATTTTGACACCAGGTATCCGTCTCAGTGAGACCCTTCTGGAGGATGTCTGTATCAGCTGGAGAGTCAATTATGGCCCCCAGTTTGCAGTCATTCACGAACTTGGTCAGCCATAGTCCTCCTGTGCTTGCCTGTACCTCTGAGAAGTATAAAACAAACAGGAGGGGGTCCCAGGACTGAGCCCTGGGGGATGCCACTTGTAACTGGTTTAGAGTCGGACCTAGAGCCTGCAACTCTCACCGTGTGGGTTCTATCCATGAGCCAGTTGGCAACCTATCTCATGACGTAGGGCTTTATGTTCAGGCTGGTGAGTTTGTCTATAATACCAGGATGGGGAATGGTGTCAAAAGCCTTTGCGAGGTATAGATAGGCTGTGTGGACCTCCTTTCCCTTGTCTAAAGCCTTGGCAACTGTCTCAAAGAAGTCCACCAGGTTTAGGAGGCATGATCTGCCCTTACCAAAGCCAAACTGGGTAGGGTCCAATGTTTGAAGGTTTCCAATGTCTCTGTTAATGAATTCCATGATGATGCACTCCATAGCCTTGCAGACCAGGCTAGTCAGGCTTATAGGGCGATAGTTCCTGGGGTCCGTTGTGGCTCCACCTTTGTGGTGTGGGATAACTGTTGCTGTGTGCCACTCTATGGGTACATAGCCTGTAGAGAGGCTGAGTTTGAACAGTGTGTTTAGGTGAGGGGTTACTTCATTTTGGAGCTTGTGTAATGTCTCTCTTCATATTGTCTGGGGAGGTTCATCTTAGGTCGCATTTCCAGTCGGTTGTGATAGTGATAGTTTTACTAGCAATTGCTAATAAAGTCCAAAGTAATGAGTATTTAATTTTAGGGACACATTGTGGAATAGGAACATTAAACAAAACTAATGATTTAGTCAGTTGAAAAGTTATTACTGAAAATAGCTTGAAAAAAATTTTTTTTCCCAGTAGGATTTAAGTAATCTACATTCCTAGAACATATGTTGCCAATTAGCTGTCACATTTAATTTGCATCTCCAACATCCTATTTCATGACTAGTTATTAATTCTATTTTATGTGGAGTAAAATAGGTTCTATGAATATATTTCCACATAAACAATTTCCACTGTAAAGACAAATAAGTCTTCATGAAAGAGATTAGAATAAGCTTTTGTCATCTTCCAAAGGTGGTTGATTATTAATAGATATAAAATAATTCCAATAACCTTCTTTAAAGTAAGATTTTATAGTTTTAATTATTTTATACATTTTAGAAAGGTAGCCTTTCCCTTGAACTGTTTGGCCACTTATAATAATCAAATATTCTATACATTTAGGAATGCTTTTTCTGTTTAAGGTATGCATTAAATTGATTTTAGTCATAATATAATGTCTTATTTTACTTAGTGGCAACCACAAATCATTATCTATGTTATATTTGATCATAAGTTGATTCATATTAAGAACCTTTCCAGCATCCACAACTTGATGACAAAAAAATAAGTTTTTCTCTTTGAGAGTATTCATATTGTTAGTATTAAAAGTGTCTAGAATATTTGGAGTGTAAGAGATTGGAAATAATAGAACAGAGCAATCTTTGATGTCATAATTTTTATTTATAAAGGTTCTAAAATATGAATAGAATAATGTCTTAGATGTAAATTTAGAGTGAATATATTTAATTGTATTACCTAATATAAAGTCTCTTACTATGCAACACATATTATTAGTTAATATGTTTTTATGTTGAGAGTTTAGGAGACTAGATTGTTACCATATTTTTTTCTGGAATTGTTTCCATCTTGCTGAATATGAATTATTTAACCATAAGGAGAGAGTTTTAAGAATAGATGATAATACATATAAATCAAAATGTGGAGGGTTAATTTCCCCTTTCTCCCAATCTTTTAAATGATTATCTAATGTGATTCTTGTTTGTTTAGGGTACCATAAAAAAATTAGCATAAGATTATTACATTGATTTATTTATTTTTTAGGAGGAGGTTAATAAATAGCTTAAATACAATATAGCATTTTGGGGAAAATTATCATTTTAATTAGGAAATATCTATCTTCAATTGTGAAAAAGAATGTGTTCCATTTATCAATGAGGCCCTTGATTTTGTTTAATATGTTACTAAAATTAATATTTTAAATCTCATCTAATTTATTTGTTAAGGTCATTCCTAGGTAATTAATTTTTATCAGTAGCTAGATATTTAATAAACTGTTTATTTAAGTCATTTTTATTAGAATTTATAAGAAGAATCTTAGTTTTTTTCATTAAATTTAAGTCCTAAAATTTTTGAAAGTAGTCTATATCATTTAACAATATTTGTAATGAATTGTTATAGTCATTTAATGTTAACAAAATATCACCAGCAAATAGTTGAATTTTTTATACTAAATTGTCTGATAATTGAATGCCTTTAATATTTGAGTTCATCCTAGTACACTCTGCAAAGGGTTCAATAAGTAATGCAAATATAAGAGGGGATAATGGATAACCTTGTTTTGTACGCTTGTTAATTTTAATTGAGGAAGATATACTGGATCCAATTTTAATATATGCTAAATAATTTTCATATAAATGTTTAATTCATTGGTTAAACTCATGTGAAAATCCATATTCATCCAAACTTGAAAAAAATAATTCCACCAAACAGAATCAAAAGCACTATTTATATCTAAACTTATTATGGCCATTTCATGTCTTTTACAATTGATATAATCAATTAATGTGAGGATTCTTTTCATATTATCATATGTGTTCCTATCTTTTATAAATCCAGTTTGATACTTATCAATTAATAAAGGAATCACATGTTTAATTCTGTTTGCATAAATAGCCATAAGCATTTGTAATTTATTTATTTATGTGTTTGTTTATTTAAGTTTGATGACTGGGGAAGTCCACTGGGCCTAAAAAGAGCCCATTTTCAATGCAGGCCCAGGGAGAAAAGCTTCAGTAACAATGAAAAACATATTAGCATATACAAAGCAAAGAAGTCATACAGCTTTATGCAGCATTCTACAGTAAAACATATCTGTATTCTACAATAATAATAAAATCTAGCAACTGTACAGTCTAAGAGTCATTAACAGTGAATTATAACTGAAATTTTACATTCCACAATAATAGTTATAAAAATCTAGCAACAGAGCAGTCTAAGGGTCATTAACCGTGAATTACATTTGAGGATGAGAAACTGTTGGAAATCTTCTTCTTCTTCTTTCGGCTTTTCCCGGTTAGGGGTCACCACAGTGGATCACCTGTCTGCTCATGATTGGCAGTGGAGTTTTACGGTGTTGAGTTGCCAGTCCAGTGCCCAACCTTCCACAGAAGATACACACATGCACGCACTCATTCCTAGGGCCAATTTAGAGTGTCCAATCCACCTACAGCATGTCTTTGAGATGTGGGAGGAAACCAGAGCACCCGGAGGAAACCCACTCGACCACAGGGAGGACATGCAGACTCCGCACAGATTCACCCCAGCTGAGGATCGAACCGGAGAACCTCTTGCTGTGAGGTGGCAATGCTAACCACTGCACCACCGTGGCCGCCCTATTAAAATGATTCTATTACCTAAAATTCTTTATATTGTCCAATCAATTTCTTTACCCCCGCTAGTTCACTAATTAGGAAATTTAATTCTATGCTACATACATTTTTATGGTATCCTATAAGACCTAGAATAGACTTATCTTATCACATGACAAATTGGGAAAATGGGGGTTTAGCTTTGCCTAATTTGGAAATCTACTCAATTTCTGCAATGGCTAAATTTATTTCTCTTCTTATAGATATTAAATACACTGCTAAATGGAAGAACATGCTAGAAATATTAATGAGTGATGCAATAAATAATAATAAAACACAGACGTTAATGTTGTTTAACAACTCCTTTATCTGGACCTTAAAAGATTATTTTTCCACTTATTCTTCACAGAATTTTAGAACAAATTATATAATTCTTCTTTTGAGATCATTTAGAAACTATTTATATAAGTACAACTTGTATAAAGATTGTCTATTGGAAATAAACTATTAAAATTTGGAGGATAAGGAGGATTAGGAGGGAAAATTATGTGAGTGCAGATGTTTAAAAGGGATATTGGCCTATATGAAGAACATTCTCATGGGTCTTTGTCTGATTTTATCTTCTTTAGCTAAATTATATACTTTTAAAAATAAATTTAAAGCTTCTTTAGGCAATAATTTATATATTTCTGGAATAATAATATCTATTTCTGGTGCCTTATTTCATTTTAATGTATTAATTTTTATTTTGAAATCAGATATTGTTATTGATTTAGCTATTAACTTCAAATGTTAATCAGTTAATGTATTCTTGATATATTTTTTTAAAAATGATTTTATTAGAGTTTGTGGTTGGTCTTTAATAAGATTGGTACTAATTAAATAAAAGTGTTCCTAAAATAGTCTAGGATACTAAGTCACAGACTTTTTTCCTTAATACCAGGAACAAATAATTCTTTGATCTGATTAGGATCATAGTAGGTTACTTGGTTATTGGTCCTGAGGCCCTTGTAAGCCTAACCAAGAGTTTAGTCCATGTTTAGGCAAATCAGCACCCAATGCCCCTGTCCAGCAGAGACATGGGTGAAATCCCAGGGATATATTTTCTGTTTCCCATCTAGTTATCCAGGTTGTGCTTAAAAAGGGGTAAAGAGGTACTCTGTTTGATGTGGAGAGGGAGTCTATTCCATAGATGGGGGAGTCTCTAGGACACAAATCTGTCCCACCAATAAGTCTTGTTGATGTTACAGACCAGGTTAAGGCCATGCATGCAGGTTACTTGCGTGGAGCTTGACTTGCGGATATGCAGCAGTCCCATCAAGGTGGGGTCCGTGAATACCTTGTATGCCAGACAGAGATCACCTCTGAGGAGTCTGTATGAAACCGAATATTTTAGCCTATCTATGTATGGTAGATGTTTGAGGCCCTGGATTCTCCTGGTGAGGAACCTCTGTGGTATTTCCAGCTGCTGCATGTGTTTTGTGAGGTACATGCCGAAAGGGGCGTTGTACTCGATAATGGGCCTTATAAGGGAAGAATACAGGATGTACTATATGTATGTAAAATCTTCTTGGTTCTATTTGCAATTTGTCTTTGGTTTTTGGGATTCAAGGAACAATAAACTATTTTATTTTTTTCTAAATTTATTATAGTTTTTTGGTGTAGAATCTGTAAATATCTTTTATTTCTTTCATCATATGGTTTTTGCAAATTAAAATTTTCCCGTTTGCATATCAGGCTTTAAATTATCCAATTTCATTTGTAAATCTTTAAGTTTGCTATCCCATTGATTCTTTATTATAAACCAAGCTAGATTTTTACCATATAAATAAGATTTCAAAGAATCCCATACAAAGATTTCTGAAGTATCATCGATATGATTTATTTCCAAAAAGGTTTGTATTTCTTCAGCATAAAATTCCTTAAAGTCTTTTAAATTTGTAATATATGCTGTCATTCTTGTAATGTTTATGCTCTCACTGGTATTCAATAATAAATCAAATGTAATTGCATTTTGATCAGATAAGGGACATGTGACTACTTTAACCTTATCAAGTTTAGGAGAGATGTTTCTGAAAATATATACCCTATCTATTTGTGATTGGGTACCATGACAATGAGAATTGTGAGTAAACAAATAGTGAATTTGGGTCAGCAAATTCATTTATATCTATAATATTGAGGGTATTAATAAATTCTAATAATACGTTTGATGTGGATGACTTTCTATATGTATTCATTGTATTAGAATCATCATCAGATAATATGCAATTAAAGTCTCCCACAAATATTGTTTCCCTTAGAGTATTGTATAATATCTTCAAATTGATGCTTAACTATCATTACTCCCAGTCCAGGAATCCAGTATAAGTTAATTAATGTATAAATTTGACCATTTATAATCAAGGTTACTAAACATAGCATACCCATGGTATCATGATAAGTGTTTATGAGCTTGGCATTAAAGCAGAATTTGTCCACAAGTCTGCTGCTCCTCTCTTTTTCTGTTTATGATAAGAACTTACTAAAACAGAATAATTGTTAGAGTTAAGTCTATCTACATATTGCTGTATCAAATGTGTTTCATGTAGAAATACAATTTGGGCATTAAACAATTTGAGATATTTAAAAAGTTTCTCCTTTTACAACTGTTGATTAAGCCATTAACATTAATGGAGATACATTTTTTGCATAAATAGCTTTTAGATGTGTAGCTAGACATATGTATCTATTTATTGTTTCATATAAATAAATTAATAAACATATTAATGGAAAAAATGTATATCCGTTTTAAAAATAATATAAATATGAATCCTAAACACCCATAAGGATACGTTAAATTCAAAAAAATGTGAAAACAGAATTAAATAAATTAAACACAACATGAAGTATAAAGCCTCACACTTGAACAGAGTTAGCATTCAAGTGTACCTTCTAACTCAGTCTTAAAATCCTCTGTCAGCTCTAACCACCTAAATATTAAGCTCTGTACTGTAATAGTAACATATTTATTATAGTTATTTTAGTAATATTTTAACCATCAAATATAAGGTTTAGATTTGTAAAAAGATTTTTGTTAGAATTATTTTGAAAGTTGTAAATTATTCTCATTTTAAATTAAATACCCCTTAGAGACTTGTCAAAATTGAAAAGTGCACAATTAGTAAAAGAAAAAAAAATTTAATCCCAACAAGGATTGATAACAAAATATGTGTGTAAATGAAGTAAACTAATAAGAAGAATTTCGCTCATGTTCCCACAAAGTCAGCACCTGTTTCCCCTATCCAGCAAGGACACAGGTGGGATCGCAGGGGTGTATTTTATGTTTCCCATCCAGTCATCCAGGTTCCTCTTAAAGAGGGCTAGACAGGTACTCTGTTTGACATGGAGAGGGAGCTTATTCCACAGACGGGGGGGGGGGGTCTTTGGGACACAAATCTATCCTGCCAACAAGTTCTATTAATGTCACAGACCAGGTTGAGGCTTTTCCTTGCAGGTTGTGTGAGTGGAGTTTGACTTAAGGATTTGCAACAACTCCATCAAGACTGGGTCTGAGATTGCCTTGTATGCCAGACACAGGTCACCTCTGAGCAGTCAGTACAAGACTGAGTAGGGGGACAGGGCTTTTAGCCTATCTATATAGGACAGTTGTTTGAGACTCTGGATTTTCCTGGTCAGGAACCTCTGTGGTCTCTCCAGCTGTTGCATGTGCTTGGCAAGGTACATGCAGGAGTGGGTATTGTACTCAATAATGGGTCTGATAAGGGAGGAGTAAAGGGATGTTATGACCTCCTTGTTCCTGGATGAAATACCCTTATTTATGAGGTGGGCCATGTAGAAATCCTTCCATACAATGGAGGCAACGTGATGATCAAAAGTCAGGTTGCTATCAGTCTGGGTGGCCAAGTCATCACGACTGATTGTGTGCTTAGTACGTTGTTATTAATGTGATAATTAGTGGAGATGCCATTTTCTCCAAAGGGATAATGATGCATTTCTTAGCATTCAGTTTGAGGCCATGCTTCTGGCACTGGTTATTAGTTTGAGTAATGCCCTCTTGAAGGATGTTCACATCACTAGGGTAATTTAAAACAGCACTCATCTTGCAGTCATCTGCAAACTAGGTCAGCCACAGACCACTGGTTTTGGCTTGCAACTCAGAAAAATATATCCGAAACAGTAGAGGTCCCAAGACTGATCCTTGGAGTACACCACTCCTTACGGGTCTACTACTAGAGGTGGCTTCCTCTATTTTGACTGAGTGTGTTCTATCAGTAAGCCAGTTAGATACCCACCTGGTAACCTATGGGCTGATGACTAGCTGGGAGAGTTTATCTATTATGCCCAAGTGGGGAGCAGTGTCAAAGGCTTTGGCTAGGTCAAGGTAGGCAGTGTCCATCGTCTTCTCCTCATCCATGGCTTTGGTGACTTTTTAAAGAAGTTGACCAAGTTTAACAGACATAATCTCCCTCTGACAAAACCAAGCTGTGTGGGGTCAAGAGATTGGAGGTTGTCAATGTTCTTGTTTATAAGGTCCATGACAATGTATTCCATGGCCAAGCAGATCAGGCTAGTTAGGCTGATGGGCTTATAATTGCCTGGGTCAGTGGACACTCCACCTTTGTGTAGAGGGATGACAGTGGCTGTCCTCCATTCAGCTGGGATGAAGCCGGTGCTCAGGCTTTGGTTGAATAGGGTGCCTAACAGAGCTGAGAGCTCATGCCTGAGTTCATATAGGATACAGCCAGGGATGTTGTCAGGTCCCATAGAGACTGTATTTTTTGCCTTTGAGAGGCATTAAAGACCTGCTCCCTGGTGATGAGGGGAGTGGGGCAGGTGCTGGGGATGTCCTGGTTTACTGATGGGAGGGGCAGGGGGTTAAAGTTTTCACTGAACCTGTCTGCCAGCAGGTTTGCTATATCTACAGCGTTTGTGTATGTGGTGTTACTGACTAACATTTCATAGCAGATTTGGGTGTTATGTTTGAGATTGTGGACATATGCAAAGAAGGCCTTGTGATTGTCCTTAGTGGATGTGGCCAATTTGGACTTGAGGTTAGCCTTAGAGGATTTCACCAGTGACCTTATTTGCTTGTTCAGACAAAGGAGAGATTGCATCCAACTTGGCACCTGCTCCTTCTTGGTCCTGGACAGCAAGTTTGTCCTTTTATTATAGAGTTTGTTTATTGCTGCTGTCCACCAGACTGGTTTACTCATCCTCAAGGAAGATGATTTAGTCCTTTCAGTTATTGCTGAGTCCATACAGTCCATATAGTTTTTTGGTGATCCAATGCACTGGCATTGATGAAATTAAGGAATCTCTGGGTGTTTATGTTTGGGCTAAAATAGGTCTTCCACTCTATGGTTAGGTAGTTTAAGTCACACAGGATAAGGGTAGAGGGTTGAATCTTGATGGATTCAAGTAAGTCCAGATAGGTGGAGTGGGTGTCCTGAGTCATGGTTGTGTTCTGTAGCTGGCTATGATTTGAATAAGTGTTTTGTCAACAGTTAACTGCTCTTGGAGTGTGTCCTGCATGTCATACCATTTGACCAGCTTGGAGGGGTGTATGCCTTTGATAAATATTGAAACTCCACCTACTTTGGCTTTGTAGCCCTATGTTTGGGGTCTGAAAATATGGTAGGATAAGTAACCTGGTAAGGCTGGGGTGCTCTCCACAGCTTTGGACCAGGTTTCAGTGACTGCTATCATTTAGCAGCATGACCTTTGAATATCATTTAGAAGATTTTTTTATGTATAGTCCTTTAAATCAAGAAAAAGCATTGACGGCTTGTATGTGACCTCCAACTTTAAAGGTTACGGCATCACAGAGCCGTACTATTTGCACATTTGCAGTTGTATGCTTATTAGAAATTAACCTAAAAGGGGAAAGAGAGAGAAAAAAACAGAGTCAAGAAACTATCTGCTTGCAATCATGGTGGGAAAACAAAGGCAAAGTAAGTGGACGATTTAAACATTAAAATAGCATATTGCAAGGAGCCTGTGTATTCAGCTGTTTACTGTTCTCTCTGTAAATGAAAGAAGCCAAAGCAGCGTAGACGTCTCTAAAATAATAAAGACCACACAGCTCAAATCCACAGCGAAATCAAAACAAGAACAGACAACACACCACACACCCCACAAAATCAACTGCAAACACCGCAAAAGTAACCACAGAAACCAAGCGCAACAACCAACGAGAGATACTCCTCACAAACGTAATCTCTGCAATGCTACAATCTACCATGAAGTGCCACAAGCCACACAGGGAAACAAAAATGAACAAGAAGCAAAATTCAACTTAGAAAACCAAAAGCAAACAGTACCATATTTAAAAAGAAGCTCAACAACATCAATAAAAGACCGGATGTATAAGAAATAGCATACAATGCACCTCAACCTTTCTACAATGCAAATCAAAAGAAATCCATTTGAAAAACACTAGCACTGCTAGAGTCTAAGAAGTATATGATAAACAATACATTGCAAGCAAAAAAAAGAGAGAGAAAAAAATATTATTACCTTGTTTATAATTACTTATTTAAGATCCACATGTGTTCATCAGTTCAACATGTATCACCAGGATGTTTTAAATAGTATATTGAAATGAAGTATTTAAAAATAAAATAAATAAATAAATAAAAGGAGAAATAAAATATTTATTTGTCTTTCAGTTTCTTCTTTTTCTTGGCATCTACTATTTTCCACTCAGTCTTCTCAGCATGTCTCTTCACTTATCCTGAGCACCATTCCATAGCTTCAGTAAGCTGTAAAATGTTACTAGCTGTCAAAAAAGAAATGGCTGAGTCCAGTGTATCAAAGATCTTGATTCTATCAGGGAGAAAAATGTTAAGTCTGGCCAGAAATAATAAATGTACTTTAATTTGATTTTTTTTAAGCTCCTTTATTACAGGAACAAACAAAATTTCTTCTTGAAATAGCAGTAGAAAAGTAATTGTTGTCAAATCTTATTATGTGATCTTTATATTTGACAGGAGAGTTAGTCCAAGCAGTTTTTAAAACAAGTTCTTTATCCTGAGAAAAATTAAATTTTACTGTTCTAGATCTTGTTTATGGTTAGGTTTGGTAGATGCATTGGAGCTACTAAGGATCTGTGTGCTCTCTCGACACTGAAAGAACGAGACTCAGGTAACTTCAAGATATCAGGAATCCAGGATGTAAGAAAATTCACAATGTTATCACCTTCTGATTTTTCAGGCAGTCCATATATATGTAGATTATGTCTTTGAGATCTGTTCTCAAGACCATCTATTTTATGTAATAAGAATGTTTTTTGCTTTAAAAGAAATTCTACATTTTGTTCCTCTTCAATAACTCTCCCCCACCATATCCTTTAATGATTATTCAATGCTGGTGATCTGAATTTTCTGATATAAAACAATCTCCTGTAGTTGATCCATCTGTTTTTACATTCATCTTTGAAGGTGTCTATTTTATTGTCCATTTTGTCAATTATTATCGAAAGATCCTGTATACTTCCAAGTAAAGATTGTAGTTCTTTCTTAAAAGACAAGTCTTGAGAGTTGTTTTTAGAATGAGTCATACTGATGAACTGACAGAGACTTTTATGATTGTAGTTGACAGGAATCTGTTAAATTAATCATTCAAAACCTGGATATACCCTTCAGAGATCCTTTGTAGAAGTAAAATAACACAAATAAAAGTCCAGATTTTTAAATAGTTGAAAAATCCTGTCAGAAATATAAAAAAGATGAGAGAGCTGAGAAAAAGTGCTGTTAGCTTGAGAACATCTTGGCCACATCCCTGATTCAAAATTTCTTGACCATAACCCCTTGCCAGTAATCTGTCATTTACCTCCCTGAAGAAATTTCCCCCTACATTTTCTTTCAGAGGTATTCTGGGAAATATGTTTAAATTCCCCAAATGGAAGGGACTCCAATAAATGAGGAGGATGCATGCTGTTGGCATGTAAAAAGTTATTAGCAGCAGTAGGTTTTCTATAAGGTCTAAACTGAATATTGCAGCTCTCACCCACAGAAAACTCAACATCCAGAAACTGTTTGGAACATTTATCACATGCAAAAGAAAATTTCAGTCCATAATAATTATTGTTTAATTCATCCATGAATTTAACCACTAACGAGGGGTCCTCCTTACATGTGAAAAACAAATCATCTATATAACATTTAAATGACACATTCTAAAAAATTTGATGCCATAAAATGAACTTCCTTTCAAAATCACCCATGTAGATGACAGCATATGTGGGGACATAAGGGGCTTCCATCACTGTTTCTTTCTTTTGCAGATATATCTTATTGCCAAACCTAAAATAATTATGCATCAAACAAAACTCCAATAAATTGGAAACAAAATCAGTATGGGGATCCTCACCCATAATATTGCATACAGCTTCCAAACCCCATCTGATTTTAATATATATAAACAACGAGCTGACATCAGTAGTCACCCAGTAAAACTCATTTTGCCATCCTAAATTTTTTGCTAACACGCAAAGTTCCTGTGTGTTCTTAATATGTGCCAGGACTTTACACAAATACACCTATAATAGGGAATCTAAAAAAATCCCCATGTTCTGCAAGTAAGAATCAACCCCAGACACAATGGGTCTGCCCGGTGGATCCAATACATCTTTATGAATTTTAGGAATGGTATAAAATATAGAATCACATGGTTTAGGTATATGCAACTTCTTCACATCCTCTGCCGTAAGGAAACCCAAACAATCACCCATCGCCAAAAGTTCCAACAACTCCGCATTATAAAGGAAATTGGGTTATTGGCCAAATCCACATAATCATCCTCTACTGCTAACAACCTATTGACCATCTGATCATATTTCACCTTGGACATGACCACCCAGTTGCCCCCTTTGTCAGTGTTTTTGAACACATAATCATTAGTCAACATTCTTTGGCATTTTAAAGCCTCCCATTCATTTCTAGTTAAGTTGTAATGTTTCTTCAATTTTTGAAACAAAGTATTCAGACTCAACCTTCTTACACAATACACTTTCAAACATACACACTGTGGATGAAACCTTAGGAGGAACAAAACTACTAGCATGGGGAAGAGTTGGAACTGTAATCCTACCACAGCCAGTGCAGAAAATATATCATCTCCCTCACTGGTTTTGTCATTTAAAACACCATCATCAAAAAACTCCATTTCATATACTGACAAATCTAACAAAGATTCATTCCCCACAGGTGATTCAATTAATCTGTTTGTTCTATCAACTTTCTTCTTATCAAAATACTCTCAAGTGTAATTTCCTACAAAACATTTTGACTTTTAACAATACTTAAGCTAATGTAGGAAATTTAGTAGGAACAAACTTTGTACCCTTACCCAAACCCGTGTCACATCTGTAGACATATGCAAATCAGATAAATTCACAACTTGTAGAGCATTAAGTGGAGTGTCTGCATTGTATATGGAAGAACATAACTCAGAGTCCAAAGAGACAAGAAAATAAAAAGAAATGTCTGACAAGTGTTGCCACGCAGTTACATCTTCCTGCCTCTGCCATGATTCTTCTGATCCCTTTCTCTGTCTTCCTGAAAAAACTTGTCTTTTCTCTTGTTCTACTTGCTAAGAAAGATCTGAGTAATCATCCTTCTGGATATTTTTAAACAAAACACTCTTCTTGGATGAAGTTTCTATGGATGAACCCAATGACTCTCTCATTGCAGAAGTATGCCCACCAGACTGTCTGAACCTGGACCTCCCCCTGTGTGGCTTCTGCTGCCAAGAATATATAGGGCCGCTCTTGAAATCTCCCATGACCCCAGTGAGCTTCTTTTTCTTTCTAGCAATAAACTCTTGCTCCACTTTATCCACTTTAACTTTTATATCCTTCATTTTACAGGAAAACAGCAAATCAGAGGACTCACTCACCAGCTGACGTTGCAAATTCACAGTGTCCTGTTGCAACTTATCATGCAACCTTAAATTCCTCTAAACAAGGATATGGATCCAGGCCAGTGTATAGTCTAATGAGATTTGCTTCCAGTCTTCAAGCAAATCCAATTCATCCTCTCCGAAATCCCAGGCAGGAAACCAATCGACCCGAAGGCCCCTTGGAGTGATACCCAACCTTAAATACCTTACTAAGAGTTTGGCATCATAAAACAAATTGAGTTCCTTTACCATCAAACATTCTAACAATTTAAACTGGGACCCATACTCCTTTTCACCAACCGACAACCATGGGTCACAATTCACCAACTTCACTTCTGATTCCTTGAGCAAATCGACAAATAACAAATTCCCTTGCTCAGCAGGGGTCTGAAAAACCCCAGGAACTGCATCTGCTCAGTCCAGCGACATCATACATACACCAAAGAACCAAATATCAAAACGAAAAACCAACACAGTGAGAAGCAGGATTCACAATTTATTCCAGCAATACACAAAAAGCACAATCTGATACATCGGCCATTCTCCTTTAATGGATGTACACTCAATCAAAAATTCATTCAATTTATGCAAAACAAACCTCCATTAATTGATCCATGACTAATATCAATTAAAATCCTTAAAGTGCACAGTGCCATAAGTGAAAACTGTTGAAACATTTATGCATGCTTCTCTTATAAATTGCTTACACATATACAATAAGTATCAAAAACTAGTGCATACATCAAGACAAATCAAAACACATTAATGCTTGCTAACTTAAAGTTAAACAATTCAATTTACTTTAAATTATAACCCTGCTCTAGTTTATCTAGCTGAAAGGATGGTAACTTGGTGAAAATTATGGAGACATACAGTAGATTTTGGCATAGAATGGTGGATACTCTGGTCATATGTGTTTGTTCTGTTAGGAAAGTTAAAATGTTATATCTTTATAAAGATGAGCTTTTTCTGTCAATGCAGATAGATATGCTGGTACACGTCAAATAAATATGCACCTTTAGAACTTCTGTATATGTATATATATATATATATATATATATATATATATATATATATATATATAAAACAGGTATGTTTGTGTAATACACACACACACACACACACACACACACTTAAATACATTACTGACATTGTAACAGTTAAACAAGTTGTATGTATTTTGCTCTAATTACACAAATGCCTTAAATTTAAATTACTGGCTTGTTTTTAACATTTTTAGTAAAAGGTTCAGTACTGATCTATTATTAGTAAGGAAATGTTGTCCTTATATGCACAGCTTTTCCTTTCATTTTCACAAGGTATCTGAAAATACCCAGTATTCACTGTTAATAGAAACATGATAACTATGTCACTTTAGTCCGGATCTTGATAGGTCATGTCTTTACATTGGATAAAGCATCTTAATACTCCTAGAGAAACTGTTTGCAGATAGCTAGCTTAGTTGGCATAGCAGGACAATGCCTGGTCTATGGTATGTGCAACCTTAGTTTGATTAGGTGGCTCGGGAGTAGGCGTTTAGCCACCAAGCAACAAACATAGGCGGTAGTGTGATTGTGGCTTCCACAGTGAAACATGTTGCTTGTTTCACATCCAGGGGTAGGAGTTAAGGTATATACTAGAAAAGACCCTAATTGCTGTGTTGCCAATAGAGGTGTAAACCACTGCTGAAGCTGCTTATATGATAGCCTACCTCAGCCAGTTGTCTCCCACACTGAGAACACCCAGGACAAGGGGATCCAATAGGCCTGGTTGATAGGTGGGGACTGGATGATTAGTAGATATGAAGGGGGGGGAAACACATTTTTTTTTTCTTTTTGCAGATGTCTTCCCACCTGGCCAAAAGCTTTAGCCATTCATATTAGCATAACTTGGGTGGTGCGAACTGGGCAGCCACCCAGGTAACACAGTGTTAGAAGCTATGACTGGCAGGTGATGATTTGTCTTCAGTGCAATATTAGTATTCAGAAATGAATGCCACTATTCCATTTGTGGTAAGAATAGAAGCTCTTCTTTTAGCACTCTGTAGCTGTTTCTTGCTAAAAATGGATTAAGTAGTGCATTACAGTTTAATATTAACAAGAGGGTTTTTTTGCTTGTTTGTTTTCTAAATAAGTCCTGTCTCCTGATTCAGAACCATAGCATTTTAGCACTCCTTGTGTGAACTGTAGCAACTGCTTGCTAAAAAATGTGGCAAGCAAAAAGAAACAAGAGTGTTTTTTTTTTTTGTATTTTAAGTAACTCCGTTCCAGGACTTCAGAAGTAAAGCACCATGTGGAGACTGTAGCAGCTGCTTGCTGGAGTTTAAATGCTCACGTTTGAGGACAGGACCTTTTTCTTTTTTCTTTTCTTGCTCTTGAACTAAAGTTCATGGGGGCCAGATCAGGAGATGGTACCAGGCACCAGAATAGCTAGCTACACCTGTGGCCCCACAGTGGACTTTAACATCGCAAATCTTCTGTGTTATATTGTTACTGACTGAATTAACTAACTTTGCTTTTGAAATGTACAGAATTTATGGAACATGAGATTTCTGGAATCTGTGTAGTCTGCACTCTTTTTGCCTATAAAATCCAGGATACCTTGCCAGGTTTTGCATGTAGCAAATGTTTTATTCAAATTCCATTTGATACTGCATTCTTAAAGAAACACAGTGTGTCGTCTTAGTAGTACGATACAGCTAGGTTTGGCCAAAAGTGTTTTTTTTTAATAGAGTGTGTATGTGTTTAGCAGAGAGAGGGAGAGATTTTGCTTTTGTAACTCTTTCCACTTGTTTGCTTTAGTTTCAAAATGTTCTGCTATTATCATGCATATGAAGCAATTCAAAATCTGTACTAAACAGTCTGGAGAAGCTTTGACTGAATGAAATGGTAGGTGTGAGCACATGCATAATGTATTTGCTTAAATTACGCAATGACTAAGTGTTTTTAAACTGTTGGGCATGCTTTCGTACATAAAAGTTATCATTTTGGAAGGATACTAATTCAACTGTCTCTAGGGTTTAACTGGCTCTGCTGATTACAGCCACAAAAGTACTCCAGAATGAATTAGATAACATGATTTCTGAAACCACTGTAGCTTTTAGAATTTCAGACATTAATCTTTTCTTGAAAATCTTCTGTTTGTCTGTCGTGCAGATGATGCATTTGTAACCTAAGTAAAATCCTTGCCAAGGTTAAAATTGAAACTGTCACGTATTAATGGCTGCTGTGCTGTCTAATGAAAAGCTGTTGGCTTGATTTACTTTTATAATACTTTAAAAATAAACATTTCCAGTTTTAATTAAAGACCATGATTGTTAACAGAAAGTTTTTTTTTAGACTGTTGGAAGCTGATTACCAATAATGCTGTGCCAGAACATGTTCTTTTTACGTTTTCTGATATTTATAAATAAGAAAGCACGCTGTCCAGTTAAGTGCATTCAGTACAAGTTAATTATGAAATATTTTATAATATATCATTATGGCTACATAACTTAACTTTAGACCTGTTTAGTAGTATACCACTAATGGTTACCTGCAGTACATTCTATAAATATAAGCATTTTGTACTCAGGATTTAGAAATATGTTTAGTGTATTTATATGCCTATTGAGAATGCATGCTGCAGCAGTCATTAGAGTGGTGAACTGTCATAATTTTCTTGGAAATTATTTACATTTCAGAATAGATTGCTTCTGTTGTGTTTCAGTGAGCCTGCTAAACAGTATAGTTAAACTTTGCAGTTTCTGTGCATTTTTCAGCATCTCAAGTTTTAGGTTCCCATAAAGTTCAGTTATTGCACATTTTGGACTAAAATATCAAGAGCAAGAAAGGCACAAAAGGTTTATTGAAGTTATAACACACAACCCATTATTGTTGCTTAAGAACTATAGAGTTAATTTTGTTTTTATGTTTTTTGTTTTTTGTTTTTTTGTGTGTTTGTTTCAGTAAAACAGTACATTTAGATACAAAATTAAGCTAAATCATAAATTGTTTCATGATATTTTAATATTTTGAGGATGCAGATTGGCTTCTCTGAATATCTGTTGTTAACTTGCTTGAATGATGACATAATACAAATACTTCCATGTCATTGGATGTAAATGTGTAAATCACACATGTGGAAGTGAATGAAAAAGAGAATCTGATATAGTATAATATTATTGAAAATGTTACGGGATGTTCTGTCTCATGGAGTTGATCAGTTTGGGGGAGGTGTAAGACTCTTGCATAGACATTGATTATATGAATGTTGAAAAAACTAAGATAAAAAAATGTTCTCAATTAGACTTGAAATACAAACTGTTTTCAGAGTGTTCTGTCATGCTTAGAAATTGACTTCATGCTACATATTTGTATACGGATGAACAGCTCATAGTGACAGAACCTGTTTCCACTATACATGCAGCAGCATATTTCAGCAGAAGTTATTCAGGGTATTGTGGAAGAAACAAAATGTTATACAGGAAGATTGCAGGACTGAGGAAAAGAGAAGCAGCTGGAGAACTGTTTAATTTATGTTACCATTTTATATAAGAAAATGCGCTCCCTGGTTAGGAGAATATTGCCTTTGTGTAGACATTCTTTACTAGCTGAAATAAACTGTGTGTTTTAGTTTACTGCTTCCCACTAAAGTGCTTTGAGATGGCACTGGTGCGCACCCTCACCTCATTGTGCCAGCTGCCCATTGACGATTATTCAATATAATAGTGGCAGCTTCTGAAATACATCTTCCCCGTTTTGGTAATGCAAGTATTGCTTTGTTGTATGATAAATCAAGCTGTCATTGCTCAGCTCCAAGACAAAGAGAGATGAAGCACTGACTTTCACCCAGATAACCGATGCTATATTATTAACCCTTGTGCTGTAAAAACTGCAAGTAATTAGCACAAGCTTGCCCATTCTTTGGGGGTGGAGATTTGGTGCATATCTTGCAGGAACAAAGCCCTTGAATCAGACCACAGGTGATCTATTCCATGTGAGACGTTAGGATGTGGGGATGCAGACCTACCAAGGATAGCATGACTGTCTAACTAGTCATACTGGCTGTGCAGAAGTCATCACTTGAGTGGAAGCCTTTAACAGGCATTGCACTGTACATGTTGGCCATTGGAGATGGACTAGGAGCAGATAGAAAATCTCCAAACTTCCACAAAATGACATCATATGATGCGCTTCACATTAATCACTGCTGCACTAAGCTATATGGGTTATATCCTGCAAAGATATAACAGCTAGTGAGTTTCCAAAGCATCAGGGCGCCTTCCATGTATCCAAACTATCAGACAGCTTGAGCTGAGCTGACTAAAAAGACAGGTTTGGGTGCCAAGCCTTTTGAGGATCAGACAGCTTCTGGTGTTCCTTTGCTGGCCATGTAAATTCCTCTTGGGGAAAACGTCTATTTAAGGAAAGTTATTTTAAAGGTAGGAGATTATGTATTAATGGACTGTCATGACTGTACTGTACTTTTAAACAGGAGCACTCTTTTTTCCTGTTAGTTTAAAAATTGTTTAAAGTATTTCAAAACATTTTTTTTCAGTGGAGAAATTATGTTTATTTTACCTTTGGGGCTGGCAAACTGTTCCAATGTGCTTTTTGTTGCATTTTTCTGTGGAAAAAAATGATTTAAAAGACTTAAAATTTTACCAGCTTTTGCTGCTTGTTTTCCCTGGGACAGAGACACTATTTTCAGCTTGACCGTGGAACGAACTGTTGGTCCCATGGTCAGACCTTCTTCCAGCCATAAAAAGAAAAAATTTAAGCAGTCTTTGCCACCACAGCAGGCTAGGAATTTGTCTCTGTTGCAGGTGTGTGACCCTGCTGTGGCCATTAATTGTACCTCAGATGATTCATCTTTTACCCCTGATCCCTCTGGTGTAGCACCCTCAGCCACTATGGTTAGCCAAGTCCTCTGGAGATGAGGGGCAGAGCAACTCTTGTTGGTCCTGGGAGAGGGAACAGAAAAGGCTTCCCTGCTTAGTCAGACTGTTGTACCCATCCCTGGGGAAGCTGCTGCTGTCATTTATAACACTGCTAGCCCCATTTTTCTTGTGAAAAAAGAAACCAAAAACTAAACGTGTATTCACTCCACTACAAATTTCCTTATAAAGTAGTAGTTTACTGGGTATGTCTCAGGGATTAATTCAGGCTATTGATCCTTCTTATAAAATAGATTCTGGTAAAAGAAAGATGAATATCTCTTTTCCTGAGGAGATTCAAGATGCTGAATCTGGACAGGAAGATGAAGGGGACAGATATAGGGTTTCTCCTCAGATTTCTGATTCAGACTCAAACGAGAGCTCAGTTTCTGATTCTCCCTGTGGAGGTTTCTGTTTCTCCAAGACTATTTCCAAAATATCCCAATGTTTTCAGTGGGAGAACACTGAGGTTTTTAGTCCCTCAGAAAATACTATGAGGTGTTGCAGAAAATTTCCAGAACCTTCAACTATCCCTCCCATTCTGTCAACTTTGGAGGATGTGTGTGTTGCTGCCTACATTTTTCCAGATAGTCAGCCAGCTGCCCTTAAAAGGGCAGATGGGAGGTATAAAGTTACTCAGGTTTTTCAGTTTTTATAAACTCTTCCCAAACCTGACCCAGCAGCTATAGTTTTATTTAAAGTTTTATTTAATCCTACTGCTGCTAAACACAGTTAAATCTAATCCTAGTCTTTCTAATAAGGATAGGGAGATTATTGATCAGACTTGGCTAACCATGCAACAGAAACCTGATTAAAACCTTACATAAAAGACTCAGAATTCCTCCCACCAGGCTTTTCCTGTATAAGAGCTGACAGACCCCAAAAAAGAAGGGGAGTTGTTGCACTCTTATTCCCAAACACCTTGACCGCCGTCCCCTACTCTGAGGCTAACCCACAATTCTCTACTGCTGAAATCATAGTAGCATTCTTAAAAATGAACAATTGTAAAAATCTTTGCATTTTAGCCCTCTATATTCCTCCAAGAAATAATTCCACAATACTAGAAGAAATCCTTGCTTGGACTTCTAATAACATAAAAAAATGAAACAATTATTCTCAGTGACTTAAACATAAAGTGGCCAATCCAACATAACCTTGCCCCACTATCAGATATTAATCTCTTCAATTTCACTCAATTTATCAAGAGCACAACTAGACCCAGCAAAAATAAAACAGTGGCTCCATACTCAACTGGATTCTTGTCACCGATCCTAATAAAATCTCTTCAGCAGGCACCCTACCCTGTAATTTTAGTGACCACTTACCGGCCTATATAATATGTGAGATGTCTCCCATACTCACTCAACACTAATACAAACTTATTAAAAACTTAACCAAATTCAACCCCGCTAATGTTTGTGAAATTCTGAGTAAGATCAATTGGAACAGACTAAAATTTCTGCCACTCCATGAAGCAGTTTAACTCAGCAGTCCTCTCTGTTCTAAAAAAACTGGCCTCCCTATGGCAAAAGACAGTAAAAGAAAATCATGCCATTTGGTTCTCTAAAAACACAAAGCAGCTCATGAATTCCAGGGATAAAATATGGAAAAAATGGCAAAAAAAACCCCACAAACCAATCATACCTCTTACAATATAGGCAACTTCATAACCAAACAAAATGCCTAATTATTAATGACAAAAAAAAAAACACCACTTTAGCCTCTAAAACAATTGGAAACAAAATCCAGAAAACATTCTGGCACTCTATTTCATCTCTTATCAGCTCTGGCACCAAGAAAAATCCCTGTCCCAATCCAGGAAAAACACCAATCGAGATAGCAATCCTCTTCAACACATATTTAACTGAAACTATAGCCAACTACACAAAAACATTTCATCAAACTACCACTCATACCAGCCCACCCCCTTCTGATCAATCCACTCAAAATTCTACTACACCCCCTTTTACCGTCTCCCCTATATCTACCTCTACTATAAAAAGATAGCTCCTCAAGCTCAAGTCAGGCACTAATGCCCTAGATAATCTTCCTCATGAATATCTTCAGATTGCAGCCAAAGCTATTTCCTACCCAATCAGCATACTTCTTAACCGGTCTATCCAAGAGTCATATGTACCCACCCTTTGGAAAAAAGCTTATATTCTCCCACTACATAAAGGGGGCATCAATACTGATGATTCCAATTTCCGCCCAATAGCCATACACTCCCCAGTATCTAAAATCCTAGAAAAATGTCTACACTCCCAACCCTTAAACCACCTACTCCAAAACCAAATTCCTTCACTTACCCTACATGGTTTCCGGCCTGGCCATAGCACTACAATAGCCTTTATATATTTCATGGAAACAGTAAATCAAGCCTGAAACTCTGGTAAACTTGTATCTACACTCTTCCTTGACCTCGCCAAAGCATTCAGTACTGTTTCTCATTCTCTACTTCTCACTAAACTGACCAACCGTGGTGTCACCACCCCCCATTATATTGGTTCACTATCTAACCTTACAAATAGACAATAGTCCATTAAATGGTACAACACCTGCTCACCTTTTCTAAATACATCATACAGGTGTACCCCAAGGCTCCATACTAGGCCCCTTCTTTTCAGCATATTCATTAATAATTTCCACTCTTCTCTTACCAATGGGTCAATAATACAATATGCAGATGACTCAACAATTATTCGCACTGCCAACTCTACATCTAAACTCAAATGACTTACCAAAGATGCCTTCTCATCCACTGAAATATGGATGGTTAACAACCATCTTGCCCTTAACCCCAACAAAACTAAGCTTTTACTGTTCATCCCCCAAAAAACTACCCTCTGTCTGCAAGTCTGAATTCTCCATTTACTCTCAAAATAACTCTATCATAGAAGTAGCCTCCCACTCAAAGCTCTTAGGGATCACCATAGATGAAAACCTCACTTTTGACTTGCACATCCACAATAATGTCAAAAAGACCCTACAAAAACTGGGCACCCTCTACAGGCAGAAACATTTCCTAAACCACTCTTCTACACAAACCCTTGCTTCACCATTTCTCTTACCCTCCCTTCTCTATGACGCTCCCCTCCTTACCAACATTCAGTCCTCTCTGAAAACAAAAAATAGAGACTTGTTACAATAAAATTGTCAAGTTTGCAAATAATGCAAAATACTCCTCCCACCATTGCTACTCCCGCCACTCACTGAACTAGCTTGAACTTCCACATTACCTCACTTACTTACAACTAACTACAGCATACAAAATCATCAATAAGCCTTCAAGCTGCCCATCCCTCTCCCAGTGCTAACTCTGTACAAACCCAACAGACCTCTCAGATCCGAAAACCAATTTCTCTTACAGGTAGAAAAAAACAAAACTTCCAGCTGGTCAATTGTTTTACTCCTACACTACAGCTAAACTCTGGAACTCACTCTCATCATCTGTCAAAACAATTAGCAATGTTACCTCCTTCAAAAGTTCTCTGCGTCATTATCTCTCCATCTTGTGGCAATGCTTCTGCACCTCCTCTCAACCCTCTTTAACCTGAAAAATTATTAACCTACACTTAACCTAATCCACCCATGTGTAGACTAAATAAGTATCTTCGGGTCTATATTATGAGAATGAAAGATGAAAACAGCGCACGCATGTAGAGCGACACCAAATGAGTGAAAACCGGAAATATCGAATCCGGAAAAAAATAAAACTACAAAACCAAATGCCCAACTAACTGTTTTATGCAGGGGGGCAAGCCCCCCTGTGCTCCCCCCACCCCCTACTTAAATATTCCAACTCCAAGATCACACTACACTGAAGTGAAGGGAAGAATTTCCCTACAGCGATTTCCATTTACGCGCACAACATTTTGCATTTTCGACCATTTGGTGTCACTCAAATGGTGTTTGTGGTTTTCGTGTTTCGATCGGATAATATAGACCCAAATCTTCCACCTAATTAACTATACCCTCTCTAGCTTTTCCACTCTACCGTACTTAGACTAATAATCAGTCTTAATTTCTCTGTCATAATTACTGCTCATCATTAACATACTATCTCATAATTGCCTGTTACTACTCTATCTTTCACTAACATGCTAAACTAACTATAGGAATCTTATTTCATGAATGCAGATATTACTACTCTATCACCCATACCACAACATAATCCAACAACCTATTGCCACCCAATAAAATACTATGTTCACTATAACTGCAAATGTTTTCTTTTCCTTGTGCCTGACTGTACATATATTGCATTCTTGATTACATGTACATGTATTGTAATTTTCTGCAATTTCTAAATTTTGTAATACTTTATTGCAATTCTCTGTCACTTCAAATGTGTTGTAATTCTTTTTGCTGTATGTATATTGTATGTACTTATGTTGGAGTTGTTCTCCTTAGGCCTCCACTGAAAATGGGTTCATTTCAGCCCAGTAGATTTTCCTGGTAAACAAATACAAATAAATAAAATAAATAAATAAATAATAAGGGATTCTCTAACCCCTCATCCAAATTTTTTAAACACCCATATTGAATTATCACTTGTGACACAGGCAAATTTACATTTATATAAAAGTAATCAAATTGTACTATCAAGTTCACGTTTACAAACATTATACTCTCATATATTGCTATATATTATATAACCTAAGCAACATTACATAAATTATTCAATTCCTGCCCCTTTTTGTAAATAAGAAACATCTTTATTAAATCATCACCATCACTTACAACATAGGCAATCATACATTTATATAAATGAAAACAAACCACACTGACACAATCCTAGTTGCAAGCATTTTACATCACAAACCATACTGACACACTCCCAGTTACAAACATTATACATCACTTATAATCTACCCAATCATTTTTACTCAAACATTACATAGATCAGTTAAGTCCTGCCTTCTTTTAAACCTCATTCCTTCCCTGCATGTATTGTTCCCACAATTCCCATTTTTCCTCTGTAGTTTGCTCCTACCCTTTTCTAAAGATCTCAATTCCAGTTGTTTTGTCTCTGTTAATATATTCACTACTTCTAGTACAGTTGGTTTAGATTTTGGTTTCCATGTTCTGGCAATTACTTTTTTTGGCAGCCACAGTAATTAGACACAGCAAGGCCTTACTATAACCCCTCATCCAATTTTGGCAAAAAAACAAAAAAAAAAATAAACTGTCTCTAAAAATGCAGGTAAACAGACATTTAAGAAACAGCAAGGAGGTTGCAAAAAAATTCAGAACCCCGAAAGCCAAGGACACTAAGTCAAAATGACTGTTTAAGGGACCCTGTACCCTCTTTCCACCCAGGCAGTCCCTTTTTCCTTCCAGAATATCTGAATTTTCACTTTTCTCATTCACAACAGTTTCAGACAAATTGGTTCCAAAGATCATACATCAAGTTTACAGATGGCAGCAGGAGGAAATTCCTCCTTTCCAGGGGTAATCCCTCATCCACAGGACCAGACTCTTTTATTCTCACCTGTTCATCACATACTGCCCCATGAAGTGATAGAACCAGTTCTGACAACCAATGTGGGAAAATGTTTTTATTCAAGGAAGATTTTAGTACCAAATGATAAAAGAACATTTTTGGAAATCAGTTCAGGATCTTTCTTTCCAAAACCTGGTTGTGATAGTGCCCAAGGTAAAAATGTGGTCACTTCATAATCTGTTAGCTCTTCTTCCTTTCAGGTTTTCTAGTAACTCTAAACTTAAAAAATGGCTATCATCACATCCCTGTTCATCCAGACTTCAGGTATTTCTTAAGGTTCTGTGTGTATGGATCACATTATCAGTTCTCTGCCTTACCCTTTGGACTAGCCACTACACCAAGCATGTTCAGAAAGTGTCTAGCTCCAGTTATAGCTCACGGCAGGCTACGAGGTATCCACATTTTTTCCATTTTTGGATGTCTTGTTAATCTTTGCAGAATATTTTTCAAAGTGCCAGGAAACTTTCACTTGGGTGAGAGATCTCTTACACAAACTGAGATTTCAACAAAATATTCAAAAGTGTTTTTGACTCCTTCACACAGGATTGCTTTACTGGCAATTCAGCTAAACACCTCAGTTCAAGGAGCTTTTCTTCCTCAAGAAAAAATAGATGTATGTCTAGGTCTGTTTCTAAGGTTTTCTACTCAGATTTTGGTCAGTGTGAGGGAATAGCTCAGGATTTTGGGTCTCATAGCATCTGTGATTCTCATGATACCCTGGCAAGACTCCACATTAGGAAGATACAATAGCTTCTGAAGTCTCTTTGGTCCTAGCACCAGCGTTCTTTGTCATTTCAAACCTTGTGCTGAGGGTTGTCACAAGGAAAGTCATTTGATGGAGACAGCAAATATCCTTAAAAACAGGTCTCCCTTTCTCCCTCCTTCCCTCCCTCCCAGTTTCAAAGCAGTCATTCACCACAGACTTCTCAGACTTTGCCTGAGGAGCAGTTTCAGGAGGGATAAAAGCGCAAGATGTGTGGGACACCAAGGACAGGTACAAGCATATAAATGTAAAAGAGGTTCTTTCTTTGATCAAGGCACTCAACTCTCTGAATCATCATTGGTCCCTAGGACCTGCTTAAGTTGTTACAGACAATACCACAGTCAATCACAATCATGTGGTACATCAACAAGTAAGGGGGAACCAGGTTGTACCTCTTTTGTACACTAGCCATGTTAGCTTGAGATATAGCTTCAGAACACGATCTCATAGTACAGGTATCCTACATTCCATCAGAGTAAAACTGTGCGGCATACAAGCTGAGTAGCACAAGGACAAACCCTCGTGAATGGAAACTAGATTGGAAGTCTTCTAGTATTTGATACATCTGTTGTGAGCTCCTCAAGTAGACCTCATTGCATCCTCTCTAAACAAGCAGCTGGTGACATTCTGCTCTAGGATACTATGCAAGAAGGCCTGGAAGACAGATGCTTTTTCTTTTCCTTGGACCAGAATGTTCCTGTATGCTTTTCCACCCTTTCCACTGATATCCAGGTTACATCTAAAGATTTAGAAATAATCCCCCAAGATCATTGTGTCTCTTCTGGCCCAGGCAATAGTGGCTCTTATTTCTTTTAGAAATGGCCAGAGATAATTACAGCAAGCTGCCTCACAGAATGGATCTGCTCACACAATATCAGGGGTGTGTGATACATCCCAGCCTCAATCAAGGATGTGCAGCAGGTACTAGAGGAGGCATAAAAGCCTGCTGCTAGAAAATCATATATTAGAAAATGGAAAAGGTTGGTACCAACAAGATAATCCGCACCAATTCAGGGCTGGTTTTCCTCTAATTTTACACTATCTGTGTGCTATTATTCTATCTGCCCATTGATCCCCCTATTTCAAAGCATTCTCATGTCAAAATGTTCTTGAAAGAGGTTTTGCCTAAGAGTCCTCCAAGAAAACCTGTGGTCCCTCCTTGGGATTTTAATTTTATGTAAGAGAAGCTGGAACCAGCTGGTCTAGCAGACTTGTGACTCTTAACAATGGAAAACTATTTTACTGATTGTTCTGACCATTGCAAGAAGAGTAGCTGAGTTTTGAGCTCTTACTGTGAGCTGACCCTATCTCATTTGCCACAGAGACAGGGTTTCTTTGAGATATAATCCTTATTTTATGCCCAAAGTGGTATCTGCATTTACTTTAAGCCAAACTATCCATCTCCCGTTTTATTTCCTGTACCTAAAAATGAAGGATAAAGGATACACCATACCTTGAATGCTCACAGAAAACTCTGGTTTCTTGACAGAACTAAATCTTCAGTTCAATTGTTCATTTCTTGTGAAGGTCAGAACAAGGGACAACCTGTGTCAAAATGGACTATTTCCAAATGTTTCTTTCAATGGTATTGCCTTTTGTTATACTCACCACAACAAAACTATTCTAAGCAGGGTCATGGCCCACTCTACCAGGGCCTTGGCTTCATCTATGGCTTTCAGGAAAATGCTGGATTTTAGAAGTATTCTAAAAGCAGCAACTTGGTCCTCTGTACATTTATTATGTTATTACAAGCTTGGTTCCTTCTCTAGGTCTAGATCAGGTTTTGCTATGGCCATTCTCCATTTTCATCTTGATCCTTCCCCTTATGACACTGCCCTTGTAACTTACTAATGAATGCTGTGGAATGAAATGAGTTCAGATCTTCTTAATGTAACATTGTGGTATAGTCTTTTTTTCCCCTACATTTTTTTTTGCCTGTAAGCCTGCCAGCCATTAAGCCCCCACCCATTTCTCTTGAGCACATTTGTTCTTCCATACTGAATATCGCCTCCACGAAGGTAATAGCCAAACAGATGGCTGTCATTTAGGTAACCATGGAAGTATTTTCACCCTTGATGGCATCCCTGCAATGAGGGAACCTCTATTAAATTTTAACACCACCCCAGATGGCTGCTGTAAGGACCCCTGTCACCACAGTGTGTCCTGTATCTCCACTTATGTATGCCTGATTCCACCCATAGTAATGAGAAATACAGTCAATAGCTTGTGATCGCCAAGCTCGTGTTCCCAGGTCCTGGTCATTTTAATGCCAAACAGATCTCCACTTGCATGGCTGTGATCAGCTGAGTGCAAGGCACCTCTCCTTTCCTCCAGAATGGTTCAGGTAGCATAATAACTCACTACCACCCTTCCATGCCCGACTGCTCAACCACCGAAGCTTATAGTTAAATCCAGATCATCTGGCTCATTGTCAGGGCTTTATCTGTCACACAGTCAGGCTCATAACATTTTGGTCTAATCTTTAATGTGATTTGTGCAGCATATTATTAGAATTGTTGTTTTAAATGTAAATATTTCCAAATCATAACAGATTATCACTGTGATTCATAGGCAGGTGTAGTTGTAAGATTTATTACTTCTTTTTTTTTCATTTCTCCAAATCTTTTGTGTTTCTAATATCATGATGGGAATGGACCCCATTCCTAAGTCAAAGTATGATTGAAGTTCATGAAATTAGTATTGTTTCAATCTTTGATGTCAGCCAGAAGTGCTCTCACAGCACCCGCAATGTGCCAAGTAATGACTCCTTCTGCAATTCGTTCAGAGTTATATGTATTGGTAACATATTTAAATACGATTATAGATTATTTTTTATAAGACCCGTTGCTCCTATTATTATTGGAACTGTCTGTGTATCTTTCTTCCACATTGCTCTAATTTCTGCCTTCAAATCCTGATATTTTATGACTTTGTATCTCTCTGTAAACTAGAAAGTAAAGTCACTGGGTGTAACAATTTCAATGATCAATGCTACATTTATCTTCTTTTCATGGACAACTATATCTAGTTTTCTCACATCTGTCTTTTGAACTGTTGGTAAATGATGATCCCATGTGATATAGACTTCATCATTTTCTATGATGCCTTGTGGCTCATGTTTCCAATGCTTTACAGCTACTTCAGTATTATAGTGCTTGCACAATCCACAGTGCAACAGTCTTGCCACATTATTGTTCCTTTCAGTATACAGTCCTTCTGCCATTAGCAGGTCACGACCAGCAACAAGGTGTGAGACTGTTTCCAGTTCTGTTTTATAAAACCTACATTTGTCTGTTTCTCCCACATGTTCAATGGACTTTGTAAACCAATGTGTATGTAGGCCACTATCTTGGACCACCAATACTAACCTTTCATCTTTTGGCTTGAATTAGCCTCTCCTTAACCATTCCTGTATTTAGTCCTTATCAACATGAGGTTCTTCCAGGAGTTTTCTATACTTGCAACTATATTTATGCATTTTCCACATTTCTTGCCTTCTTATCTGATTCTTTATTTTATATTCTGTCTTTTGTTTTTTGTCATATTCGGTTGTTGCCTGATTTTTATCTACTTCTGGTTTGATTTCTATTCCCGCTTGACACCAATATGCTTCTGCTAGATTAAGAAGGAAAGTTATCTTAGATTTATTTTCCTCATGTCTCACAACTTTCACTATGTTTGGGTCTTATGAGGTCAACAGATATGTATGCAGTCCCATGATTACAGATCTATACAAGTAATCAATTTCAAGGAGGCCCATACCTACTTCAGAACGAGGAATATATAATCTTGGTATGCACTGATTTTTATAAATCATTTGGTAAGCATGAAGCATCCTTCTTGTTTTCCTCTCTAATCTATCCAACACCTTTTGGAGTCAGTCAGTCACTCAAAAACTGTAAGTTATGACAGAAAGAGCAAATTGGTTTATAGCTTGAATTGTATTCCTAGATGTCAATGCTGTTTTCAGGATTAATTTAAATCTTCTAAAATATTCCTTGCTAAATTTTATTCACATTTATTCATGTTTTATTGTTGAGCCTTCATTAATTCCCAAAGATTTATATACTCCCTCTTGCTCAAGTTCTTTTATATCACATTCTTCTCCCAAACTGATGTTTTCTTGGTGCTGAGGCTTTCCTGCTTTAAAGGTTGCTTTTGCACATTTATCAAGACCAAATGACATTCTCTTATCATCTAAAAAGCTTTGACTACTTGCAGTTGTGCTTTCAGTTCCTCATCTGATGAACTCTACAGTTTTAAATCGTCGACAGACAGAGAAGATGAGAAGTCTTTACACTCTGTTGCTTTCTGGGAGCCAAATTATAGCCATTCCCTAAGCTGTTAAGCAGACAGTTTAATGGGATAATTGCAGGGCAGAAGAGCAATGGTGACAGAGAGTCACCATGGAATATCCCCCTTTGGATTTTTATCCCTGAAATAATAATTTGTCCTTTATCATGGCTTAGCTGCAAAGTGTTTTGCCACTGTTTCATGATCGCTATGATGTAATTTATCAGTGTAGGGTGTATCTTACACATTTTTAAGCACTCTTTTATCCATGAATGTGGGCTATTGTCAAATGCATTTTTGTAGTCACTCTGTGCCATACTCAGATTATTTCCCTTTTTACAGTTCTCCACTATGATTTTATTTAGCAACAAATGATAGTTTGTTGTATATGGCAATATGGCATTCTTTTATTGCCTTTTTGTTCTATTGCCATGTGATGCCCCAACACCAGCCCGGTAATCAAGGAGTCTCAATCCTCACCACTGGCAACAGTGGGGGGACATACACAGTGGGAAGATGACAAGTACACATACCGCAAAGTGCAATTTCCCTTAAGAGCACAGAGATCACAGTCAGTCTGGGGCTGGTTTCTCTCTCTTTCTCCAGATCCCCAACAAGACTCCCCACTGGCACAGCTATAGAGCTGAAATCTCAGCTAAGTGGCCAAGCCACTGAGCTGAAATCTCAGCTAAGTAGCCAAGCCAAGACCTCCAGCACCCTCTCTGTCCAACCAGTGCTTCATGCCCCTGCCCAAGTAGCTGACACACACACTCTTGAAGATTTGTTTTATAAACAAGCCCACACACACCTGGGAAAAGCTGGCACAGATTTACTAGCTATGCCCCCTTCTGCCAAGACTATAAGGTTGTTTTCACTGCCATCAGCCAACTCTTTATCAGCTACTTTAAGGCCCTTAACAAAGGGTGGCCATTCTTATTGTGTAATGTTACTATTCATCCAAACGATAGTTTGACCAAGAGCCAGGCTATTAGGAGTGGCCTGTACAGTGTCACCAAATAGATATGCAAGTACACTAAGAGGTTAACTATCTCTAAACAGACCAGCCACAACTGAAAGGTTTAAATATATTTAATAATAAATAATAAAGGAACAAGACAATACTAAATATGTATGTACAGTGATATCAGAGTTCAAAATCACAGAAAATATTTAAAACAACATTGCAGGACAGTCTCAATTAAATACAGAAAACATCTAAACTAATCTTTATTATATTCCTTACTGAATCTAAAAGAAAACATTCAAAATCACAGGAAATATATTATATTATATTATAATATTAATATTTATTACCCAAGAATATCTTAAAAAAAACACATCATCATAGGTTCAAACAACTCCTAAAGGAATACCTTACTCAACAATGGCTATGCTCCTCTAATACTCCTGGCTAGTTCCTCATGCCATCAAGCAAATGTTTTCTTTTCTATCTTCTCCTTGCCTTACTTCTACCAAATGAAAAGACCACAATATTTTTTTATATATCTAATGAGTTTCATATTGTTGTCTGTAGTAAAGCTTAGGAAATATAATATTTTTTCTGGTTTACATTCCCTTTTTGTACATTGTGATTGATGACAACTGTCAAATGTTTTGTATATAGTTTGTAAATATTTTTAAAAATGTTGTAATCTTTTTTGTACTATTGTTATGAAGCTTTTCTCCCCAGGTCTCCGCTGGAAATGGGCTACTTGCCTAGCCAGATTCTACTCAGTTAACAAATGTAAAATAAAATAAATAAATAAAAATAAATAAACAACATTGCAGGACAGTCTCAAATAAATACAGAAAACATCTAAGCTAATATTTACTATATTCCTTACTGAATCTAAAAAAAATTGCTGTACCCTAGTTACTTACAGCAAGGCAACTGAAGAGGTGGTAAGTGGATGTTTCCAGGTTAAAGACAAAATACAAAATGCACAGTCACTCTCTCAGAGAGTTCTTAAATTAATATCTCAAATATTGCTGCTGGGATACTTGCAACACGACATCACTTTTTATCACCTGATTTCAGTTCCCAAGCTAAACCCCACATTGTTAGAAACTAACAGACTTTAGCATCTTCCTGTGAAAGCACATAGCCTTCAGATGTTTGCAGCTGTTAGGAAGCAATGAAACACTTCCACATCTCAAACTTAGTAATTATTTCTCAATTAAGACAATACAAAAAACTTCTAGCTCTAGACACTGTGTCTGCTACTGTGCTGAAACTGAGAAATAACATATTTTGTTTATGGCCCAGCTATAAAGTAACTTAACCTCAACTATTTTTTTTAAGTTTTGCAAGTTAATCTTCTATGTTCCAGTAGGGTACACTGCGGATACATCTTTGAAGCTCGGTACTGTACAAACCCTGTTCAACACATACTGTTGTACCAGCAGTTTGATAAACGCGCAACATACAGTTCTAATAAGTGGCAACACAAGCAATTAAATCCTGCTAATATTCACAAATGATATATAACTATTTACAAAATTCCAAATAGCTGTGCTGGCAGTATCTCCTCCTGTCACACCTCTATATAAATCATATTAATATTCTCATATGACATATAATTATTTACAAAATTCCAGATAGCTAGGCTGACAATGTGACATTCCATAATTGAGTTTTCTTATAAATGACTATAAACTCTGTCAGTTTAAATTCTAGTGTATAGTTTATATATCACTGGAAGGCAGGTCATTGGTCTATAACTTTTAGGGTAGAGTGCAGGTTCACTCTTAAGTAAGAGCATTCTTCTTCCTGTTGTTAGCCAGGCTGTGTCTGTTTGGGGTGCGCATATAAATAGTTCTCAGTTATGGCTAAATCTTCATGCAAATATGTTAATACTTTTAACCTGTTAGGTACTGCATCTCGCCCCCGAAAACTCAAGCTAGTGTTTCAAGTGAACCTTGAGAAATGTTGCTTGAGACAGTTGGGCCTCTCTGGGAATAACGTACCCCATTCCTTGTCTTGAGATTCCAGCTGCCTTGGCATTGCTGACCCCAGTACAGTGCTGCACTATCCCATCATATGCCTGCAACCCTAGGCTCCACCAAAATAATTTGGGATTTGGTTGGCTGGATCCCTGTAACCATAGATCCCCCTCAGACTCCTCCTGCCTCCTACTGCCAATACTTAGCACAAGGGCCTCCCTGTCATGCTAAGGTTTCATCATATTAACACGGTACAGTTTATGCCCCTGTCCCCTGCCTAGCAGTCCTACCATGTAGTTAACATCACTGACCTTCCTTACCACCTTGAAGAGTCCCTTCCAAGCTGTCTGCAGCTTGTTGTGCCTGACAGGAATGAGAACCATTACCTGCAGCCATACAGCATATTTTCTAACTCGAGCATTCCTGTTATACCAGACCTTTTTTGCTGTTGGGATTCTGCCAGGTTCTCCTGGGCCAAGCCCATGAGTTCCATGAGCCTTGTCCAGAGGTTTAGGACATATGTCACAACAGACTCCTTGTGTGATTGACACTCACCCTCCCACTCATCTCAAATCAAATCTAGAGGTCCCCTCACCCTATGCCCATACAGCAACTTGAAGGGTGAAAACCTGTGGATTCCTGGGGAACCTCTCTGTAAGCAAACAACAGATATGGCAAATATTTGTCCCACTCCCTTCTGAACTGGTCTGCAAATGCCTCTAGCATGGTCTTAAGTGTAGAGTTTAACCTCTCAACAAGACCATTAGTCTGGGGATGGTAGGGGGTGGTCTTTAGGTGCTTCACTCCACAGTGTTTCCACAGACAAGCCAGCAAGTCTGATGTGAAATTGGCACCTTTGTCAATTAGTATTTCTTTTGGGAAACCTACCCTGACGAAAATCTCTAACAAAGAATTTGCCACCTTTTCTGCCTCAGTGTAGGACAGAGCTGCTGCCTCATGGTATCTGGTAGCATAATATACTACCACTAGGATATAAATTTTCCCTGTGGAGCTTGGGGTACTCAGAGGCCCCACAATATCCATAGCTACCCTCTGAAATGGCTCCTCAATCACAGGCAAAGGCATCAAAGGAGCTTTCACCTTGTCTCCTGTCTTGCCTACCTTTTGGCACTGCTCACAGGTCTTGCAGTACCCTGTTACATCTCTGGTAATCCCAAGGTAATAAAAGTTCTGCATAATACATCTATTGGTAGGCTTTATACCCATATCACCTACAAAGGGAATAGCATGGGCTATGGCTAAAAGTGCCAGACGGTAGGCTCTGGGCACTACCAACTGCTGTATTTTCTCACCCTCTAGCCCTCCCTCAGGGGTCCACTCTCTATACAGTAACCTTTTGTCCCAGTATACAGAGTCCCCCTTCCCTTAATAATCAGGTGCCTCACTAGCTACCTCCCTCAGGCCCTGTAATGTAGGGTCTGAGAGCTGAGTCTGTCTCAACTCTCTCTTTGTAACCCTTTCCAGCTCCCCTTCCACAGGAAGTCTGGTATTCTCTGACAGCAGTGCCTCATTGTCAGCCTTGGTACTACTACTCACCTCTGCCCTTGCAGTCACTGAGTCCAACTCAAGCTAGTGTTTCAAGTGACCCTTGAGAAATGTTGCTTGAGACAGTTGGGCCTCTGTGGGAATAACTTATCCCATTCCTTGTCTTGAGATTCCAGCTGCCTTGGTATTGCTGACCCAAGTACAGTGCTGCACTATCCCATCATATGCCTGAAACCCTAGGCAAAGATGTTAATACTTTTAACCAGAAGTTAGGTGCTGCATCTGGGCCTGGAGTTTTCAATTACATGCTTTCTTAACTTTGTTTCAATCTTTCTGGCTGTTACTTCATCCCATTTCATATCCTGTACCTTTGAACTTCTTATTGTTTCTTTTATTTCTTCTGTCCATTTAGCATCTTTGTTATGTTCTATAGGATCTTCATAAATACTTCTCCAAAATGTATCTATTTCTTCTTTTTTTTGGTGGTCTTTCAATTCCTTTTTACCTTGTTTCCCAGTTCTCTATAAAACTTTTTTGGGTCATCAATAAATTGCTTATTTTGTACTTTTTGTTTATATTTATCATTATATCTTCTAAGTTTTTCTGCCTGTGCTGATATTTTTAGTTTATTATTTTTGATAGTGCATGATAAATCCTGATCCATTATACTACTGCACATTGCTTTTATCACATCTATCTTTCTGAGTATTTTTGTTGATCTGTTTTCTCTTCTATACTCTTCTAACAGTGACACTTCTTGTTCTAATTGCTTTATAGTTTTCTTTGTTCAATACTTCCATAATGGTATTTGATTTCTCCACTTCCTTTCCTTACTACCCTGTGCTCTTATGATAGAATTTTATGTTATTAATTTAGCTGCACAGTAATATATCCTGTTTACTTCTGTTATAGCGCATGGATCTCTATGGACAGCCCTAATTACTGTGTTCATTTGTTTTATCAAACTTCTGACATTTTGAGTTTTATTGACCTTCTGCAGTCTCTTTCTTTCATTGATCTTAATATGTCTATCTATCTCTATTAAATCAAGTAACTCTTTTCTTAGCTCATTTTCTTCTAAACTGAAGGCACATTTTTTCTACTAATCTACTAATCTATGATCCTATGATCTTCCTTTGGCACATTCTCTTCAATTTCATCCTGTGTCATCGTTTGCTCTGTCATATGGGAACTCACTGGCCTATCACTCCTCAACATTGACTGCATCAGAGTTGCCACCGTTTCCTGTTCCTTCCCTTGTTGTTCAGCTTCAAGTGAATGTTTATATTGGTTTCCTGTAAAAGGCTCCAAAATATCCTCATATGGCAAATGACCTGTTGATTCCTGTTCCACTGGTTTCTCCTTAATTTGTCCATTGCTCTGTCCTGCTGTAGTGTTTTCTGAGGTAGATTTTCTACACTGAATCCTTCACTTCACAGGTACTCCATAACCTCAGTTTCTATTTCTTTAACTTCTCCATTACTAATCTTCTTTTCTACTTTTCCTCTTTGTCTTCTTATTTTTTTTGTATTGTAAAGTTTTCCATATCCATATTTCTTTGCCTGTATTTCCTCTTCAAGTAGCATTGGTGATGCTCTTTTTGTATTGATTCGTTTTGCTTTCTCCTTTGCATAGATATTACACCATATTAAATCCCTTTTTCTTTCCCGTGTCTATTTCTTCTTCAGATGTCTCCTGATCTTTCTGTTTCCTCTTACACTGGGGACTCTTTCTATCATGCTGTGATGTAACCTGTGTTAGACTTTCTACACCATGTCCTTCACTTCACAGGCATTACATAACTTCAACTTCTATTTTTTTTTAACTTCTACTTTACTAATCTTCTTTTCTACATTCCTTCTTTGTGATATTTATTTTTATTGTAAAATTTCCCATATATGGATGCTTTTTCCTGTATTTCTCTTTCAATATCTTTGGGGCTGCCTTTTATATATTGATTTGTTTGGCTTTCGACTTTGCATAAATATTGCACAAATCAAATCTCTCTTTCCCTTGTCCATATTTCTTTTTATACTTTTCAAAAATCTCTAGGTTTTGTTGTTTATATTATCGCATTTCCTCAGATGCTTGTTTTTTCCAAACAGATCAAAGTTTCTTTGTCTATATATTGTTTTTCACAAATCTGCTGTATTAATGCACACATTTTTTTATTTGAAGCTTTTGACAGTTTTTCTTGTGGAAGTATTTTTCTTTCCTCTAATTTCCCTCAATCTTTTTGCATAATAGTAACAATCCATAATTTCTTTCTTATCCTCAATAGTCCACTGTACCGTCTTTATGGCTTTTCTTTGGCCCATCAGTTTTTGTAATTTTGTGGACTGCTACTTCTTTCTAGAGCAGGGGGTCCATCCTCACCACACTATTTCTTCTTGTCCTGGCACCAATGTGCCTACCACGATTGGGCACTTTTTTATCCTGGGCTTTGTGCACCAAGCTATCTTTTATTACAATTACTTCTCTAGATGGGGCAGCTCATAGGTAAGAAGGCATGTATTGTGCATTGTCTTTGAATCCCCACATTCTTTGCATGGACTGTAATTTAGACAGTGATATGGTGTATTTGTGTTAGTCATTATTACTTAACTTTTTATGACTTAGTAAGGCAGCTTTAGTAAGCAGCAGTGCTTTATGACGTTTACTGGGTGAGTGTTTACATAGTCTAAAACTGACATTATGAAAGAAAAAATAATATCTTGTCACTGATAGAGTGTGGATATATTAATCTCTTGGAGAAGACTTTATATATAATTCATCTTCTCAGCAGGAAGCCATGTGGGGAGTGCTGCGTCTATTTCCAAAACTGCAATATTGCCAAGCTTCACCCACAGCAGAGTAACTTACGAATTCCAAGGCCTTTGTATTGCTTGGTTTGGATATAATTATATTTATTTTGAATGACAAGATGAAGGGTGTTACAAATGGTAGGTGTTAGTAGCAAAATGTTTCTGTGCGTGCGTGCATTCCCGTGGGTTTGTCACACAGCCAGGCTCATAATGTGTATTTATTATTTATGTTTGTACATGTGCATTTATTTTGATGGGAATGATTTACATTCCATCATGTCCAGTGGTAAGACACCCGCACTATATAATTACTGAAGACAGAAAAAAAGAAGTAAGACTAACAAGTTTGAGGTCACAAGTATGCTAGACTAGTATGTTGTCATTAACAGATAATGGGTGTAGCTGATTTTGTTAGGAATTTGTTTTGAAAAAAATCCTTTATTAGCAAAAAGGCAGAGGATGTGTGTCTTCTTCATAGGTACCAGATAGTATTATGTGATGTACACATACCAAAAAAAAAAAGATCAGAGGGCATGTAGCCAGTGTGTGTAAGTGTGTGTGTGTGTGTGTGTGTGTGTGCGTGTGTGTGTGTGTGTGTGTGTGTGTATGTGTGTGTGTGTGTGTGTGTGTGTGTGTGTGTGTGTGTGTGTGTGTGTGTGTGTGTGTGTGTTTTATGGAGATTTTCAGATTGTTTAGGAGCCAGAGTCTGATCAAGGAGAAGGCTTAACTAGCAAAGAGTTCATTTTTCAATAGGTGTGACTGAAAAGGCGTTTTGGGGTCAACAGCCTGATTCCTATGATCAGGAAATAAATATTGTGGCAGTTGAAGCAGTCATCATGGCTGTGACTGGCAAACTTCCATGAATTAATAGGTACTTTATCTAGTATATTCAGTACATACTAGAGTATTTTTTTATCTTTTTGTTTTTAGCACAGACCTCTAGGGCTGGTTAAATAAAAATCTTGTACGTTTGGTGGATTCTGCCAGGGCACTGTCTGCTTCATTCGGATTATATGACAATTAACTGCTGGGCAAGTGTCACCTTGCTGTGTTACTTGGATAGTTTGCTGTAGACAATAGCTAGCATGGTACAGGATTACAACAGAAGATGTCTGGGGAATGATGACCAGACTAAATGAAATTGCTGCTTTCTTTTTTTTTTCTTTTAAAAGCATTTGTTCCATGTTCATACAGTTGATATCTGTTCCAAGGATAAACAGATAGGTAGGGGTGTGGAATATCAATGTATTTTGACACTAATATATGTTTTTTTTGTTGTCATTGTTATATATTCCCAACTGATCTTGAAAGTCCAGTTGCACGTGGATGAGAAGTTATCCATGTACCGGTAAATAATAGTACATCTTCTACAAGGGGGATGCCTTCAGGGGGTGGGTGGTTAGGGGAAGTTGCTACTGGCATGGCTTTGCTGTTTGAGAGCTCTCTGATCCCTAAATCTATAGTTGTCAGGTTATCACTGTTTTGTCATGCTGTACTATGAAGTGATGCATTGAATAAAGATCTGCTTAAAACCTTAACTTGACTGTTTTTTCCAGGGCCCTGACGTCCTTTCTTTTAGATGAAATTTCCTTGTGTCTGTCTTGAGTCATTCCTTCTTACATTATCTACACATTTACTTCTTTATTTATATGTAGAAGCCAACCCTATTGTATTTTTTGAATGTAGAACCCCAAGGCTTATGTCTTGTTTCCATTCTTGTCAAAGTTTCACATAGTTAGAATTATTCTACCCAATGTTCATTGTACTTTGTACTGTTGCAGTCCTCACATTTGGGATATACTGCATGCAGGTAGCGCATGGCCTGCCTGACTTCCAGAACATTACTGCTCATTATGGCTTCAGCTGTTGCCCTTCCACCAAATGTTAGTATATCAGCGATATAAATGGTATGTCAGCAATACTTCTTCAGATCTTTCATGCCATGCAGTACATAGCAGTATGTTACTTGCAGTTCTCACTCTTTTGGTCGGCCTACTTCCAGCTTACGGATAAGTACTTTATAGTTGCTCTCTTTCATCTTATCTATGTTGTTGTATGATTTTTTTTTTTTTTTGTGTGTGTGAATGTCTGATACTGACTCTAGTTCAGAAAATTTTGTTCTGACAGTTGATAATTGTGTGGTATGGGGCAAACAAATATCCACAAAAATTTCCATTCTAACTATTCATTCTGCCTTGAGACACCGCATGATATGGACTCTCGTCCACATTGTGCTTCATTCACCCTGAGGACAATCTATATTCTGAGGACCTGCATCTTCGCAGGCCTGTCCAAGAGTTTGCATTCAGAAATAGGTGCAAACCTGATTATATGCCACCATGGTAGCCACAAAAAAAAAAAAAAAAACAGGAGCATTCTGTCTAAGAAAAAGCATAAGAAGTGTCAGGAAAACAGGAATGCTTTGAGTTTCCATAGGTCTGGCGACCATTTGCTCAGTGAAAAAGTTTCACAGCCCTTGCTCACAGAGTCTGTATTTGGATGAGGCCTGCAGTGCAATGGTGGTGCAGGGGGGTATATCATCAGCTTTTCACATGTGCTCCTAGACCAACACATCTGACATGCCTCCTGAGGTTGAAGGCTATTCTGCATTGGACTCATGCATTTTAATTGCAAAAGGGAAGGATGGTATCAGAACTATTCCTGTGTGTGAGGAGGCTTCCAGTGATTTATTGTGGTCTTCTTCATCCCCTGCCTGTGTCCCGAGGCCTCCATGGCAACAGATGCCAATATTGCAAGGCACAAAGTGCCAATGCACAAACCAGCATCTGCCAGCTTGCCTCAGTCTAGGCTGGGTACTAACCCCTCCCCAACACTTCCTGGATTTCCACCATATCCTTAGCAGAGCTGGTCTTTCTTAAAGAGAAGTTCAACCTTTGATAAACTTCCAGTGTCTGAGGCCCTTCTGAAAGGAGAATGGTGGAAGAGGATTCAGATACCCACAACTCACAAAATGATGAAGTGGCATATATGGGGCATATTCTGCTAAAGATACATTCTCCTTCACAGGCCTCTGTCTTTGGGGACGCACTTCACAGATTGAAAGAGGTGTCCAAATAGGAAATTAAAGAATATTCTGAAGCTCAGCAAAGGTACAAAGTTTACATGGGCTTGCCTAACCCTAAACCTCTAGTTATAAGATAGCTCGTTGACTAATTCAAATGTGATTTCTCTGGACTCCAGCAAGGGAGTTACCTTAGCTCCAACCATGAACCACATTTCCGGTGATAAGAACAGAGTGTTCAATAGATTTGGGAAGTAAATGTACACCTCTGTTGCACTTTTCTTCAAAGTCTTAAATTGCCAGTCCCTCATGATTGCTTACTGGGAAAAAAGTAGATCTAATCAGAGGGGATTGAAGGCAAGGATCCAAAGAAAAAGATGATGGATCTATGTGACCTCTTTTGCTAAGGACTTAAAGAAATGTGGCTATAAAATTGCAGATGCTTTATGCAGAGCAACAGCTAATGGATCTGTAATATGGAGATGTGCCTAGCTCAGAATCTCAGCCTTGCAAGACAACATTAAAACAGAAATAATTAATACCCTTTTGAACAAGGATTGCCTGTTTAGACCTCTTGCTCAGGAAATGTATAAGAAAGTGGAGGAGAAGGGGAAAAAATATGCAACCTGTAAGGCATTTTTTTTCCGATCCAGGATATAAGCATAACAGGAACTTCCCAGTTAAGATTTGACCTTCTAACCATAAAGTGGTTAGTGTTGGACCTGGAAAAGACAAGAAAGAGGCATTTAAGAAGAAATGGCAAGTTAGATTGTGAGACAAGCCTGGAAACCCATGGGGCTGTGACACCCAGTGGGATCAGCCATGACTTAGCTAGGCTATCCCCTCCCTTTCCCCTCTCCAAACCCACCCAACCCAGTATCCCCTCCTCTTCTTCCCTCCCAGCTGCTTGTCCTGTGTATGAAATAGTGAGGAAATCACATAATATCAGTGGATACTAAACATTCAGAAAAGGTTCCACATTACAATTTCTAGACATAGCATAATTACAAGCTATTCCACTAGTGCCTAAGAACCAAGTGATCCTCCATATCAGACGTCATTCAAGATCTAATTCAGTCTCATGGTGAGGAAGGACAAGGTTTTACTCAAAACTGTTTATTTTCTCAAGGAGAGAGGGTCCATGGAGACCCATCTCTCCTATCTAAATAAACTCCTCAGAGCTCCAAATTTCAAGATGCTCACCCTGCAAAGCCTATTGCCAATGATTACTTCTAAGACACTCCTGGTGACACTGAAGCTAAAGAATGCCTTTTGCCATATCCCACTGCCAAAAAGCACAGAAAATGCATGAGATTTACAGCAGGAGGAGATCACTTCCAGTTTGCCTCCTTACCATTTGGCTTGTCTACTTCTAGAGTCTTTACAGAATATCTGACTCCAGTGATGGCTTTTTGCAGGATAAAGGGTGTTCAGATGTTTTTTTTTTCCTACTTTGATGACTGAAGATCCTGACAGAGTCCCAGGAAGGTGTCCCTCATGCACAGAACTTCATGGACTTACTGTCAACAAAGAATACAAGTTCAAACAATATTTTGGAGGTCTATCCCTACTTTCACACTTGATTTACAATTTCACATAATTTTTTGAACAACTGTATCTATTTTAGAGGGACTTTCATTTTTCAGGCTTTTCCCCTTCACACAATTTTCTGAATCCTCGATCACATGCAATTCTGAAGCTGTTTACTGCTCAGGAAACCAAAATATATGTCCAACATACTGGTTGTATCAGTAATTTAGAGGAGAAGTTCCCACATTTTGCATTTCTTTTTCAGAAGTAAAAATGAATGACTTAGTGAGGTAGAATTTCTGAAATATTATCATTAAATTCTATATATTTTGCAGTATTATGTTTTCATTTTTGTCACTCTGTTTTTAAACGTTTTAGAATTTATCCATAATCCTATTTGAAGTGGGTGTAGGTATGTTGCATGCAGTATACATATTTTATGCTAATTATGTTGCCAGATTTTTGGTTGGATGTAATAGTAGTCAGATGTGACTCATAAGCCTGGATGGAGAAATTTACTTTACAAGAGTTTTTGTACCTATTTTCAATGTCTACAAGTTGAGAGGTGTGCTTGATTTGAAAAATTACAAAACAGAAGTTATGTAAACAGTTGGACTTGAATTAACAGATTGATATTACTGCATTAATGTTCTTGACAAAGAACATCAGTACAGTGCAGCTGAAAGTAAATTTCTGTCATAGAAAGACGTTACAGAAATATACTAAATGCAGTCTGTAGTTTATAGTAAAGGTCCTAAGGTAAAACTTTTAGCATTGAATGTGTTGCATTCTGTATTTCTGTGTGCGTTTATGTGTGTCTGTGTAAAACACTTCACCTCACATCATGGCCTGTTTCTGACCCATGTCTTTGCCTAGGTCATTGAGGGGAATAAGGGAGTGTTGAAAGTTACATACAGCAGCATTCGATGTCTGTCTAGATTATGCCATTAATCACAGTGAATGTCAGCATATATAACAGAATTTCTAGGCAATATCTAGGATTGAGCATCACTGTTTGGTCAGATTGTTGTGGTAAAGAAAAGTCTGATTTAGCTTTAATGCCTGTGTGGTGTGCTACTGAATGTAGTCTGTGTCTGTACTGGTCAACATGTTGAAGCAAATTACAGTACATTTGTTTTTTACAGAACCTGCATTTTGTTGGGACCATGGGTACTATGTCAAGGTGTCTAATTAAATTGCTAAAAGAAATTTCAATGAATCCAGATGTGATCGTCAAAGCAGTAAAGCTCAATGTGAAAAAAAGAGCTTGTACACTTTAAGTCTGAGACTGTAGTAAGTTCTGCAGGAAGCGAGCTCCAGATTTTACTGGCAGAGGTGGAGAATAATGATTTACCAGCTGAGTTGTTGGCTTTAATAGTTTGTACTAGTATTCTGTTGGAGGAGAGGAGAGCTTTTAGGTTACTGTAGGGGGTGATAATATTTTTCAGTGTGGATGTACTGTCTGGTTGATAGAGAATTTTGTGAACAACTATAAGTTGGTTATATTGAAGTTGGTAGGGTAGTTCTAGCCAGTCTAACGATTTAAGGTTTTGACAGTGATGGGTTCTATAAACTGATCCTATGGCAAATCTGGCAATATTATTGTAGCAGCTAGTAAATGTATTGAGGTCTGATTTGCTTAGGTTAACGAAGACGGGTGAAGCATAAAGAAGAGTTGATAGCAAATGTGTACAGACAATCACAGTGCTAGCAGATGGGGTTAGGAATTGTTTAATCTTGTATAAAGAGCCTAGTTTCTTATTAACCGTTTTAATAGTTTTTTCGATGTGAGCATCAAACTTAAGTTTGTTGTCGATGGTTACTCACAGTAGTTTGGTACAAAGTTCTGGGGAAATGATGGTGCCATTGTTAGATGTTATGGTGAGAGGTGGTAAGGGGACCTTGCGAGTGGGGGAGAAGAGTAACAGTTTGGTTTTATTTGGGTTTAATAGTAGACGGTGACCAGTGAGTCAGTTCTCTACTTTGCTGAAAGTGATTTGGGATAAAGATTGTAAGTCTGTGGGGGAGGTGGCAGAGCAGATTAGGGTGGAGTCATCTGCATACTGAATACATGTTGCATCTGGGATGACTTTGTGCAGGTCATTAATGAAGATGGAGAATAGGAGAGGACCTAATATAGATCCCTGGGGACTCCAAGGGTGATTGGTAAAAGGGAAGATAGGTTATCTTTCCATAGTACAGCTTGCTGTCTTCCACTTAGATTAGAATGAAACCAGCTAATTGCTAAGTTAACAATGGAGAGAGATTTTAGTGTCTCTAAGAGTAGCTGGTGGTTTACCATGTCAAATGCCTTGGATAGGTCTAGGAAGAGGGCTGAAGAGAGCTTGTTGTTGTTACGGTTTTGATTTCTTGTGTGAGAGAAGGAGAGACGGGCTGAGGTCATACTATGGCAAGGTCTAAATCCATGCTGGGAAGGGGCTAGGAGATTGTTCTGATTAAGATAGGCTAGAAATTGCTTATGGATACATTTTTCCATTATTTTAGTCAAGGGTGACAGGATGGCTATAGGCCTGTAATTTGAGAGTTCACTGGAATTTCCCCCTTTATGAAGAGGAATAATGTGGGAGATTTTCCAGATGGAGGGGATATAAGCTTCGAGAATAGTTCTATTGATTATTATTGAAATGGGGTATGCTATTTCATTAGCGGCTTTTTGGAGCTGCTCTGCGGGTAGTAGGTCTGCCGAAAGGGTGGTGAGTTTCAGTTTCTTAAGTAGAGACCTAATGAAAGATGTTGGTACTGTGTCAAACTTAAAGGGGGTGTTATTATGCGGTGCATGATTGGTGGAACTTGGGGTATTGGGAGATAGCTTGTTGGCAAGGTATTGCATGGTTTCTGTAAAGAAAGTGTTAAAGGTGTTAGTGACAATTTTAAGAGATTTTTGGAGGGTAGTCAAGAGGGTAGGGGTAGATGATTGACCTGGGTGGAGAAGTTTATTTATGCCTGACCAGAAATTTTGTGGTTGATTTTAGTGCTTTTGTTTCAGATTACAGTAGAAGCTTTTTTGTCAAGCATAATGGACTTCTTTGTATCATTTCTTAGCTGTGTATATATAAGGTGGTATTTTGGGGAGTTAGTGGTTCTCCAGGTGGCCCAGACTTTGTTTCTGCAAATAATTTTTTGCCTCGTATCACTGGACAGTCATGGTGCTACTTTATTATTGGTTCTGATAGTATGTTTGGGAGCATGGTTATCCAAGATAGCAAGAAATTTAGAGTTAAAATACGAGACTGCTTCATCTAGTGGAAGTAGTTTTAGATCAGTCCAGTCACATCAGTTAAGTTCATTTTGGAAATTAGTCTGAATAAAGTTCTTATTTCTCCTAATGGTTTTAAAGGTAGATTGTTGAGGGGATGTCATTTCTTTTCCTGAGTATATAGGTGAGGAAGTGATCACTGATGTCCTCAGGTAGGGTGCCTGCTTTATACATATGGGGGTGGTTGTTTATTAATATTCAGTCTAGGATACTTTCCTTATTGTTAGGCTTACTGATTCTGGTAGGGGAAGATATGATCTGGGAGAAGCCATGCAAATTTATATGGGTGGTGGGGAAGTCTGAAGAGCAGGTGTTCCAGTCGATATTAAAGTCCCCGAGTATAATAGTTTCTTGGGGGCAGTTAGTGGACAGCCATTGCAGGATACCCTCCAAGGTACTTGTGTTGTTATAGGGTTGCCACCTTTTCAAATAGCCAAAGTGGGACATTTTCGGGACACATCAGATTTTACAGGCCGACACATACCCACGGTCAGTACAAAGGATAGAACTTAACTTTTTTGCCTAAATAAAAGCTTATTCTTGTAGCATTTTAGTTGCTTATTCTGTTTCTTGTAACATTTAGGTATTTTAGATACAGAATAACTATTTTATGCAACTATTACATAAAATATGGGACATAATTATGTCCTACAATCTCAGGACATTTTCCATTTTTAGTATTTTTTGTCAGGACACAACTGCCCAAAGAGGGACTGCCCCTCGCAAAGTGGGACAGGTGGTAACCCTATGTTGTTACCTGGAGGAATATAGATACATGCAATGTTTCTAGATTTGTGTTTGTTGATTTGGACCTTACTGATGAGCATTTCTGCATTGTCAGTTATCAAGGCATGTGGAGTACTAGTTTTGGTTACTTCTAGTGTGGATTTATACAAGATGGCTACCCCCCTTTCTAGAAATGCGATCAAGTCTTAATATATTGTAACCTGGGAGTATAACCTCATTATCAGAGGTAGTAGGTTTGATCCAGGTTTCGAAAAGGCATAGTACATCAGGGGAGTGCACGTCCAAGAGGGCATGTAAGTAGTGAATTTTCTTGTTTATACTTCTAATGTTTAGGTGACACACTAGGAGTGAGTTGGAGGACTTATTTGAGTTTTTTAGGCTAGTAAGGGTGTTATTTGTGGGGTTGGTAGTCACAGGTGGGGTTGGGCCTGGGTTAGGGTGGATGTCACCATCCACTGTGAGGTTAGGTAGTAATCTAATAGCAAGTCTCTGGAGTTTTAATAAGAGTTTTTGATAGTGTTTAGTTCTAGGGCTAATATATGTGGCTCGAATGGGATGTTGAGTTTTTGCGTGAGAAGAGTTTGTTGAGAAGTAGGGTAGCAATTGGTTAAGGTTGTTTATTGGATTGGAAGTACTGGTTTTGGATCTGGGATATTGATAGCCTAGGAGATCTTGAAATTCATAAGCTGTGAAAAGATAGTGAGCAGTGGTGGTATTAGCCAGTAAAATGGCTTTGATGTAGTGGTAGTGGGGAAGATCTGTGGAGGCATTGTGTTGACATTATAGTATGGCTTGTTAATAACTAAAGATGGAAGGGTAATTAATAGTAGTATAAAAGTAGATGTAGATAGAGATAGAGATATGCTATTTTCAGTAATATTGCCAGTGGCTTCAATATTGTAGAGTATTAAATGAAACTTCAGATGATGAGAAAGCTGTTGGTGATATTCTCACTATATTTGTACCATTTAGGAGGTATTACGTGTTTCTGTTGTTAATTATGCATGACCATTGTTTCTAACAGCATGCAGATTTCTGTGCAGAAGTACAAGGACAACAGCACTATGCTTGTGAGGTAAAATGGGAGGTATGCACATTGCAGGTAGGTGAGTCATGCTATTGTAGTCTGAGGTCATTTTTTGGGTTGTGTTAGACCTTTATGGTTAGTTATGGAGATTTAAGATTAGTGGTTAGGACAGAGTTTTAGGGTTTGGAAGGGGTTTAGGATTATGATTAAAGATTAAGTTTTAGAGTTAAAGAGGGGGTGTTTAGGATTAAGGAGTTAATTTTAGGGTTAGTACATTGAAATGACATTGGTTACTTTGAACAAGTGGGCATAATTTGCATTTACATTCCAGATAATAATATATGCAAGTGAGCTCTACCTGAATGATATAACTATCACCATAATGCATACAGGCATAATTGTTTATATTTCTATGTATTTCTTAAAACATTTTGGTTAATCACAGATTCATCCCTAGTTTGCACCCCTATCCCTCATGGCTAGGAGAAACATGTAAATGTCATAATATATCCTTATTCAGCCCATCGCTGGGTTATTTACATGCAAAATATAAGGGCTAAAAACTACCATTGGAATGTAAGGCTAGGCTTAAGATCCTCAAAGATCAATAGCCTAGTAAGTACTTATGAGCATCCACCTAGAAAGGAATTGCTTGCTGTCATATAAAAGTGTGTCTGGTTGAACAAATGTGCTGCCAGTTCTATAGGTCCTAGGGTCTACAATTCCTTGGATATGAAAAGATTGTGGCAATATAGAGAAAACATGTCTTTTTTCCCCGTTATAATGTATGCATGTTTATATGTATTTATTTGTGTATTTATTTGCACACTTGCTTTTGTTTAACATGAAAGTCTGGCTGGGTTACATTGTCAATTTTCAAAGGATCATAGGAGGTTACTAGGCTATCGATCCAGAGGTAATTTCAAGGCTAGCCATTTCATCCCAATGTAATACCAAAGACACTCTAGTCAATACCTAGGATTGTATTTAATAATGACTGCCCATGTCAAGGAGGGTTGTAGGCACTATCCCCAGTATGAATTTCTGCAGAGGCCAGGGAAGAAAAGCTCCAGGAAGTAACGCATGTACCAAAGTCTAGACAAACTCTAAAGAAAGGACAGTGTACAAAAAAATAACAAAATTCATTGCAATGGATCATACAAAGATAAAAAGTGTAATGGTTCTAATAAGTGACACTGGTGTACATTACAGAACATTACTGGAATGGGAAATTATCAGTATGAATGTAACAATATTTCTAAGCAGTAGGGAGTATCAAAAATATGGAAAGTAAAGTAATACTGATGAAAAGATTTAGAAAATATCTACTGTTTTTGACAAAAACTTATTATCGAACAGCACTGCTCTTTGACCTTTTTAAAATGGCATGCACTTTTGACAACTTATTTCTGGTCAATTTTTTAACTTAATTTTTCAGAAAAATGTGCAGAAATATGAGTCTTTGTAGGATGCTAGAGGTGTGACATTCCATAGTTGTTAAATGCAAATGATTTCATTGTGGCCATAATAGACTGCTAATAGCAATGCGGGGAGTTATAAGGAGGTTGCCTCAGGGACTAATCTTTCCTTAAGCTACCATCTGGTTTGTAGCATTCCATGGGGCTCCATTCTTTGATACCATAATGCTCTCTTATTCACAATGCACATATTTCCTGTCAGAAATGTCATTCAGAGGCAAGACTTGTTATAGCACTATTATGTAAATGATTCCCTGCTTTTCCTCCCCTTTCCTTAGGTGCTCACATAATGTTAAACATTAACATGCTTGTCAGTATTTGTGTTCATGCCTGGTCCTAAAAACTAAGCGTTGGTGGAACATGGATTGAAAACAGCCCAGGGCCCAAACTGCAGTTAATCCATCACTGTCAACTACTGTAGTAGAAAATGCAAAAAAAAAAAAAAAAAACAAGCATGGTTTCAACAAAAGAAGATCATTGCTTTATTTTATGCTACAGCAGCTAAAATGTTTTTTATTCTTTTTTTACATTATTTTCAGTTGACACAGCAAATTTGAGTTCAGTCTGGGGATGAGGGGCAGGAAACATGCATTGAGCATCCCCCATCTGCATCGAGCTGGCTGTCTGAGTGGTACAGCTCTGTTATTTGCTTCCACTTAGAGATGCAGATCCAGTGGAAGCACCATGTTTGATTGCATTGCTGCTTGAGTCTTTATACAAAAAGCATACAGTCTATTGCATGTTCACCCCCACTATGGCAAGAATGTCTTGGGAAAGGCAATATATTTACAGCATGCCTTATAATTAGTGCCTTTTACTTAAAATAGATTAGAAAATAAATGCATTCTTTTTTAGCTGCATGGATGTGTCAGACTGCTGTCATACCCTTCAACTTCTTAGTACAATAAATCTGGACAAAGCCTAAAGTAATGGAGGACAAAGGCCCAAAAATATGGACAGATTTTAAATACTGCTCTTGTAAACTTAGAAAGTTGCTAGAATAACAGGATGTGTGTTTCAATGCATTTTCTAAAGGATATAAAGTCTGAAACTCGATTTTATATCATTATTTAGTGACATCAGTCCGTGGTGATTTGCCAAAAAAACACAAATTTTATGAGAAACAGACCAAAAATATGAGGTAAAAATCTGGACATTCTGTGAAAATATGGGCAATTGAGAGTTATTTTGCTGTCCCCTAGGGTCTATTCCTTTTGCAGGGTATGGGTCCTGGCAGATTCCATAAATAGGTACACTTAGTGTGGGGTGCTGCAATTCATACATTTCAACTGTTCCTGATTTTGCAGAACATACCTGATTTATTTTGTCCTATATTTTTAGTCTGATCCTGGTAAAATTTGTGGTTTATCTGACAAATTTTGGGGATTCCTGTAACTGAATAGCAACATACTTTAATAGTTGTGGTCACTTCATACTTCAAAAAGCAGTAGTACTGCTAGGCAAACTACCAGTTGCATTTTCTATGAAGTTAGACCCAGAGGTCAGCCCAGTTATCAGACCAGCACTGAAAGTTCCAGTAGCTATACAGAACAGAGTCAAAGCTGAGCTAGACTTAATGGTGCAGCTAGGAGTAATGTATCCAGTGGAAGAACCTACCGAATGAGTATCCTCCATGATGGTAGCTCATAAGAAAAGTTCAGATGATATCAGAATATGTATTGACCAAGAGACCTGAACAAAGCAATAAAAAGACCTCATCATCCAATGTGCACAGTCGAAGAGGTTGCTGCCCTCATGCCAAACACCACTGCTTTTCTGTCTTAGATGCAAAAAGTTCATTTTGGCAAATTATGCTTGACCAAAAATCTTCATTGTTGACTATATTTGATACACCATTTGGAAGGTACAGATTTCTAAGAATGCCATTTCGGATAAATTCTCCCAGTGATGTCTTTCAGCGTGCAATGGAGCAAATTTTTTCGGGATATCCATGTACTATTATAGTAGATGATATTCTAGTAAGAGACCATGGTATCATCATGAAAGGTCCTAAAGTGATTGTTCCAAAATCCTTGCAACAAGAGTACATTAAGATTTTGCATTGTAGCCACCCAGGAACTGATTCTTCCAAAAGAAGGGCAAGAGATCTAGTATTCTGGCCTTCTATGTCAAGAGATATTGAGAAAGTGCTTTCATCTTGTTCAGTATGTAATAGTACAAAGCCACATCAACAAAAAGAACCACTTCAGTTAAGCCAGATTCCTGAACTCCCTTGGTCGACAGTAGCAACAGATATCTTTGAATGGAATGGTCAACATTATTTGGTGTTAGTAGACTCTTATTCAAATTGGTTCAAGATTGACCTACTTCCCAACCTAAGTTTCAATACTGTCATTAGTAAGTTGAAGAGACATTTTTCTATCCATGGTAGTCCGCACAGACTGATTTCTGACAAGGGTGCACAGTTTACAAGTCAGCAGTTCAAGAGATTTGCAGAAGAGTGGGACTTTGTTCATATTACCAGTAGTCCTGAATACCCTCAGTCAAATGGCTTGGTTGAACATGCAGTTCAAAGTGCAAAACAGCTATTAGAGAAATCCAGACAAGACAATACTGATGTTTTTCTCAATTTGTTAAATCTCAGAAACATTCCTCGTGATAAACATCTTGGTTCACAAGCCCAGAGACTTATGTCGAGACAAACCAGAACCACACTACCAATCAGCAGTAATTTATTGGTTCCAAGTGCTAAAAACAACAAAGCAGTAAAAGCCCACCTATTGAAAAAGCATTTGTCCCAGAAGTCTTACTATGATAAAAACCAGTAAACTGCTCCGTTCTTTACAAAAAGGGGAGATAGGGAGGATGCAGATGTCAAAAGGTTTTGATCGCATCCGATTTGTGAAAAGTTTGTGTCAAGAGCTCAGATCGTACATTGTGGAATCACAAGGAATAGAATTCAGATGAAATTGGAAGCATTTGTTACCATTGTCCAAACCAGTGTTACAGCATCTTGCCTGTGATAAAGACTCTAGTTCTCAGAGTGACTTGTCCAATGTTTCTGTTCCAGAGAACATTCCGTCATCAATCCCCATTTCTGAGAAAATCCATGAAACTCCTCAAGCAAAACATTCCCCAGTGACTGTCCCTGTTGCTAAACCCAGTCCTAACTATTATGTCAAGAGATGAGGTCGCATCTCGAAGCCTACTTCCAGATACATGGCAACCTGGACATGACTGTTGTTTTTAATTATTGAAACAAAAAAGTCCAAAAACCACAAAATCCAAGAAAACAACACACAACAAATGTATTTAAAGGATGTGATGTCTTTTTGCTGGCATCTGATGAAGTTTCATGTTAATGTGTACTTTTGGGGATGAAAGTGCTTATGGTAGCTTAATCCTCACTTGGTGGATTTTTTGTTTGCTTTCCGTGTGATTTGGATTATCTGCAATAAATATTTTTGGAGAGGAATCTGTTTGCTGAGCGTTTTCTTGGATTTTATTGTTTTTAATTATTATAATTGCGGGTGGCTGCGGTGGTGCAGCGGTTAGCATTGCCACCTCACAGCAGGAGGTTCTCTGGTTCGATCCTTGGCTGGGGTGTCTTCTGTGCGGAGTCTGCATGTCCTCCCTGTGGTCGCATGGGTTTCCTCTGGGTGCTCCGGTTTCCTCCCACATCCCACAGACATGCTGTAGTGGATTGGACACTCTAAACTGACCCTAGGTGTGAGTGCTTGCATGTGTGTGCCTTCTGTGGAAGGTTGGCGTCGGGCTGGCAACTCGACACTGTAAAACTCTACTGCCAATCATGAGCGGACAGGTGATCTGCTGTGGCGACCCCTAACTGGGAAAAGAAGAAGTGTCTGTATAATTGCATGTCATTGTTTATATGAGACAGCTCAGTAAAGAGGGAGGATGTAGATCAGTGTGTGTGATATACCTTTAAGAAGCGTTACAGTGAGTCAGCACATGCATATAAGTACTGAATACTTGTAAGCAAGAGTGCCATTTTGAGTGAGCAGTCAGAGTGTGAGCATGCAAATATGTAGTCAGTCAGTTAGTTAGATAGTTCATGTTTCATGTTCCTGTTATTCATCCTGATGTATTTGTATACAATAAACTACTTACACAAACACCCAAGCCTCAACATCTTCTTAATGCACATAAAAGAGTGACACTTGTGACTCGTACTTTTACAGTCTGGCAGTCTGTGAGAACGAACAGCCAGTATTTTCTTCCCTGTTACATATACTTGGTAACAAGATCAGAATAATATAAGCTGGAAGGATTATATCTGAAACAGGTGGCAATAGTGTTTTTAACTTAGTGGGACTTCTCACTGCCTTTTCCTGCCATAGTCCATATCTTCAACTAAAATTGGCTTATGTTTGAGTAACACGTTTCCCCTTGATCTTGAATTTAGGCGGAAATGATTAGCTTTGCTTCAGTGTTTATCCTTTGCCAGTTTCTGTAAAACTTTCCCCTGAGCTAACTATTGCATCTTGAGAGTGTGTATTGCAGTGGGATGCATTCTAGTTGACATTCCAAATTCAAGACCACATTGTGATTTATATCCTGAATATGAGTAGAACTATCTTAACAGGTAAAATGAACTTGTGTAGCTAGGTTGTCTTAACTTAGTTGTAACTGTATAATTTCATTAATAGGTGTGTAACCATTGCGTGTCTCAGCTGTAAAGGTGGAGGATTCTTACCGACAAGGCACATTTAGCATGATAACCCTGTCTTCTGAAGGAAACCAGTGTGGAAGGATAAACTGTGAAGAAATGCTTAGGGTAGTAACTTAAAGATGTGTATGTGACTTGGAAATTACAGGAAAACATAGCAGAAATGAAAAAGTGACATTGTTTAGAAGGGAGTCTGTACTTTTGTGCTTCTCAGCCTGTTAGAAGGCTGTTTTAAAATAATGTGAAGTACAGCTATGTAGAATACACAGAGGTGTACCAGCAGTGCATTGTTCTAGTTCTACCTGCTAATTCCAGGAAGCTGTGGTTTCACAGCTGTAATAGAGCAGAATTTCAGTCAGTTACCTCCCATATTCAACAACTTGTTGTGTAACTGTGTTTGACAACTTGCAATATTGTTCTTTTCCCCCAAGATACATACACACACACACACACACACACACACACACACACACACACACACACACAGCACTATACAGCCTGGTGACTCATTACATATAAACACAGTCTTAACCTGTTTCAGTAGTATTGCATAATAGTATATTCTGAGTTCCATACTGCACTGCAGACAGTTGAGAAACTTAAGTTACCTAGAAGTGTGTGAGGTTAACACCTCAGAAGCAGAGGTAACGTGTGAAAGTTTGCAGCATTTAGTTTTCTGACAAACAAGAACAGAGAATTCTTCATACTTAACATCATGGCTTCTTTTTGTATGGGGACACAAATGGTGGAAATTGTATGGCTTGTGGCAGTAAACCCAGTTTAAAAGAATGTGGTCTAATGGCTGTAACAAAGTAAGGTGTAGCTTATCATTGCCAGTCTGATTTGTAAATACACATCTGTCTTATTTGTGTCGTCCTCGTGGAATTGCCTTGAAGTTGGCAGTACTTTATTTGAAGCATTGTTAAAAATTAGTGTTGCCTTTGTTACAATTGCTGCCTTATAGTTTATGGTGCCTTGTTTCGGTTGTCAGCTAGGGTGCCTTTCTTGTGGAGTCTTCAGGTCCTCTCTGTGGGTTTTTGCCAGAGTCTGTCTCTCTGGAATGTACTAGAAAACTACATCCCAGTACATGAATCAGTGAGTCTGTAAATTTCCCATAGGTATGCATATGCTGCATGTCTGTGTGTACATCATGCAAATGGGCTAGCATCCAGTGTAGGACTGGTTGACTGCTTTATGCCTCTTGAGTGCTGGTAGATTTCTTCTGCTGTGTGACTGTAAATAGGGTAAGCAAGTATTGGAAAAATTTAATTAATTAGTATTTCTCTGACGTCAATATGAATTTGAAAGCATTTGTTTGCAGGGTGTGTAATTGGATACTTGCCTGTTAAACAAAGGGAGGCATGTTTGTAAAATACAGCTCTAGGAGTTGCATAGTTTATCGTCTTTTCAGGAGTTTAATGTTGATGTTAGCTTTTGCTGTGTGAGACTGGCTAAGTGCAGTTCATGCTGGTTATCTGTATTTTAATGTGCAGTACTCATGCAGTGTTTTGGTGGGTACTGTGTGGGTGAGTGAAGGAGCTTGGAGTGAATAGCAACAGTATGTTGTGAAATACAATGTGCCGGGTGCAGCGGATGGTGCCTTTATTGTGCTTAATGGAATTGTCAATGAGGTGCTTTTCTTGAGTGTAACAATTTTTCCCTTTCTTCAGGTTCTTGCCCAATGGCTCCTCTGCCTTTGCCCATTTGGCTAAATCTTTTTTGGAAGAATGGGAACTGGATATTCCTCGACTAGGCCACAACCCTACTGCCCTTTAATTCCTGTGTGAGAAACACCATCAGTTTTCCATTCCTAAGCAAGGCTCAGGCAGTAGAGAATGGGCCAAGTTGTTGATCATGAGAGGGGGCCTACCCACTGTCCTGGGAATACCCGACCACCACCTTGGTGGCTCCTCTCAGCCTCCAGTTGTTTCCTACAAGTAAAAGCATACCTTTGTGTACTAGTTTCCCCTTAGCTACTTAGTGCAAATGAACTATTTTAGCATGCTGTGTACTGTCTGTGCAGTGAGCTAAAGCTGCGTCCCTCCCAGGATGGACGAGCCAGCATGGCTGCTCATTCCCATCCTCTTCAGCCAGCGCTTATAGGCACCAGAGATGCTAGGTGAAGTCAGTTTACCTGCAGCATAGGCAGGGCTTTATCTCTCTTGCTACAGAGATGGCTTTATGTATCAAAGACTTGGCCAGTCATTTGACCTGTACCCTTCACAGTTCTTTTTTTTACAAGACCAAAGATGAAGCAATGCCATACAGCAACATTCCAGTTTGTAATCCATTTCAGTACATATTCATGTAATCTACCACATGCTTGTACACCATGTACAGTGTAATTCATTAATTGGTATAATTTTACATTTGGCAATCAAGTTGGTGCACTTGCCTTTGCAGAATATTTTAGGCACTGCTTGAAATTGCCATTAAAAATTCACAGTGGGTAATAACTAGCAGTGAGAAAGTGTTACAGTCTCAGTCCTAGATGTTTGCCAAATGTGGTGGACATATAAGAAATATATACTAGATAGAAAGAAGCCGCAGTGCTACAGCAGTAGCGTTGTTGCCTCACAGCAAGAGGTTCTCCTGTTCGATTCTCGTCTGGAGTACCTTCTGTGTGGAGTCTCCATGTCCTCCCCACAGTCGAGTGGCCTCCGAAAGACATGTGTGAATGGGCGTGCCTTCGCTGAAGGTTGGGCGTCGGGCTGGCAACTCAGCACCAAAAAAAAAATCTACAGCCAATCATTAGCGGACTGGAGTTCTGCTGTGGTGACCCCTAACCGGGAAAAGCTGAAAAGACAAACAACATACTAGATAGAAAGAAAAAAGCTGTACTTATCAGTTTCAGTAGAAACAGATGCCTGTCAACACTATTACTGCTTTATTTAACTGCTATTCAAGATTGTTCCTTGAGTGAACTTGAGCAATGTGTGTAGAAATGTTTGAGAAAAGGATGGAAGTTAAATATCTGAAGCTGTAAAAACAGACTTGAAATTTGGAGAAGCCTAAACATTAAAAAAAAAAAACAAGGTAAGTTAAAAAGAAATGTACAGCTTGGAGCAGTGTAGTGACACAGTGTTTCCAGGAGACATTATTCTGTATGCTAAGGTCAGGTTTGGAGAAGACCTTGGCACTTGCTTTGGGAATATTGGGATTGAGAAAGGGGAAGGTGATTAAAAGGTTTTACTGTGTAAGTGTCTGGGAAGTGATCTGTGTGTGTGTGTGTGTGTGTGTGTGTGTGTGTGTGTGTGTGTGTGTGTGTGTGTGTGTGTGTGTGTGTGTGTGTGTGTGTGTGTGTGTGTGTGTGTGTGTGTGTGTATGAGATTAAGAAAGAGTTGGGGAAAATGGAAGGCAAAGCTTCATTTAAGCAGCATAAAGAATAACTTTCTCTTAGAGAACTCAGTAACTAACCAACCTTACAAATGTTTTGCACAGATTTGTTGTGGGGGAAATGAGAATAAATCTCTTTTTCTCCAAAGTATATAATTACTCCTTTATTCCTTGCTGAAGCAACAAGAAAAATGAATGACACATACTATTTGAACTCCAAGCACAGGCTCTTGTTGTGAATATTGCTTATAGGATTAAGAACCCAGGAATGCCATATCATGCCTTTTGTTGACCATATTGGTTAATCACGTATTATGAAGTTCATATGAGCTGCAAAATTAAAATTGACCTCAGGCAACCATTTGAATGTATTTGAATGTATATACTGTCTCTTGCGTGGTCTGCTGAAAGAACATGACATTTTGAAGAAACTTTGTTTACTTCCTAGTTCACGGCCAATAAAATGACCTTCATTTGTAAAAGTGTTTACTGTAGATTTTGTTTGCCAGGTATTATTTTTTATCTGCAAGTTGATTTTGGAAAGAAGTATACTGATCACCTTTTGATATCTATATCTGTATGTATATTTAATATCTATATATTATATCTATCTGACTATATCTATATATCTTTATATCTGTACTGTAGCTATCAGACCCATGATTGAGTACAATGCCCCATTTGGTATGTACCTCACCCGGCATTTGCAACAGCTGGAGAGACCACAAAAGTACCTCACCAAGAGGATCAAGGGTCTCCAACATATGTCTTATTCTGCCAGACTAAAGAAACTTCAGCTCTATTCAGTAGCATACCACCTGCTCAGAGGTGATCTCTGCCTGATGTACAAGGCCATGTCCAATCAGGATCTGATGGACATGCTCCACCTCAAAAAATCCAAATCCATCAGGACCACGAGAGTTAAAAACTTAAACCTTGGCACAAGTATGAATAGGACATGCTGGAGGGATAGATTCATAACCCAGAGGCTTCCCATGCTTTGGAACAAGATCCCAGTTCGTATTAGGCAGAGCCCCTCACTGACTCTCTTCAAGAGAAATCTTGATGAGTGGATGGGAGATCGTAAGTTTACCCCAGGGGTCACATCTGTGTCACTGCTAGACAGGGGCACAGTAAACTAATTCTATTATATAAGGGGACCTTCATTGTGTCACTACTAGACAGAGGCACAGTATTCTAAATTTATTCTGTACATTTTTGTACCATTTCATGGGGTGGCAAAAGCCACATCACTATGGCTAGGCTTACAAATGCCCCAGGGCAGATAGCCTAGTACTATACTATGAAACTATGAAACTATATATTTTAAATAACTGTTTGAAGATGTAACGGGCTGTATATGAATAAATTAATGAAGAGATACTTTATTGTAGTTTAAAGTGGATCGTTAAGAAGCAACAAGAGACAGTGAAGGAAATAAGGCATGGTTAGTTTGTTACTAAGTGTGAGAAATGGAATCAAATGTCTCATACGTAAATTTACTTAAGTCATTGTTCCATTAGGTTGATATTAGTAGGGTTTTCATAGTACTGTGGCCTTCTTTGAATCTATATTATCCAGAGCATAGCAGGCCACAGTTAATTAGATAAGACATGATTTGGAAATACATGAGAATCAAGTAGTTTGTAAAAAAAGACAAGTCAGAAAAAATACTTGTTATCAGGAAAAGAAACCATTTTTTGTCAGTGCTGAATGTCATCCTGTGCATTAGCACTGGTGGTGCTACATGAGGATGGAGTGGGATGATAATATAACTGAAGGAGTGTTGAATTTGGTATGAACCTATGAACCTATGTGTGGGTGATTGAATTAATGCATCTTTAATATGGTGCATTATTTTATCTGTTTATTGTTCAAGTATCATAGACAAAGTCAAAACTAATGGAAAGACAAATGGGCAAAATCAGGGGCAATTTTTAAATGTTTTTCTAATTCATTTAAAAATTAAGAGAACAATAGGATTTACATCAACATGCATTTTCTGAATGTTAAGAAATAAGTAACCGTAATGTCCGACATTATTGACTAACTGATATCCTCACACTGATCAAGAAAACCCCACAAGTATATTAATATAAACTTTTTTCCCAAAAAAAAACATGTATGCTGCCATGTTCCCAATGTGGTAACTCTTAACAGTAACTGTAGATAAATAACAACTATCTTTATGTAGATGCATTAGCATATTTATTCATATGTTCATATGCATTTACTAGACTAATGACTACCAAGGCCTTTTTAAGCCTAGCCTTGCATCCCAAATCCCTGACAAGTTCTGGTTCCTTGATAAGTGTAAGCAGGGTCTTGGGAGATGAATCATTTACAAGCAGGGGCCTGGGAGATGAAATATTTACAGACTGCCTGTGTTCATTAGACACATAGGTGCCAATTAAAATTAAAACTTTATTAAAACTTTCCACTCCCTACAAATCAGTAAACTCGAGGTATAGCTTTCAGTTTCTATGCTCAAGTATCACAGACAAAGCCAAAACTCACGGGAAGACAAATGGCCAAAATCAGGGCAATTTTTAAATGTATTTCTAATTCATTTAAAAAATTAAGACAACAGGATTTACATCAACATGCATTTTCTGAATGTTAAGAAATATGCAATTATAATCCCTGGCATTATTGACTGACTGATATCCTCACTGATGAAGAAAACCCCAAATTTTATTAAATATATGGCAAAATAGGTGATATAAGCGACATTCTGCAAAACCAGGGTTAGTTGAAAGTTGTGAGCCAAGAATATTTTAGGTTGCAAAACACTTTTGGCATGATGAAGGAAATTTAAACCAACAAGGAATTGTGTGCAGTTCAGTGAAACTGTACCCTAAAGCCCACATCTGGAAAAGTTATGCATTAGGGCTATAGAAGACACCCAGAAAATCGTTCACTGGTTAACCAGCTTTCCATAACCTGTAGTACAAGTTCTACAATTATCATGGCTTCTCTACATTGTAAAAGGACATGTTGAGCTGCACAAACATGCAACAAGCAGGAACTTAGCTCTTCAGACTTACATAATAATCGCCGCTTTACTGTATTTGACTCCCTGCCAGCAACATACTGGGTTTCAAATGCACATCATAACAATAGAGTGCATCTTTTTGCAACTTTTTAAAAACTAGGTGCCTGTGAAATTAATGGTGACGATCATACCGCTGGTAATTTAATGGCTTGCTGTCTTGGTCACAGCAAATAGACATTAAATGGGCACTGTAAATAAAGCTGTATATTGTTGTTTGTCAATCTCAACTCACAGACAAGCAAGGTTGTTTATTTATTTATTTTATTTATTATTTATGACACTATCCAGTTAAATGTAATAAATGATATATAATTTTATAAATATATATATATATATATATATATATATATATATATATATATATATAATTTATTACATTTGTTAACTGGGTAGTGTCCGACTGGGCCAGGGGCCTGTTTTCAATGGAGACCCAGGGAGAAAAGCTCCACAATAGTACAATACAACAATACAAACAATAATACAATACAAGCAATAGTTCAACACAAGCAATAATACAGATACAAGCAAGAGAGGTTTATATACTAAAACAAATTAAGATAACAGAGGATACAAATTATGCTGAGAAAAGTACTAGAAGTGGGTAAATAATTATCCTGGAGAGTGGCAAGAGCACAGTCAGTGACAATCATAGTGAATACACTTCACAAGCTCAAAGTTTCAAAACTTTGAACTGCAAATGGTTGAGACCATAAGAGAAGTTTTGAAACTTTGAACATTTTGAATGGAGATCGCTACACAGAGCGGAATGGGAAATTTACCAGTTTCTCACTGTAGTGCAATCCTCAGAGTTATTAGCAGGGGGTGTGGGGGGTGCAGGGGCCTTGCCCCCCTTAAAAAACGTAAAACATTTTTTTTTGTTTTTATTTTTTTATTACAATTTTGAAGTTTCAAAACTTCGATCTTATGGTCTTGACCATTTGCAGTTCAAAATTTTGAAACTTCGAGCTTGTAAAGTAGATCCATTGATAGCACACTTTTATTTCTTCAAGACTTGAGGCACAGAATAATAAATGTATACACACACACAGACATACACACAGAAACATACAAGCATACACACACACACACACACACACACACACACACACACACACAAACATATAAATGCACGTAAACATATGTATACACACACTCGTGGATGTGCCCACATTTCTTTCAAAGCTTGAAACACGAATAAAAAATGTACACATGCGCATGAGCTCGCACACACACATGCGCACGCATGCACGCGCACACACACACACACACACACACACACACACACACACACACACACACACACACACACAAACACACACACACACACACACACGCATGCACACGTACGCACATACACAGCCATATCTCTCAACTTCTTTGCTTAATAATTCCGGACAAAGTTAGAAATAATGGAGATAGGGCAAAGGTCCAAAATCAAGGTACTTTTTAAATATTGCCCTAATTCACTTAAAGACTTAACAAAACAGATCTGTTTAAACTCTAATGTCTAACATCATTGACTGACTGTAACCCCTAGTAATTTACCAGAAAAACAAACAAACAAAAATGTGACTGACAGGGCAAAAATATGAGGCAAAATCAAGAACATCTCTGAGGTACCACATGCACATTTGTTTTTAGGCTTGAAGCACAAAATGAAAAGTGCATGTGCAAACACACAGTGTAAAACGCTGGGTACAAATTTTACACACACATGCACACAAACATAGCAATAAGACAGATGCAGAGTTACCATGTCTCTTACAGAGCTCATCTGCTTTGCTTGAGTATCTCTAATAAAGTCAAAAATAATGGGGGGACTTAGGTCCAAAATCAGAAACAATTTTTAAATACTGCAGTATTTAATTAAAACGTTAAATAAAACATGTGTAGGGTACAAGAGACTGTTCACAGAGACTTTAATAAAATAACAATATTTTTATTTACCAGTTATAACGTTAATGTTTGGTATTATCCATTGAATGTAATCCCTCGTGATTTACCAGTAAATCAAAAATTTTAGAAGTCACAGAGCAAAAAGTGAGGAAAAATCAGGGACAACTGAGAGATAAGCTAACAACAGTATGAGGAGAGAAATGGTGGGGTGGGAATGTCTGCTGCTCCTTTTGTTAAAGCATGTGGTCTGGAGATAGTCAGGCCACTTATCCCTGCACCCAGTAACCTGGACATTTATCACTGAAGACAGATGGGTGCACAGGGTTATAACCAGAGGCTACTTCATTCCCTTCATTTCCCTTCCTATACCACTGAAAAGACTTCCCAATGTTCAGCCCCCTCAAAGGGAAGCAGTCACTTCAGAAACAAGTAAGATGTTAAACAATCAAGTCATCCAGGAGGTCTCACCAGAACAGAGAGGATCCAGAATATACTCAGGATTCCTTTTAGTGTCAAAGAAAAATGGGGACCTAAGACCAGTCCTGGATCTGAGCCACCTAAACAGATTTGTGAAACAAATTAATTCTGGTTGCTCACAGTATAGTCCATTTTCTGCTTAGAAATAATGATTGTATGGGCTTGATAGACCTCCAGGATAAAAATTACCATATAAAGATTGATAGACAATCCAAGAAGTTCCTTTGCTTCCAGCTGGGAGTCAGTCATTTTCAGTTCAAAGCTCTGCCCAGTGGTCTCACCACAGTGACCTGGATCCTCACAAAATGTATGGCAGTGATAGCAGCTCACCTCTGACTACAGAGGTACTGTGTGTTCCCTTATTTGGATGACTGACTCATCACCGCTCCCACCAGGGATTTACTCATTCTTGCCAGGACTCCTTGTTCCATCTGTGTACAAACCTGGGGATTACAGTGAATCTAATGAAATGCAAGCTTCAGTCAGTATAATCCTTAGAAATCACTGGGGGGGGGGGGGACTTTTGGACACAAAGCTTTAAATCTCAAATCTCCCCAGACAGGAATTTCATCCCTGCATCAGCAAGCCCTAGCTGTTTTGCCCTGTCAGAAACCACCAGCAAAAATTATTCTTTGCCTTCTTGGCTCTATGGCAACCTCAATTACCTTAATTTCCCTAGTAAGATACTACATGTTTGTGCTTCAATGGCCTCTAGTCTTTCAATGGTCAATAAGACACCAACCCATGTACTTTCAGGTATCCTTGACAAACATCTGCAGGATTCATATTTAGTGGTGGTGGGAATATCCACCTCTCACAAGGATGTCTCATCATTCTTCCTTCTCCACTAGCCACAGTGACCACAGATGCTTCTCATTTGGGGTAGGGGGGGGGCATTTCTTGGGAAAAACAGCCAAGGCCTGTGGTTCCAGTCAGAGGTCAGTCTTCACATCAATATCTTGGAGATCAGAGTGATTCTCTTAGCACTGCAGGCCTTTCAGGACTCTCTCCCATTGGGTGTGATATCTGTCCAGACAGACATGTCAGTGGTTTGGTACATCAGTACAGGAACTAAATCTTATCCATTATGCCAACAGGCCATGAGGGTATGGAAATGGGTGATATCTGCTCACTGCTTTCTTTTAGCAACACACATATTCTGGAAAGTCCAGTGTTCTAGTGGGCAGGTTGAGCAGATATATCCTTCTCTCTCATGAGTTGTCCCTCAAACCAGTAGTAGCAGAGTGGATATTCAGTCACTGGGGCTGAACTTGCTGTGGTCTGTTTGCGTCTCCCCACAACACCAAATGCAGGAAACCTTTTGCTCTAATCCCCAAGAAAAAGAGCCACCAAAGGACTCTGTGATCCACAATTGGCCTCCCAGACCCCTCTGTGCCTTTCCTCTTACACTTATGATACCCAAATGTCTTCAGAAAGCTTTGGTGAAGGTCCCACTCATCCTCATAACACCTTACTAGCCTCAACAAGTGTGGTTTCCCTTCTTCTAGCCTCATCTAGTACTCCCTCCATGGGTATTGGACTCAGTTGCAGATCTTTTGTTTCATCCATTAGGATTCCCTCATCCACACATTCTGTCCCTAATGTTAACCGCATGGTTTCTCTAATTCCTATGATGGTTAGGCAGTCCAGGTTTTCATCATGAATTCATATTCTGATTTCTTCACAGAAATCTTCAACTAAAAAGGTTTTCAAAAGTAAGTGGAAAAGATTTTCCATTTGGGCAGCTGAGAATAATCTTGACCCTTTTTTAGCCCTACTTGCTGCAGTTTTGGATCTTCTATCTCACCTTTTCCAAAAGGAAGCAAGTTATTTTACTATTAAGGTACAATTAGCGGGTCTATATCAGCATCTCGAATGCTGACAATATCGAATTTGATATTGTCGCATTGAGAATGCCGAAAGGGCAGAACATCGAATTGGTAAATGGAAATCTCCGTAAGGGGAGATTTCCATTTACCTCAATGTAGTGCGGTGTCGGAGTTGGTATATTTAAGTAGCAGGGGGTGTGGGGGGCACAGGGGGGCAAGCACACTTTAGAATTTTTTGGGGGGGTTATTTTTTTATCGGCATTTGAAAATGTAATAGGTCGATCATTTCAGTTTGACATTTAGTGAATCGACCTATTACATTTTCAAAATGCTGATATAGACCCCCAATTAGCTGCCATATCATCTTTCCACATTGGTGGGAATCATACCCCCAATGCATCCCTGAGACTATCCAAATCTTTCCTCACAGGAACTTTTTTACTATGCTCCCCACTGAGGGATTCGGTTCCTCCCTGGGATATTATAATTTTAATGTAAGCCTTGACCAGCCCTCCCTTTGAGCCTGCTGATAAGGTTGATTTAAAGTTTTTATCATGGAGAACTTTGTTTTTGGTTGCAGCTATCTTGGCCATAAGAATTTCTGAGCTTCATGCCTGATCTTCTAAACCTCCCTATCTGTTTTTTTTTTTTTCATAAAGACAGAGTGTGCTTAAGAACCAACCCTCCTTCCTTCCCAGGGTGGCTTTTGAATCATCTATCAATCAACCGATTAGTCATCCAATGTTTTTCCCAAATTTTTCAAACAAAACGGAATACACATTACATTTACTGGATGTTTATCACCAGTTACATTTTTTATTTGCATAAGACAAAAACCCTCAGGAAGACTGACCAGTTGTTTGTTTCTTACTCCTGTGTCAATGTGGGAAGGGAGTATCTAAGGTGACACTTTCCTATTGGCTTTCTGATTATATGTCTCATGTTTATAAACAAAGGGTTCTATCAGTGCCTACACCTCAGAAAGCTCACTCATCTAGAACTGTAGCTTCTTTTACAACTTTCTATTCCAGAGTACCTCTTGATGACATATGTGATGCAGCTACCTGGTCCAAGTTCCATATCTTCATTTCACATTACAAATTGCATATACAATCTAGGTAGAGAGCATCTTTTGGGTTGGCTATGTTCTGAAATATTCTTCCATAAGACCACCCAAGTGTTACAGTACTTGGGAACTCTGTCCCATAAGTTGAGGAATGGATGGAACAGACACCATCTGATGTAACAGTGAAGTACTCACCATAACAATAGATCTGAGTTGTCTGTTTCCATCCTTCCTTAACTTCACATCCTCCTTCCCCTTCCACATGTTGCCTCTAATTTCTCCTTTGATCCCTCCCTGGACTGTTCTGGCTGGCATGGCCTTGTTTCACAAATTTTCTTTCTAAACATCATGTAAACCAATTAGTTTCTTCCTTTTCCTTTAGACATTACCTTTTTGTGTACTTATATGCAGGCAAACTTGATCTGAGGTAGCTTGTTCAGCAAAAGGGGTTATGGGCATACCTCTCAGATTTTTGTAGAATGCTCAGATTTTTTCCTCTTGTTTTTGGTTTCTTCCTCATAGAATTTTAGTTTTTTTCTGGCAAATCACTGAGGACTGAAGTCACTAAGTAATGACATACATTTGAGTTTCAGACTTCATACCCTTCAGAAAATGCATGGTAACTTAAGTCTTGTTATTCTACCAACTTTCTAAGTTTATAAAAGCAATATTTAAAATCTGTTCCTATTTTGGGGTCACTGTTCCACCATTATTTTAGGCTTTGTCCAGATTTCTTTGAGCTAAGAGGTTGAGAGGTATGGCTATGAGCAAGGGGAGTCTGAGCACTGGATCCAAAACTCGACAGTGGCTGAAGTCAGATCTAGCTTGGATGCAAAGACCCATGCATAGAGAAAGGATGGGAAAAGACAACACAGATCTATTGTTATGGGGAGTACATAACTTTCATTTCTATCTAAGCAAAGACCAGAAAATGGAAGCAAAATGAGGTGTAAAAAAAGTGTAAAATCTGGAGACTCAGCTCTTTCTAATCTACAGCTAAGAAAACTTTGAGTTTGGAAATGGATTGTATGATGAGGGTTTTTATCAGGACACCAAGTGATATGGGTATTCTTCCTTTCTCCTCTTCTCCAAGGGTGAAGCAGGCTGGTGTCTCATCCCCCTTACTGACTCCATCCCCAGTCCGACCTTTAGATCTAATGGTGTGGGAATTGACCTCCACCCAGCCAGTGCATGTGTCTTTGACACCAAGTGCATTCTTGCCTTCATCTTCAAAACCTTACGATCCGAGTCACTTGACTGTGAGACCTTACAATTCAAGTGATTCTTGAAACTGATATTTTCGTGTTAACATTTTGGCCCTATCTTCAGACCCACCTCTTATGGTGCCATTTTTGGTACTGGAGTTGTTGGCCTCTCCAGGAATCAATCTTCTCCATTGGGTTCGAGAATCCCTTTGTTGAGATGCCTCTGTCTCCTACTGTGGGGACAGTGTTAGCACTTGACAGGGATTCCTTAGGTTAGGCAGACATGAGTTTGGTCTTCAAGGTTATTAGGAGGATTATAAGCTCGCTCCTAGTGCTGCTGCACAGCCTTCACCAGTGTTGGCTTCTCCCTCTGACCTTTCCGTCTATGTCTCATCCCCCTTCATACATCCAGGGTTAGAGACGAATTGATGTCTTCAACTGGACTGCCCACATAATAGACCGGTCCTCTGATGACTGACTTACCATGCCCTGAGGTTACAAAGAAGAATACATACAAGAAGAGGTACATTGACTCCCCAGAGGAATCAGTCACTTCAGATGCTGATGTGGACCATCTAGCGGGATCCTCATAGTCTCCTCTGGAGAAACTCAGCTTCAGTGAGGTGTTGGAACTTGTTTACCAAAGTGGAGATGGAATCTCAGATTCACCATCTCTGCATGAGTAGATCCTTTTTGAGGCACACAGTTCAGTACCCACTACTACCTGGGTGGTCCTTTTGACATGCTGTCTGATCAACCTGTCCAGAAGGAGGGCATGGAAGGAGCCTGATTCTTCTGAAAGCATACCAAGGAAACCTGAAAAAATTCTAAACCCACCCCCAAGGAAAAGCCCCTTTGGTCCAAGAATCCCTTGGTAGATTCCATCATTGTGGCAGTGGCTAACCAAGAAAGAGCTGACTGAGGATACAGCCACTGTCTATCTGCCAAACACAGAGTCTAGGGTAGTGGGTAGGATGAGGAAGTGGGAATAGGCTTCAGGCACCTTGGCTTTGCAGGCTTTAAAGCACACCACACACATCACCAGAATTCAGAGCAATCTGGCAGAACACATCTTAACTTCTCTAAGAAGGCTACCCTGTACTGACTGTACAAAACATCTAGAGGCCACCCTGGGCACTATGTTTAAAATTACTAATCTCTCCACATGGCTCAGTGAGAATGACTGGCACAAAAATCACTATATGAGGTGGCATGCCTGGCTTCATTTCTGGGATTTTTCAGAGAATTTTAAAGTACTTTTTACCAACACCCATTGTAATAGATCATCCCTGCTTGATCTGTCAGTCAGAGAGAAATGCAGAGAAGCAAACAAGATGGGAAGACTCTGTCTGCCATAAGGGTTAAATTTGAGATCTGCAGTGAGTATACAACAGGAAGCAAAAGGGATCTGAGTCCACATGGTTTAAAAAATTCTGGCATCAAGCTTTTGAGGCCACCTCTGATGGGCAGACATGGTAGAGGTGGTCCCTATAATGGAAACAGACTCAGAGGTCATGAAAGTCTGTATTACCAGGAATATTGGGGGCCCTTCTCTTTTGTGCAGTCTTTCACAGATGGTTAAGCTGCCTGACTTCCTTCCTTTGGAGGCAGTCAGAGTCATTTATCCCTCTACCTGTGTATCATGGAAAATAAAGTTTATTATTTTTCAAGACATGATTAGTGTCTCTCTTTTCTGTTTATCAAGGATAATAGTAAGCTGAAAAAGGTAGATGTAGGATGGCATTATCCATCGTGCAAGTTTCCTAAGCCAGAGGGATAATATCCAGTGGCTACTGTATACCCTTTCCCTATACCCCCTTCTGAAATGGCCACACCACAATGAATTGCCCCATCAGTGATAAGTGGCTAGAAGAGAACTTCTCACTCTTCTTTAGAAGATGGCCCACTGAACCAAATAGGATCAGGTTATCATTCCAGTTTCTTTTTGGTTCCACAGAAAAACAAGGACTTCAGGCCAAAACTGGAACTAAGCAAACTTGATATTATTTGAAAAAAGATATACTTCAGGAAGGTCAAGTTGCAAGTAATTTTGATTTGCCTATGGGCAAACAATTGGATGTGGTCAGTTGACCTCCAGGATACCTATCTTCCCAACAAAACGCAAGGCCATCCAGAAGATTTCTACATTTCTGTGTGGAGGCCAGTTACTTTCATTTCAGAGCCCTACCCCTTCAGTCTCATCACAGACCTCTGGGTGTTCACCAAGTCCATGGCCATGGTAACAGTAAAACTGAGGCTACTCGGGATCAGAATTTTTCTACACCTGAAAGACTAGCTCCCCACTGCCACACTGAATGATTTGCTTGCCATGCCCAGGGACTACTTGCTGTAACTCTGCCTGTTCTTTGGAATATGAGTCAATAATGAGAAGTCACAGCTGCAGAAAACACAATCCATTCAGTTCATCAGATGCCACCTGGACAGCAGGCCCTGTACCATACTTCTCCCACTGGAAAAAGTCCCATCATTAAGGCTTGCAGTTTGGAATCTGCTCCAGTTTTTCTCGCTTCCTGCAGGTCTTGTTCTACAGGTTCTAGGCCTCCTGTTCTATGCTATTTTAATGGTGTACCTAGCCCGGTTGCACAGGGCAAAGCTGCCTCAAATGGAAGACTGGCTTTTGTCACCCATATGAATCTCCAATCTGTGCAGAAGTCAGCTTCAGTGGTGGTTGACCTCCCTGCTGTTATCTCAGGAGATGCCTTTCCTGTTGTCCCCACCTTCTGCCATAGTGACCATAGGCACCTACCTCCTCAGTGGGGTGGGAGGCACATTAGCAGGAGAGAATGGTCCAAAAAGTACATAGTTAGATCAGGAGGTTAATCTTCACATCAATGTACTGGAGAGGAGGGCAGTCCTATAGGACTACTTGACTTCAGGGATGATGTCCATCCAAATAGACAAAATAACTGTGGTTTGGTACATCAACAAACAGGGTGGAACTAATTTCCTCTGTGCCAGAAAGCTATGATTGGGTGATAGCTTCACATCATTTTTTTACTGCAACACATATTTTTGGGAAGGCCAACAGTCTCACCTACCGGCATCAGGAAATCCATTTTCTTGCCTTACAACTGGTTTCTCATTCCACAAATGGTACATGAAATCTTTTACCATTGGGGCTATCCTTGTTCCAGTCTTTTTGCCTCTCCAATGAACACCAAGTGCCTAATTCCACCAAAAGGACAGTCCCTGAGAAATGCTCCTTTTGGACAGTGGCCAATTGGTCTTCTTTACACCTTTCTCCATCTTCTCCTGATGTCTTGTTTCACCCAGAAAGCAATCAGCTGCAAAACCACTGAGATTCTCATTGCTCCATACTGGCCCAGGCAAGTCTGGATGTTCTTCATATGGATCACTGCTGCAGTAGCCTAAACCCAAACGACCCCCTGGCCAACTCCTACTTTCCCATACTACAGCAAAAAAATGGAACTCGCTTCCTTCCCTTCTAAGAGCCACTACAAGCTATGAACACTTTAAATCTCTTCTTCATTCTCACCTTTTCCAAAATTGGAAATGTAATTGTATACTTCCTACCTAGATCTCTATTTATCCTAGTTCCATTCCACCCCCCTGGTTCCCCTTCTTCTGACTCTCTCCCTAGCTCCCCTCTCTTCTACATTATCTCCTCCTTCCTCCCTGAATAAACCCTTTATTTTCCTTCAAGTGCTATGCTTACTCTCTCCTTAAATCTTTTGACTTTTTTTTTTTCTCAAGGTGGTCTCCTGGACTCATCCATAATTTGAACATTTAGTATTCTGTTCTTTTCTATCCTGTTCTTACTCCTCTCCTTTAATTTCTTTGCTTCTTATTCGTTTCTCCCATGCATCCCTGCTCTTGCATTCAAACTCTTTCTATAATTTCCTTTCCTTTCCCACTTTACTAACATTCACAGTTTCACTAATATATCTTTTTCTTATGTTTTGTGCCCAATGCTCCTCTTTCTTGTTTGGAATTTGTTAAAGTATTATGCTATTAGAACAGAGTGTGTTTTTGTATGTATTAGTTTAGATCTTTTCTGCTGTGTTTTTGTGTGTAATGTATTATCGTGGAGCTTTTCTCCCCGGGCCTCCACTGAAAACGGGCTTTCGGGCCCAGTGGACTTCCCCGGTTATCAAACTGGAAATAAATAAATAAATAAATAAATAATATCCTTCATAGGCTATAACATACAGCCACCTTTCAAAATTCAGGGTACCTTCCATGCACCCAAACTATTAGTCATCTTGAGCAGAGCTAACTAAAATCAGATTCAGGTGCCAGGCCCTTCAGAGTTTCCTGTCACCAAGAAGACCACTTCTCTATGAGATTTCAAGGATCTATCTGCTAATGATGTTCTATTGCTAGGCAGACTAGTTCCCTTCAGGGAAAAATCTTCCACGTTTCATTTTTTTTTCACTTGTAAAAAGTTACTTTTTATAAAAAACAAGCACTTTTAAGCTAGGAAAAATATTTTCTCTTGACTGACTGTCTTGTGACTTGTATGTACTTTTAAACAGGAATGCACTTTTTACTTTAGTGATAAAAAGTTGTTAAAACTTGTTCAAAACTACTTGATGTTATGTGATCCGATCTCGCCTACATTCTGAATGATGGGTCCGGAGCCGATACCTCGGCTCCGACTCGGCACGCTTATGCTATAGAGCGAGGCCTCTTATTGGCTGAGCTTTCTTTATCCCAGGATGCACCACCACTAATCCCCCAGATCTCGTTTGCCGCTTACAGAGCTTGGACGTGGTCTCAACATTGGCTGGGCTAAGTACTATATTAATAGTATCTTTTCCTGTCAGAAATTTTCTTTTTTTTCAACCCAAAAGCTGTTTTAACGGCTATTATTTGTGAATGAGTGTGTTTCTTGGTGATTTATTGATTTTTACTTAAAATTTCCTGTCAGAAAAGATTCCTTTTAGTCAGAGGGGCCTTCCCTGTTCTAACTACTTTATTGGTTGTGTGTGGGTCAAGTACCCATTTGAGTTAGAGGGTCTTGACCCTCCTTGCTTTCTTTCTTTTTTCTTACTGTGTAAAAAAAAAAAAAAAAGGGGAAAAGTTTCTCTTTTCAGTATTTATATATTTTTTGGCATATTTGTTGTACCTGTGTCCTAAGCTGTTTAAAGTTTACTGTTGTTTCTGTTTTTACAACTATGTCTAAGGAACATAAACCATCCGGTTTTAAGAAGTGCACGAGGTGTGGGTTTAAAATGTCCATTACGGATGACCACTCCTCGTGCGTCTATTGTCTTGGCGCCAAACATCTCCAAGAATCCTGCAGTGTGTGCCATGCATTTTCCTCTCGAGTCCTCCAGGAGAGGAAAAACAAATTAATCCTTAGAGGATTAATCAAGCCTTCTTTTGAGGAGGCTTTATCTTCCTCTCCTTCTTCTAAGAAGAGGAAAGCGTCGGCTCCGACCAGTCAGTCGGAGCCGATGGCTAAGAAAGGCAAGCAGACTTCTCCATCGGCTCCACAGACTTCAGAGCCGAGGTCGGAACGGTCTGCCTCGATGCCTCCTACCTCGACCCCTCTGGTTTCGGAGCCGAGGTCTGGAGCATCGAGAGGTGGGTCATCCTCATCGGCTCCACTGATATTGGAGCCGATAAGGGTCATCGGCTCAGACACTTCCCCCTCGGAGCCGAAGTCTTTATCGGAGCCGAGAGAAATTTCGGTGAAGGCTTCCTCAGAGCCAATAATAGTGGAATCCTTTCGGAGCCGGTCCCCAGGCCCTTCTGAGCCAATGGAGAAATCGGTTCGGGCCCGATCGGTATCCTCGAGATCTTCCAGGATGTCTGATTCGGACATCGACAGGGTACTCCTTCGACTCTTCCAGTCTCCGGTGTTCCAAAAGATGGTTTCGGCTCCAGCCCATTTGGCTTCGGAGCCAATGGTCCACTCCCTTACAGTTCTTCCTCCTCCAACAGCTTCGGCACCGTTGGAGCGGGTGTTGGTGGAACCAGTGGAGGTGTTAGGGTCAGACCCGACCCTTGCTCCGACTCCGGCTCCTGGGTCGGAGTTCAGTGCATGGACTTCTTCCTTCGGCCCTAGGGGAGAGGCTTCAGGATTGATGCCTTCGGTCCCAAGTCTTCCTCTTGGTGCGTCAGCGGCGGGAGTACCGTCTACTGTCGTGGCCACGGAGGGGGGACCTTCCCAGGATTCTGGTGGTCCCGCCTTCAGGGCTATAAGGAGTGCTCTAGCCAAATATTCTTTGGCCACCTCCACAGTTTCCCTGGCTCCTTCCCTACTCTTGGAGACTGGGTCGTTGGCAGTTCCCCTGTCAGCAGACAGCGGAGCCCCTGGGCCTCAGGTTACCCCCGCTGGGGTTTCTCCCCCTCCTGGAGGTCCTTCTGAAGCCTCTTCGGATGAACCTCCCAGGAAGAAAACGTGCAAGAGGAAGCACATTGACTCCCCTGACGAGTCTTTGACATCTGACACCGATCTCGATGATGCAGAGGGGTCCCCCAAGTCGTCCTTGGATGATGTCTCCTTTGCAGACATCCTTGAAGCCCTAAAACAACGAGGCGGCTGGCAGTCCAAACCTCCCTCTGCTGATGAGTCGGTGTTCCTGAAGGCCTTCGGGGCTCAGCCCTCCTCCTCTTGGGTGTCTCCGCCCTTCGACAAGCTCTTGGATTTGATCTGTCGAAGGGCGTGGGAACACCCGGACTCTGTGGAACCGGTGCCCGCTCGTCCAAACAAATTTCTTTCAGCACCCCCAGATAGAGAGTTCCTCACGAAAGGTGTGGCTGTGGATGCTATGGTGGTGGCATCTGCTACACAGCAGGATGTAGCAGAGGCTTCTCGTCCGTCCATCCTCCTAATAAGGAGTCTAGGAGCATGGATCGCACGGCAGCGCACCCTTAGTTCAGCGGCCTTTACTTTGAGGTCTCTGAACTACCTGACGCACTTTACGAGATTCCAGAGGGATCTGATTAAGGAGCTATCCGATACCCTCTTAGGTAACCTGCCTGAGGAGCTGGCCCAGACGGTTGGATCTCAGCTGGCTACGATGTCATCCATCTCGAACTCGTCCATGAGGCTCATCTCGTATGCGGCCGAGGGGGCGAGTAGAGCGGCAGGTACAGGCATTGCGATACGGAGGCAAGCCTGGCTTCGCCTGTGTCATTTTGCGGAGGCCTTCAAGTCTTCATTCGCCGACGCCCCATTTGATGGGTCCTCCCTGTTTGGGCCCAAGGTGAAAGACACACTTACCCGCTGTGAACAGGAGGGTAAGACTCTGACTGCCGTAGGGGCACGATTTTCCACTCCCTTTCGGCCTTATTCCAAGGCTAAAAGAGGAGGGAAGATGTGGTTCCGGAGATCGCAGAAGTCTTACTCCTCTCAGCAGGAAGGTTCCCCCTCCAGAGGCAGAGGAGGGGGAAATTCATCAGGAAGACGCCGTCCCAGAGGCAGCAGAGGCCCACGCAACACTGGAGACCGCGAGTCCTTTCGTGGCTCCTCAACCTTTCATAGTCCCTGAGGGATTGCCCGGCTGTGCTGCTCCGGAGCCAGTCGGGGGTCGTTTTTCGAAGCACCTAAAGGCCTGGGAAAGGATCACTCAGGACCGATGGGTGCTTCGAATTATCGCCGGAGGTTACACCATCCCATTCTGTTGTCCCCCCCCTCAGTCCAAAAGAATCCCGGACCCGCCACCCAGTCAACGGGATACTGCAGCCATAGAAATTTCAAAACTTCTGCAAAAAGGAGCCATCCAACCAGTCCCCGCAGACCAGATCGGATTAGGGACTTACTCAAGATTCTTTTTAGTGCCAAAAAAGACCGGGGACTTGAGGCCCATTTTGGACCTAAGCAACCTAAACCGTTCAGTCAAGAAGTCCAAGTTCCGAATGGTCACTTTACAAACCATTCTCCCGTTGTTAGAGAAAGGTGTTTGGATGTGCTCCATAGACCTCAAGGACGCGTATTACCATATCAAAATACATCAAACGTCCAGGAGACACTTGCGCTTCAGCCTAGGAAGCAGTCATTTTCAGTTTCGTGCGCTGCCCTTTGGTCTCACCACAGCCTCTAGGGTGTTCACCAAATGCTTGGCAGTAGTGACTGCTCACTTGAGGAGTCTAGGATTCCAGGTGTTTCCATACCTAGACGACTGGCTTCTAACTGCCACCTCAAAGCATCTACTTCTACAGAGCCTGCAGGCCACAACATCACTGGGCAATTCCCTAGGAATCACCTTCAATTGGCCAAAGTCTGTGTTACGGCCATCTCAAAGGATAAAATTCATAGGGGCAGAGATAGATTCAAACCAGATGCGGGTCTATCTACCTGCAGACAGAATTCACATCATACAAAGTCAGGTTTGAGCCCTACTCCCCAAGTCCAAAGCCCCAGCCAGAATGGTCTTGCAACTATTGGGATCGATGTCTGCCACAGTTCTGCTAGTTCCCTTGGCAAGATTACACATGAGAATCCTCCAGTGGCTTCTCTCAACTCAATGGTCCTTTCAGGAACTCCCTCTCAATCATCTAATATGGATCACAGAATCTTGCAGACAAGACCTTCGCTAGTGGCTAGTGTCTTCCAATTTGGATCAGGGACGACCCTTTGCTCTTCCTCCTCCGGCAGCCACGTTGACCACGGACGCCTCCCAGACGGGGTGGGGGGGCATTCCCTGGGCAGGTCAGTCCAGGGCAAATGGCATCCGGAAGAGACCTCTCTCCACATCAACATCCTAGAGATGAGAGCAGTACTCCTGTCCCTTCAAGCCCTTCACTGTTACCTCCCTCAGGGCGTAATTGCTGTTCACACGGACAACATGTCAGTTGTCTGGTACCTGAACAAGCAGGGAGGGACCAGATCCTATCCTCTTTGCAGAGAAGCGATGAGGGTCTGGGAATGGGCAATCTCAACCAATCGCTTCCTAGTGGCAACTCACATACCGGGCAAATCCAATGTCGTAGCCGACAGGTTGAGCAGGACCATTCTCTCTCCTCACGAGTGGTCTCTGAACATAACTATTACAAGACAGATTTTCAGCAAATGGGGAGTTCCTTGTTGCGACCTCTTTGCGACTTCTCTGAATGCGAAGTGCAAGGATTTTTTCTCCCTATCCCCGGCTCCGGGGAAGAGCCCTATGGACGCGTTAGTCCATCCTTGGCCCACCGGCCTGCTTTATGCCTTCCCTCCAGTTCCGCTACTACCCAAGGTAATTCAGAAGGCTTCTCTCTTAGGGAGCAAGATGATCTTAATTGCTCCTTACTGGCCTCGTCAAGTCTGGTTTCCCTATCTTCGGAAACATGCTCTGGAAGGTCCATGGTTCCTGGACCAGATCCCAGACCTACTGACTCATCAGTCGGGACTACTACACCAGTCCCTACACACATTAAAATTGATGGCCTGGCTCCTCCTCTTCCAACCATAGTCAGGAGACATGCACTAGACCCAGAGGTAGTGCGCATATTGTCTTCAGCCCACAAGTTGACTACGAAGAAACTTTATTCTAGCAAATGGAAAAGATTTGCTATATGGGCTCAACTCTGGGGCCTGGACCCCATTTCAACTCCCGTAGCAGAAGTACTCAAGTTCCTAACCTCTCTTTTCAACCAAGGCTCTTCTGTTTCTACCATCAAAGTACAATTGGCAGCAATTTCTAACTTTCATGAATCCATAGACCCACCTTTAATGAGCAACAGGTTGTGTAAGACCTTCTTGAAAGGTGCTGCTCTATTAAGACCTCCAGTTTCTCATCCTGCACCTCCATGGGATCTGGATATAGTATTACGTGCCTTAACTTCTTCCCCTTTGAACCGGCAGCTACCTGTGATTTAAAGTTTCTATCATGGAAGACAGCTTTCCTAGTGGCAATTACTTCAGCCAGAAGGGTTTCAGAACTTCAAGCTTTGTCAGTAAAACCTCCGTACTTGGTGTTTCATCCAGACAGCGTTTCCCTCAGACCAAATCCTTCTTTTGTTCCTAAAGTCTGCTCTACTTTATGCTTACAACAGTCATTAGAGCTCCCAGTGTTTTTCCCAAAATACTCCAATGAAGCGGAATTTATTTTCCACACACTGGATGTCCATAGGCAGTTACGTTTTTATTTGGATAGGACCAAACAGTCAAGGAATACAGATCAGTTGTTTGTGTCCTTTGCAGAAAACAAATTGGGCAACGCAGTCACAAAGGTCACTATTGCCAAATGGATCAGGGACTGTATTACTCAAGCTTATATTTTTTCTAACGAGGAGCTTTCCACCTCTGTCAAGGCTCATTCTACAAGGGCTATGGCTACTTCGGTAGCATTTCATTCTAAGCTTGCTATTGGTGACTTTTGTGCTGCGGCTACATGGTCTTCCCCGCATACTTTCATTTCTCACTACAAATTAGATGTGGCATCTAGAGGACGAGCTTCATTTGGTTCCACAGTGCTCAGGAGTGTTTTCCAATGAGCCACCCGGGATTTAGGTGCTAGGGACGCTGTCCCATCATTCATAATGTAGGCGAGATCGGATCACATAACATCTTTTAGTTATGTACTCACCATAACTTCAGATGTTTGGATCCATCTCGCCTACATTCCTAATAACCCACCCTCCTTCCCCCTTCCTTGGAGATCAGAGGATATCAGAAGGTCCGAATCCTGTTGTTTCATCTTGAAACATCTAACAATGTTATATAAACAAGCTGTGCATGTGTGCATGAATGCGGGCAAACAAGATCTGGGGGATTAGTGGTGGTGCATCCTGGGATAAAGAAAGCTCAGCCAATAAGAGGCTTCGCTCTATAGCATAAGCGTGCCGAGTCGGAGCCGAGGTATCGGCTCCGGACCCATCATTCAGAATGTAGGCGAGATGGATCCCAAACATCTGAAGTTATGGTGAGTACATAACTAAAAGTTTTGTGGATAAACAGTTTATTTTATTTTGGGGGGCTGTGTAAAAGTTTTAAAATGCTTTTTACTGTGTTTTTCTACTTTCCTGTTTTATTTACAATTGTTGCTAAGCTTCCCCTGGAAAGAAACACCATTTTTGATTTGACCATGGAACAAATGGAGACAGACTACATTGAAATAACTGTGGATGTTATGCAGGTAATTAACATGCTGTTACTGCTGTTGGGATTGTCATCCTTCTGGTGGGATGTACTGATAAGTGTGTGTTTGTTCGTGTGCTGCACATGTTAGTTTATATGATGGGTCACTACATTTTACCTCAGTTCCCTTCATTAGGCTTTGGCGATGTCACAGGCACATTTGTTGGTGACTCCGTCCTCTAAAAAGGAAATAACTGAAGGTGGTGTAGGTTGCACTCATTTTTATTTGAGTTCTGGTTGACACCTTTAGCTGAGAATGTTACCTTACATCTGTTCTAGTAGACATAAAGCTGATCTTGAAGTATGGCCAATAGAGAGAGACATTTACCTGTAGCCTAATCCCATTCATGTATTAATGCACTATGGCAGTGATTATATTATCTGAACATCTGCAGTTATGGTGAGGGAGCACCATAGGAGATATCTATTGTACTGTCACATTTTTAAGGAGATATAATTTGATATAGCCAAAATCACAAAGCATGAGTTACATTTACAGATGTCCATGAAAACTGGTTCATGTATAAACCTATTTTTTGGTGGCAAAAGACAAACACTGCTTGCTTAAGGAGGGCTGATCATTTCCTTTCACAGTTAAGTTGCAGTACTTGGATGATTTGTGTTGTAGTTAGTGTAGAAGACTTAGGCTCTGAGCTCTTAGTAAGCTGCTTCCTGTAGTCAAGGGTAGTTAAAGGTCAGGGTTTCATTACTTCTACCTCCATTTGCCTACTTGTGACTCTGAGCGTGCCACTTAATGAGACAGTACTCCAAGGCCTACCTGGAAAACAAATGAATAAAATAAAATCAAACAACTAAATGATATAAGCAGACACCCATCTACTTAACTCGGCCTTTGTTAACTGCATCTTAGAGATCATTTGCTATCATGCCATTCAGCATCAGTCTGAACCTATCTGTGTTACAGCTCTGGAAAGCTAAACGTGGTATGTTCTCCATGACGATTTTTATGATATTTGTTTCAATGATTTAACATTAAATATAGTACTTTGAATGTTTCTACCTGTTGTTTTAGGGTGTGCTATTGTGAAAGTATCAGAAAAGACTATTCTTCAGCTTCTTTCGGCATCCTTTCAACACGCTAACTGGCCAAATTACAAGGTAATAACTTCAAAGTAAATAATTGAATTACGCTGAGGGTTAGTGGGCAATTAGGTTCCCCATAAACCACAGGGTTAAAATGCACTGAGATGCCTTTCATACAAATTTTTTATCCAATGATAACATGAAAAAAAATCATGACTATGGAAAGAAATTCAGTCTTTTTTAATGTCAAGGGAGAAATTAGTCCAAAGCTTAATGACTAAAGGTGACAAAATAACAGTTCACAATAAATTGCTTGCAAAGATACATAAATCATATCTGGGAACTGTGCCTGCCTCCCTATCCAACTGACAAAAAAAAGTGTGTATTCCCTGGTATTGGATTTGGAGTAGAGTGAAGACACAAACTGGCCACAGACATATTTCAAGAGGCTGCTCTTATACATACACATACATACAACATGTATACAATATGCTCTCATACATACGCATACATACAACATGTATACAATATATGCAACATACCTCCTTGCCCCTACCCTCTCAAACATCATCCACCTTCTTACAATAGAATAACATATTTCAACCTGTTGTTGTCAGACATATACTATCAATATGCCACATTCAAGGTTTAACCTCAAAAGTATCTCCAAGTGAGACTTCATATGGTAAAATAATGTAGTACAGGCAATAGCAGTAAGGCATTCCAAGACTGCATATGTTTTGCATTTTTCCTTCCGGTGTAGCTACCATATTTCTCAGCCTATAAGCAATATATTAAAAAATATCTATGGTCTTCAGAAATTAACCACAAATAAAAGTTGCCTTGATCACTTTTTCATGGATAACCACCTCATACACACACACACACACACACACACACACACACACACACACACACACACACACACACTGTAATATCTAACATCTGCTTGAGAATTGTGTGATATTTTGCAGTTTGAAAATGTGAAACTGAATACTTTTGAAACTCTTTAGCTGGTTATTTTTGGAACTTGCAGTTTTATAAACCTCTCTGCCTATGTCCCCAGAGTGCTGTAACCTCACAGTCAGTTTATTTAAAAACAGGCGTTATGAGGGTGAAGCCACTGCAGAAACTTTGCAGGGGGAAAGCCATACAAAAAATTGCTTAACAATGCCCATGTCTGCCATTAGTGGGATTCACAGTTTCAGACTTCTCATTATCAATAGCTCTGCTTACATAACAGCTGCAGTATATTCAGGTCAACACAAACAAGGAATATATTATAAGTTGACGCTAATTAATATAATGACTACAGGACCACTGATTTGGGTAAAACATCATCTGAAAATATATCAAGCCAATGATCTACATTACCACAGACACCACAATACTGAAAAATAAATGGAAATCAAAACCACCGTCAGGTGTATTTAGCTACACCATGGGTTGCCTACTAATACTGCAGCAGCCTACTCATACAGATTTGCTTCATTTATTTACCCAAATAACAACCAGGTTTCTGGCATAACATGAGTCCCAAAAACGTGAGTCTTTCATGCACTTCTTAACATAATACTCACTAATGCAGCTTGCTGCACTAAGCAACATCTTTGCAAGTTGTTTTCAGAATAATAACTCTCCACGTATTTCTCAACATTCCATCTCCAAAATGTGGAACACTATCTCTTCCAATGTGGAACAAATGGGCAAAATGTGGAACATGTACTAACAACTTCATTTAGAAAGCTCAGAGTACAATTAATAGCTGCTTGTTCCTAATTGCAAAACATTACTTTGATGAATTGTTATAATTCAATATTACTAAGCATTGATAAATGTTTACAAAAATCTTACTAACAAATTGTGTGACAGACCCTTTCAGTTTGGAGCATAATTGATTCAGCAGTTCAATACCGCTGCCATCTGCCCAGAACTGTTATTTTATTTTTAAAATAAGCTCTGTTAGAAAAGTCACTCTTCTCATATTTCTTCCAATCTCTGATCATGTTGCGCTGACTCAGACTTGCACAGGCCTGCTACTCTGCTAAAGTTGTCAAATGGTTTTCCTCCACCTTCAATGTGTACTGCAGACAAGGCAGACACCTTAGTACTTTCTAACAGCTAGAATGAGAAATCAATACTATTCTTAATGGAAACGGGGAATAAATATAATTCCTAAACATTTCTGAACTTGCAGCTACATTGCAGCAAAGTGGTTTCAGACAGTTTAAGAAGACAGGCCTGCAGTAGTGCAATGAAGCTATGTCCTAAACTCTTCCTCTCCTGTGAATTATTTCTTTAGCTACAGTTTGAAAAAAAAGTTACTTTGGCAACACCCAGTACCCACCTGACACACATACAAGCCCTGTATGTATAATCAAGAGCACCTGGAAACCCAAACCAATCATGAATGCTTTTAATGCTTCATTTGAAAGCTATAGCCATGCAAGCACACACAACTTTCTCAGCTGTGAACGTGGTGCCACATGCACAAATAAAATATACACAGTTGTGTTCACTGCAAATGCCTGCTGCTGACTATAATCCAATCCCCACAAAACAGAAAAGAGGAAAATCCCAGGATGCAAAAAACTCCCTTACCAGCCTCAGTAAGAAGCTGAGATCCCTCATAAAATACTCCAAAGCTAGTTACGAAAATAAAATTGCCAAAGATTCCACATTCTATAACTATGTCAAGAATCTAAATGGCAATGCTCAGATCTGCTCTGAGCTACAACAGAATGGCATTAAATATACTGATCCCAAGGATATTGCCAATATCCTGGCAGATCGATTCAGTGCCAACTTCATCCCCCTCTCACCCCCTAAATGGCCCATCTCAGTACTGGAAGATTGCCAAATTCCGGTAATAACAGCCACACAGGTACAAAACACACTCTCCAAAGCTAAGAATACAGCATCCATGAGACCAGATGACATCCCGGGCTGTGTACTACATGAATCGCAAAATGAAATGGCACCTCACCTAAGTGTCATGTTTAATCATACCCTCACCTCAGGCTTCGTGCCCACTGAGTGGCACACAGCTACAGTTATCCCACTCTACAAGGGGGGATCCCGCTTGGATCCTGGGAACTACCGCCCCATCAGTCTGACGAGCCTGATCTGCAAGGCCATGGAACGTGTTATCATGGAACTTATAAACAAAGATATTGGCAACCTTAAAACACTGGATCCCACCCAGTTTGGGTTCGTGAAGGGCCGATCTTATCTCCTGAACCTTATTAACTTCTTTGAATCAGTCTCCAGAGCCGTGGATGAGGGTAAGGCAGTCCACACAGCCTATATGGACCTCGCCAAGGTCTTTGACAACATCCCCCAATCTGGAATCATAGATAAACTTACTAAGCTGGGCATTAATCCCTACGTCACTCGATGGGTTGCCAACTGGCTTACTGACAGAACCCACACTGTAAAAGTAGCTGATTCCAAATCCAGCTCCAGACAAGTGACAAGTGGAGTACCTCAGGGTTCAGTCCTGGGACCTCTCTTGTTTGGCATCTACTTCTCTGAAGTACAGGCCAACACTAAGGGAATCTGGCTAACAAAGTTCGCAGATGACTGCAAACTGGGAGCCATTATTGAATCCCCAAATGATGTGGATACTCTACAAAAGGGCCTTACAGAAACAGATGCTTGGTGCCAGAGCCATGGGCTTAAGCTCAACGCCAAGAAATGTATAGTTATCCCCTTTAGGAAAAAACATGTACCTGTGAATTATCACATAGGTGGCAGTACACTAAACACTGAAAGTGTGATAAGAGACTTAGGGAGACAGGTGGACAGTGGTCTCACCTTCAATAACCACATCACCACAACAGTCAGGAAATCCTTCTATGTGGCACACCTCATCACTAAGGGCTTTTCATCCAGAAAAAAAGGAGGTCCCACTGTATTCATCCCTCATTAGACCCATTACAGAATACAATGCCCCATTTGGTATGTACCTCTCAAGACATCTGCAACAACTGGAAAGGCCGCAGAAATACCTCACTAAAAGAATCACAGGCCTAAAGCAGTTGCCCTATGCTGACCACCTTAAAAAACTCCAGCTATACTCTGTCGCATATCGTCTACTCCGAGGCGATCTCTGCTTAACATACAAGGCCATGTCAAACCCAGAGCTGTTGGACATGCTCCACTTAAAGAAATCCCAGTCCCTCAGAGCCACATGCTCCAGGGATCTAAATCATGTCATCACAATAAACAAAACATGCTGGAGGGATAGGTTCCTGACCCAGAGACTCCCCAGACTCTGGAATAGAGTGCCCATACATGTCAAGCAGAGCACCTCTTTGGCCCTCTTCAAATGGAACCTTGATGATTGGATGGGAGAAAGGAAATTCACCCCGGGGATCATGTCAGTCGCCCTGCTAGACAGGGGTCCAGGGAAGTAAATAGTGTGGGAAGAAATAGCCAGGGAATTGTTATGGCTAGGCTTGTATAGGCCCTAGCGCCGATAGCCTAGTACCAACCTATGAACCTATGTACCTATGAACTGCAATAATTAGTTGAAAATTAAGTTACAAACACATTCCTGAATGAGCGTAATCTCAGGGGGAAGCACACACATTTTACAAGGCAGAGGGCAAAAGAATGAGGTAAAATCAATGACATCTTGCAGATCAGGAACAGCTGAGAGATGGCATCTTGTTGTCTGCCACAGTGAAAAAAAAACTTATCTTCTGCAAACCAGATCTCCCTTCTAGATCATCGGTAGACCCTAAGGCTGTCACCTGATGATGTTACGCAAGCAATAATGTTCAACAGGGTGTGTGCTTAAATAATGCATGCACATGGGTGTTCTGAGACCCAATGACGCAGGCAGAGGACATCTACACCCCTGGAAGGGTGTTATTTACACAGCAACACACACCCTGGAGGGCATTATTGTGCTTAGAGAATGGGCTGTCTGTAATATTCTTTTATTTTACTTATTTTATTTTTATTGCTATTTTTTTATATTTTTGATGCAAAATAATTCCTCCTCCTGGTGTTTCAAACTTCCTGCAGTATATGTAAATGCTGTTGAATGAAGTTTTTTACATCCAAAATATAAGTTTAGTAAGTATTTAATGTTTACAGATACTACCTCTCAAATACATACACACACACGCACACACACACACACACACACACACACACACACACACATTCAAAAGGAGTGTTCCTTTAAAAATACACTTCAAGTTGTTTAAAAATAGCAGCCATTAAAAGTTTCTTACCTCCATAACTTTCAGTTGTCTAGATTTTCAATGTCCAAATTTTTACCTCTTTTTTGTTGTTTGTTTTGTTTTTTGGTCCATTACTCATAGAATTTGTTGTTTGCTGGCAAATCATTGGAGGTTAAAGTCACTAAATAATGAAATGCAGTCAGGCTTCAGACTTTGTTTCCTTCAGAAAAATGCATGCTAAAACAAATCTTTCTTATTCTAGCAACATTCTAATTTTATAACAGCAGTGTTTAAAAATCTGTTCCTGTTTTTGAGCCTTTTCCCCCCATTATTTTAGGCTTTATCCACATTTATTTTTGCTAAAAGGTTGAGAGGTATGTATACCTCGTAATTTTAACTGCTTATGCCACTACTAGCTCAATCTCTCTTGTTCTCTCATACACAAATGTCTGCTTTCATGCATGCAAGCAGACATACACACACACACAGACAGAAACATAAACACAACTGTAGTGACACACACTTTTCTTTTTGTTAATGTTTCATTTAATTTTAAACTTGCTAAATAGTAAAAGCATTGCTTAGCGAGCGTATAATAATGGCTCAGTCAATCTCACTTCTCACTTTCATACATGCATACACTCACACAGACATAAACACACACACGTGTTTCTATTTTTTTTTTAATTTTCTGTTCATTTTAATTTTACACTCACTAAACAGCAAAAGCACTGCTTAGCAAGTGTAAAATAAGGGTAGCCATTAGCTTAATTATAGTTGAAGCTCCACAGCTGCTGTGAGCCAAAGGACTCTTTTTTTTTCAGCTGGCCTTACCTCTATATTAACACCTTGTTGGAGAACATTTATTCTCAAACACACCTCTCAACCTCTAAGAGCAGGAAATCTTTTTAAATATTGTTCTTACAAACTTAGAAAGTTGATAGAATAACAGGTATTGCATTAGCATGAATTTTCTGAAAAATACAAAGTCTGAAACTCAATTGTCTGCCATTATTTTCTGACTTCAATCCCCAGTGATTTGCCAGTGGTTTGTCAAAAAAAAAAAAACACAATTTCATGAGAAATAGAGAAAAAAATTGAGGCAAAAATCTGGGCATTCTGCAAAAATCTGGACAGCTGAGAGGTATCTCAAATCAGGGTTTAATGTATTGTTTGCCCATTTTCTAACCTGTACTGCCATCCAGCATTCAAAGTTTATGTGTTTTTTTTTGGATGCATCCACCCACTATGGTCTAAACAACATTCACAGTATCTCACAAAGGCTCTGTAACTGGCTGTTTAGACTGTGGGTAGGAACAACCAAAAAGAGTGAAAAATAAGGTAGGAAGGTGTGGCTTAATTCCAAAAAGATCTCCCCCTGGGGCAAGACTGGCAATATGGGGTGTTCCCCCCTTGACTGACACCTGAAGGGGGCATTGTCACACCATCATTACTTGTAAACATGATTATGGTAATGTGGCACTGACTTCATTGAATATTTTACAAGGGAATGCCCCCCCCCCCCCATTTCCTACATACCTCTCAACTTCTTAGCAGAAGAAATAAGGATAAAGCCTAAAATAATGGGGGGACAAAGGCCTACTCATAAAAATAGAGACAAGTTTTAAATATTTCTCTTATAAAATTGCTAGAATAATATGATTTGTGTTAGCATGCATGTTCAGAGGATATGAAGTCTGAAGCTCAAATGTAATTCATTTTTAGTGACTTTAATCCTCAGTAATTTGCCAGAAAAGCACTTTTTTTATGAGGAACAGATCAAAAATATGAGGCAAAAATCTGGACATTCTATGAAAATCTGGATAGTTGAGAGGTATGCTAATGTCCCTTGCAGAATTTATGTTCAATTTAGCAATTATAAGCTTGCATAAATACAAACAAATGTAAATTTTTGACAGAATAAATTACGTAAGAAAATAGTACCTTAAATACACTCTAAACTTCCTCCAAAGGTGTTAAATCTGTATTTATTCTGCATACAACTTATTTTGTTTAAGCCTTGTTGCACGGCTCGGCAAAAAAGGCGTCTTTTAGAATGGAATCAACAAAGACATTCAATAGGGCATTAAATGGGTGAGGGGACAAGACAGGAAGAGGGGAGGTATAATGTTAAATACATTTAAAGAGCAGGTTAGATAGAATTATAGTCTCTTCTGGGTATCAAGCATATGTAATGTAAATTAATAAAAAATGACATCATTGATTCTGTTCTATATTACCACATAAAAAAGGACTGGCAGTTTGATGCAAAGATTTTAGTATTAATACCTCTCAAATATTACAAGAATAAGCTTTTATTTTATTAATACCTTAATACCTTTCGAAGAATGCTCAAATTTCTGCTTCATATTTATTATCAGTTCCCCATAAAATGTGTGGTTTTCTGGCAAATAGGACAGGATTGAAGACACTAAAATGTTCAGAGTTCAAATTCTTCATAAAAGACATGCTAACACAAATTCCCGTTATTCTAGCAACTTTCTAAGCTTTTAAGAACAATATTTAAAACAGCCCTTATGGGGGGTGGGGTTGTTCTCAGAGCCTACTTATGCCTAAGGTGTGACCACGAGGGAATCACTTAACTAGGCAGGGCTCCTGGGCTGAGCCTGAAACTGGCTAATGTTGATCAGTGCTGTAGCCTAACAAAAGTTAATTTACACGTAACATGTCTGAAATCCCAGTCTCTGCGTTTTCAGTCTCTGGATTTAAATGTCGTGAGCGGATGGATCCCTAGACTGTTTTACTGTGCCTCGCCGTTACAATTCCACAACCAGTCATTATTCTCAAGAGTCCCTGATTTTCAGGGTTGTTTTTCCTGATCTGATTTCCTAAAATTAGTAAAACTGATAAAAAGGTGGTGCATTTTAATCAAACAATAAAAGACCAAAGCACTCTAGGTCCATGTCTAAACGTAGTTTTCACATTTAACAAACCCGGAAACCGCAAATACATTGACAAGGTGTAAGAAAGAAATAATTTTCTTAATCCACGAGCATCTGCCCCCCAAAATCGCGTTTGGTATTGGCCCAATTTGTCCATGTTGGGGGAAGAAGATGCTACTTTCAAGAGACGAGCACAACCCACGGGGGAAAATCAACTAAGTCCGCCACACAACTCAGCAACATGCCCATCCCCCCCCCCCCCCCCCCTGAGAGATGGCATCTTGTTGTCTGCAACAGTGAAAAAAAAACTTATCTTCTGCAAACCAGATCTCCCTTCTAGATCATCGGTAGACCCTAAGGCTGTCACCTGAGGATGTTACGCAAGCAATAATGTTCAACAGGGTGTGTGCTTAAATAATGCATGCACATGGGTGTTCTGAGACCCAATGACGCAGGCAGAGGACATCTACACCCCTGGAAGGGTGTTATTTACACAGCAACACACACCCTGGAGGGCATTATTGTGCTTAGAGAATGGGCTGTCTGTAATATTCTTTTATTTTACTTATTTTATTTTTATTGCTATTTTTTTATATTTTTGATGCAAAATAATTCCTCCTCCTGGTGTTTCAAACTTCCTGCAGTATATGTAAATGCTGTTGAATGAAGTTTTTTACATCCAAAATATAAGTTTAGTAAGTATTTAATGTCTACAGATACTACCTCTCAAATACATACACACACACGCACACATACACACACACACACACACACACATATTCAAAAGGAGTGTTCCTTTAAAAATACACTTCAAGTTGTTTAAAAATAGCAGCCATTAAAAGTTTCTTACCTCCATAACTTTCAGTTGTCTAGATTTTCAATGTCCAAATTTTTACCTCTTTTTTGTTGTTTGTTTTGTTTTTTGGTCCATTACTCATAGAATTTGTTGTTTGCTGGCAAATCATTGGAGGTTAAAGTCACTAAATAATGAAATGCAGTCAGGCTTCAGACTTTGTTTCCTTCAGAAAAATGCATGCTAAAACAAATCTTTCTTATTCTAGCAACATTCTAATTTTATAACAGCAGTGTTTAAAAATCTGTTCCTGTTTTTGAGCCTTTTTCCCCCATTATTTTAGGCTTTATCCACATTTATTTTTGCTAAAAGGTTGAGAGGTATGTATACCTCGTAATTTTAACTGCTTATGCCACTACTAGCTCAATCTCTCTTGTTCTCTCATACACAAATGTCTGCTTTCATGCATGCAAGCAGACATACACACACACACAGACAGAAACATAAACACAACTGTAGTGACACACACTTTTCTTTTTGTTAATGTTTCATTTAATTTTAAACTTGCTAAATAGTAAAAGCATTGCTTAGCGGCGTATAATAATGGCTCAGTCAATCTCACTTCTCACTTTCATACATGCATACACTCACACAGACATAAACACACACACGTGTTTCTATTTTTTTTTTAATTTTCTGTTCATTTTAATTTTACACTCACTAAACAGCAAAAGCACTGCTTAGCAAGTGTAAAATAAGGGTAGCCATTAGCTTAATTATAGTTGAAGCTCCACAGCTGCTGTGAGCCAAAGGACTCTTTTTTTTCAGCTGGCCTTACCTCTATATTAACACCTTGCTGGGGAACATTTATTCTCAAACACACCTCTCAACCTCTAAGAGCAGGAAATCTTTTTAAATATTGTTGTTACAAACTTAGAAAGTTGATAGAATAACAGATATTGCATTAGCATGAATTTTCTGAAAAATACAAAGCCTGAAACTCAATTGTCTGCCATTATTTTCTGACTTCAATCCCCAATGATTTGCCAGTGGTTTGTCAAAAAAAAAAAACACAATTTCATGAGAAATATAGAAAAAATTTGAGGCAAAAATCTGGACATTCTGCAAAAATCTGGACAGCTGAGAGGTATCTCAAATCAGGGTTTAATGTATTGTTTGCCCATTTTCTAACCTGTACTGCCATCCAGCATTCAAAGTTTATGTGTTTTTTTTTGGATGCATCCACCCACTATGGTCTAAACAACCAATCACAGAATCTCACAAAGGCTCTGTAACTGGCTGTTTAGACTGTGGGTAGGAACAACCAAAAAGAGTGAAAAATAAGGTAGGAAGGTGTGGCTTAATTCCAAAAAGATCTCCCCCTGGGGCAAGACTGGCAATATGGGGTGTTCCCCCCTTGACTGACACCTGAAGGGGGCATTGTCACACCATCATTACTTGTAAACATGATTATGGTAATGTGGCACTGACTTCATTGAATATTTTACAAGGGAATGCCCCCCCCCCCCCATTTCCTACATACCTCTCAACTTCTTAGCAGAAGAAATAAGGACAAAGCCTAAAATAATGGGGGGACAAAGGCCTACTCATAAAAATAGAGACAGGTTTTAAATATTTCTCTTATAAAATTGCTAGAATAATATGATTTGTGTTAGCATGCATGTTCGGAGGATATGAAGTCTGAAGCTCAAATGTAATTCATTTTTAGTGACTTTAATCCTCAGTAATTTGCCAGAAAAGCACTTCTTTTTATGAGGAACAGATCAAAAATATGAGGCAAAAATCTGGACATTCTATGAAAATCTGGATAGTTGAGAGGTATGCTAATGTCCCTTGCAGAATTTATGTTCAATTTAGCAATTATAAGCTTACATAAATACAAACAAATGTAAATTTTTGACAGAATAAATTACGTAAGAAAATAGTACCTTAAATACACTCTAAACTTCCTCCAAAGGTGTTAAATCTGTATTTATTCTGCATACAACTTATTTTGTTTAAGCCTTGTTGCACGGCTCGGCAAAAAAGGCGTCTTTTAGAATGGAATCAACAAAGACATTCAATAGGGCATTAAATGGGTGAGGGGACAAGACAGGAAGAGGGGAGGTATAATGTTCAATACATTTAAAGAGCAGGTTAGATAGAATTATAGTCTCTTCTGGGTATCAAGCATATGTAATGTAAATTAATAAAAAATGACATCATTGATTCTGTTCTATATTACCACATAAAAAAGGACTGGCAGTTTGATGCAAAGATTTTAGTATTAATACCTCTCAAATATTACAAGAATAAGCTTTTATTTTATTAATACCTTAATACCTTTCGAAGAATGCTCAAATTTCTGCTTCATATTTATTATCAGTTCCCCATAAAATGTGTGGTTTTCTGGCAAATAGGACAGGATTGAAGACACTAAAATGTTCAGAGTTCAAATTCTTCATAAAAGACATGCTAACACAAATTCCCGTTATTCTAGCAACTTTCTAAGCTTTTAAGAACAATATTTAAAACAGCCCTTATGGGGGGTGGGGTTGTTCTCAGAGCCTACTTATGCCTAAGGTGTGACCACGAGGGAATCACTTAACTAGGCAGGGCTCCTGGGCTGAGCCTGAAACTGGCTAATGTTGATCAGTGCTGTAGCCTAACAAAAGTTAATTTACACGTAACATGTCTGAAATCCCAGTCTCTGCGTTTTCAGTCTCTGGATTTAAATGTCGTGAGCGGATGGATCCCTAGACTGTTTTACTGTGCCTCGCCGTTACAATTCCACAACCAGTCATTATTCTCAAGAGTCCCTGATTTCCAGGGTTGTTTTTCCTGATCTGATTTCCTAAAATTAGTAAAACTGATAAAAAGGTGGTGCATTTTAATCAAACAATAAAAGACCAAAGCACTCTAGGTCCATGTCTAAACGTAGTTTTCACATTTAACAAACCCGGAAACCGCAAATACATTGACAAGGTGTAAGAAAGAAATAATTTTCTTAATCCACGAGCATCTGCCCCCCAAAATCGCGTTTGGTATTGGCCCAATTTGTCCATGTTGGGGGAAGAAGATGCTACTTTCAAGAGACGAGCACAACCCACGGGGGAAAATCAACTAAGTCCGCCACACAACTCAGCAACATGCCCATCCCCCCCCCACACACACCCCGCAACGACACTTCTTAGCCTGGTAGAGTTAGAGTTTTCTCTTTTCTCTCTTAGTGAAAACAGAACATACATTTCGCGTGTTTTCCAGCAGAGTATACAGGGCTGCCGCCTGCCACCATTTCAAATGTCCAAAGTGGGAATTTTTTTGTAGAAATGTCAGATTTTGCAGGACAAAATGTCAAGCAAACTAAGTTCTTCATTAGCACTCTTCAAGAAAAATCTTGATGAGTGGATGGGAAATAGGAAATACACCGATGGATCACTTATGTGCCCCTGCTCGACAGTGGCACGGAAAATTACTTTCTTGGGTGGCGTAAGCCAGGGAACCTTGTTGGCTTGGCTTACGTGGGCCCTTGGGGCGATAGCCTACCTATGACCAGTACAAAGGGTAGAATTGCACCTTTTTTGCCAAAATAAAAGCTTATTCTTATAATATTTGAGTTGCTTATGCTATTTCATATGACATTTAAGTGTTTCAGATAAAAATAACTGTTTTGTGAAACTATTAAAGAAAACGTATATTTTTGTCGTAAAATCTCAGGACATTGGCCATTTTTTCCATGGACACAACTGCCCAAGTGGGACAGGTGGTATCCATACCTCTCAACTGCACAGATTTTCGCAGACTGCAGTATGTCCAGATTTTTGCTTCATATTTTTGTCCGTTTTTCACAAAATTGTGGGGTTTTTTCGCAAATTAGTGGTAACTCATTGAAGACTAACATTAGAAAATGAGAGATTTGAGTTTCAGACTTCATATGATTCAGAAAATGCACGCCAATGCAAAACCTGTTATTCTATCAACTTTATAAATTTGTAAGAGCAATATTAAAAAAAATGTCCCAATATCTTTAATTTCTTGCTTTGTCCAGATTTCTTGCTTTAAGATGTTGCGAGGTATGCGATAAATAAAACGTTATTCTTTGGTTTTCAGTGGTGGCGTCATTTGTATGCATATATCCAAAATGAATATGATATAGCTCTATGCAGTATTTTTTTATTAACTTTGATGTAATTTACTGTGTAGTGACAAAGTTGTTGTGTCTTTCGGCTTTTCCCGGTTAGGGGTCGCCACAGCGGAACTCCCGTCCGATAATGTGAAGTGACAAAGTATTTATGAATATTCAAAACAAGCAATTCCATGACTTTTGAATATTCATACAGTAGAAGATGGGGGTGTTGTCGTAGGATGACGGGGGTGGGGCTTTGGCGGAGTTTGCTACTACGCATTTAGGGGTCGTTTCTCGACTGACCCGTATGGCTCTATAGCAGTGGCTGTTTAAGCGTGATAAAAAAGCTTAGAATCGTGCTTTTTCCAAGATCGGGGGACTCCAGATTGTAGTGACAAGGGCGCACTGCGCCTCCCCGAGTTTGGTGCGGGGGCCCTATTGCGTGACATCGGCCATAGGCAAGCCCTGTCTGTAACAGGTATTAGCCGGTCTGGTTGGCAGAATGTAGTGACATCACTGCTTTGCTCACTTGTAAGGCTTGCCTTCTCTGCTTATGTGAGTGAAAGTTTACATGTTTGTTGTAAATTGTTTTGTGTGTTTGTTCACCGAAGTGTTATGGAATTTTAGGGTTGAGTTAATGACCACATGGTGTTATGTATTTCATTGCAGTTCAGTACGAATAAGTGTGATACAACACGGTAGCCTGACCCAGAAAGTGTAAAAGGAGAAGAATGTTTTTAAGGCCGGAAGCTCCATGGTATCGTGACAGTGTTCAGCAACTGGGATGATATAATACTTGTGCGATCCATTTTATCGGTTAGTATTACTTTTTGATAAGTTATTATCTTGATTTCCCTCGTCAGAACTTGTGTTTTATAGTTTGAAACAGGCCTTGGCTCCCCTGTGTCTTGGATGTAAGTGGGGAAGTTATTATTGAATCCAGTTAAGTTATGGTTACAAGATCGGTGTTAGTTGTGCTTACTTTTGTTTAAAAGGAAAACAAAAAAGGTGCAAAAGTAGGCTGAAGAAATCGTGGAAGTTTGTATTGCCAGTGACCCTGGTACTTTTGCATTGTAAGCAAGTTGCCTCACAATGTGCGGCATCCTTTCACTTTGTATAGATTTTTGCTTGCTGTTTTTTTTTTGGGAAAATAATTTATTTGCCAGTAGCATGCGTTACTGTCATAAATGTCCAAGATTGTCACTGCTGCATTAAAAATAACACGTCCTACATGGATTTGAGGGTAACTTCTTCGCCTTTTAACAAGTCACTGTAAATGGTTACCATTTAATGTTTCTTAAGTGTACGGTTTGTTTTATTTATATTTATCTGTGGTTTTTGCTTACAGATTTGAGGGCAGTATTAATTAAAAGAAAAGATAGGATAAACTAATTAAGCAGGCATTTTGTCGTATACTGTGGCTGCTGTATGTACTGCCAAAGGAAATTAACTGTAAATGTATTAGAAGTACGCTTACACCGCACCTTTTTCCTGCGAACCGATGATTCTGTTGTAGTCAACTGAAACTTGTTTATTAAATGTTTAACTTATTTGTCATGTTAAATAGCAACATTCAATTGCATTTCTTGCAAACATGTTAACTGCCATTTACTTAATAGTGGCAACGGTTTATATTAGGAATAACAAATAGTTAATAATAGCAACTATTACTAAGTCAAAGCATTTACAGTAAGTATACAACATGCACCTTGAAATCTCCGTTCAAGAAAAGCTTCGTTTCAAGATTTGTTTTCAAGGGTCGAAGTATGGAGTGTGTTATGTGGTAAGATGTGCTGTTTCTATCTTCGGTGCTTGCATACCCGCAGCAGTTATCTATAGCTTTGTGCCCTGTGTCACTGGCAGCGGAAAGGCAGGGATTCCAACATGTGTGGCCGCTTGGCTTGTGGCAAATACTGCGTCGTGTGACTTTGCAGAGAAAGTATTTATTCATGTGAATGAAGTTAGAATATGTTCAGACTGGTTATAGGGGTCAGCAGTGTGTGTGTAGGCTGTATACCTGAAACCCATCGGGATCCTCTTAAAAGGTGAAAGGGGGATATTGGTATTTCAGGCCAGATATTGTTTTGAAGGTGCTGTCTTAGGGTTACCACCTGTCCCACTTTGCGAGGGACAGTCCCTCTTTGGGTTGTTGTGTCCTGACCAAATATATTAAATGTGGCAAATGTCCTGAGATTGTAGGACATAATTATGTCCCATATGTAATGTAATAGTTGCATACAATAATTCTTTCTGTATCTAAAATACCTACATGTTACAAGAAACAGGATAAGCTACTAAACTGCTACAAGAATAAGCATATATTTAGGCAAGAAAGAAAAGTTTTATCCCTTGTACTGACTGTGGGTTTGTGTTGGCCTGTAAAATCTGATGTGTGTCCCAAAAATGTCCCACTATGGCCATATGAAAAGGTGGCAACCCTATGCTGTATGTAAGGTAGTATATTATCCATTCTCCTCTTTGTTTATTTGTCTTAAATTAGACTGGCAACTCGGATAATGTTGTATATCTCCCAATTTTTAAATTAGACCTAGATTAGAAAATAGTTTAAAACCTGCCAGTTTGTGATGGGCTACAGGGCGAAATGTAATCTGCCTATTTGAATATCTAAGCAGAATGGACCTGTGCCTGTGTTGCATTAAATTGTTTTTATCAGTCCAACAACAAAATAGTAAAGTAAGTAGGACAAATACCTATAGAAATAGCAATGTTTCCTCCTCCTAAATGAAGGTCACTTTTCCTAACCAGTGTTGCTGTACCTGGTGGATATTTCAGAGTATACTTGTCAATGTTTAGTAACTTGTCACTCTTCATACCATAAGTTAAAATAAGGACAAGTGGTGGAAGGGCTGTTTGTTATGAGATTGTTTACTAGTGTGTTAGTCTGGAAAAAAGGAAGGAAAACACAGTTGAATAAAACATGCTGTGCATGCATTTTTTTCTTTTATAGTTCAGGAGAATGCTTTTGGCTGTTTCAGTAGTGTGGAACCCTTTGCATGACAGTGAAGTGTGTTCCAGTGTATCTGCATAACAGTTCAATACAATTCGTCTTCTGTGCAAAGTCAGAGTAGATTGTGGTGTTGAAATGTACCAGGAAGTATTCAGAATTAGGTTGTTAGACATTGGATATCTGTTGTGTAGTAACCCTGAATTAGCTAAGGGTTTTGAGAGAAAAAAATGGCTTTGCCATTTGGAGTATACAACCGCATATATAATGCATTAATTATTGCAAGCTGTTGTTTAAACACAGGCAATTTTGTTTTTTCGTAAGTTAGTCTATGAAACATATTTTGAGTGCTGCATATGAAAAACTCTATTCTTCTTGTATGGATCATGCTGAGATTTTCTGTTTAATCAATGCTCAAGGCATTACAGTACATTAGCTTTGGTTCTTTTGCTTTTATCGACTGTGTTACATGATTCTTCAGTCCTGTAGTTTAAGAAGTGGATTGTAAACATAGTAAGCAAAATTGAAACTGTGTGAACATGCTTGAGTGTTTACATGCTTATATTTGGACTGTTCTTTATCTTCGTTACATATCTGTACTGAATACCCTTCAGAAGGGTATTCTGGTTATGCTGCACATATTATGTAATTTAACTGGGTAAGTGAACTGATGTGTGTGGACCTTGCTCAGCAAAGTCTGTGCCACATGAGCAAATTTGATTATATATAGGGTCTGTTTACAGTAGTCAGTTGATCACCTTGTCTTTTAGTGGTGGGAGAAATGTAGAGTATCATGAGTAAACCCATAACTTACAATCAGCTCTGCCTCTGTCATTCTATTATTACCTCCCAATAAGTGCCCTGCCCTCAAAAACCTAGTACAACATCACTCAGCCAAAAGGCCTCTTAGATCATCAAGCAAACTGCTACTAGAAGTCACCAGCAGCTACAGTACCTTTGGAGATGCACTATATAGTAGTTCAGTGGCTAAAAAATGGAACTCTGTCCTCACTAGCATTCAAAACACATCATCCAAAGCCTCCTTTAAAGACCTCATCAGGCAGCATCTCAAGCAAAGTTGGCAGTGCCATGATTGCTCCCCAGGCAAGTGAAAGTGCATAAGGTATACATACTAAATCTAGAGTACTTGATAATAGTTTTCAATCTTACAAACACTGGGTAATCTACAGTGTATGTACTGTACCTGTGTACTATGTATGTATTCTACCTATGTTCCATATTTCAGCTGTACACCACACATCTATTAATTACCTTTATTTTTAAATTAATATTTTTTTGTTCTCTCCACTGTAACTGTTGATGTGCCGTAATTTGTGTGTATATTGATCATGTCTAACTAAATGTGTCTGTAATTTTTCTTTGTGGAGCTTTTCTCCCTGGGCCTCTGCTGAAAAAGGGCCTTTTCGGCTCAGTCAGACACCCCTGGTTAACAAATATAAACTAAATAAATGTGACTATGGGGAAGAAAATTTCATCTCCCACCCAGACAATAACTGTTACCTAAAGTCTGGCTTGAACTCTGAACTGTGAGAAAAAGAGCAACGTAAACTGCTGCACCACTGTAGCCCCACAATTATAGTAATTTTGAAGTATGTTTTTGTAAATGTTTAGTCTTAATTTGTCTGAATACTAAGCTGCTTTTGTAGTGCAAAACTGAAGTTTTTGAAAATAGTTTTAGGTAGTCAGACATTTAAAAATCAGTCCAAGAGTAGTGCTACAGTTGGGGCCATGTCACAGATTGCTCAGCATCCAAACTGTTACATGCACATTCCATACAAACTTAGGACAAATGTATGTCACACCTGCAGGTGAGAGTCCAGAATAATTACCATGGCAATGGAGCACTGAGCATTGGTATTCATGTTGCCGTTTTCATTAAAAAACAAAATAAAGGCAAACTGCATGTTGAAACTCTGCATTTCCTCCACCAAGCAAGTTTCTTTGCGGGTCCATGAGGTCTGTCCATTGACTGCCCTTTCCTGCTCCTAATTCTTTCCTCTATTAGAGTAATTGCATTTTGGTCCATTTGTTCACCAAAGGAGGTGAGTCAGGTGTTGTATAGCAGGTCATTTTGACTCTCTGCAAGCTGTCCTATCCCACTTTGTTGTGACCTTGCATGCTCCACAAGTGCTGATGCTTGGGATGTGCATGCTTGCAGAACCTCCATACTAATAGATCCCCGTTCTGCAGCCCGGGCACACTAGGCTTCTTGCTGTAGACACTACACCTGCAATCCTGCAGGTGTTTCCAGTACAGCAAGCTGAGCTGCCTCCCTCCCTGCTAGGATGAAGTGAGCTGGTGTCCCATGCTTGCTTCCCTGGTCTCTCCACAACCGTTGGTGTTACAAACATGGGTCATCTGGGGAGCAGTTAGGGCTTTGTCTCTTTGTGCCTTAGAGCTGGGTTTCAAACTAAGCAAGCTTGTCTTTTAAATCACTGGGAGTGCTTATTTCCCCAGTGTCTGATGTCCCACTTGTAGCTTGTGCAGTTTACTGAGGAAGAAATGCATTTTTTTCAGTTCAGGCTCACTAGGCTGTTCATGCTGCAGTAATATAACTGCATTTTTACATGTCTCAATGCAGAAAGGCAAGTTGTCTCCCTTCCCTCAGAAAAAATGAGCCAGAGTCCGTCCTTCACTCCCATTCTCCCCTGCCCAGTCCCTCCAGGACTCGGGCTGCATGGGTCACCTTTTGGTACAATTGGGTGTTTATCCCCTTGTGCTGTGAGGCCAGGTCTGTTGGCAAAAGTTAAGAGCTTGAGTTTAATTTGGTTAATGTTTGCTCTCCCCTACTAAATATGTCAGTATTGTTGTTTTTATCTGAAACTTATTTATCAGCATTTTTTAGTCCTTTGTAACAGTTGTCATTTCTCAGATACCCATTTTTTTCTCAACCACACTGGTGTGTGTTTTGTTTACTGCATGGGGAAGATGCATTTAAAAAAATGCAACTGTAGGCCATACACTTACAGGTTTCAGTTTTCAATGTAACTAACTTTAATTGTGAACCTAACTTTGTCAGTTTTTCACTGTTGTGACAGTGATACTGCTTGGTTCTCTGATTTGGCTGTTGACATAGGTGTCTTCATGTGCTCACAGCTTCCCTACATGTGAGCAACACCAGCATTTGTTTATTAGTAACATCCTAAACCCATTTCCCTGTCCTTTTCCCCATCTGTGTTTGCTTGTTTTTTATTTATTTTTTATTTTTTAATATACTTTAACTACGAGGTCTCAGTTCACGCTTGTACTTTGTTTGCTTTGTTAGGCTGGTAACCCTTTCACCATAGTTGTGCAGCCCTGGAGCTGGTGTGTATAAGTGAAGAGCGTGCAGAGGATGCAGAGTCTTTGACATAAGGTGGTTGGAAGCAGAAATTTGTCCTCCTAAAACATTTTATTTCATGGAAGTATTGTCTTTTGGGATCAGGCATTTTCTTTAAGCCTTTTGGAATAGAACTTGTCCTTATGACCTCATTGGGTGCATGCTGGTTTTAACATTATTTCAAATCGGACATGTGGCATCAACTTGTTTTAACTACTGTTGTGCAGTGTGCCATACATTTTTAGTCAGTCTTGCAAGTGTCTCACAGATAATTTACTTATTTTTGTTGAGTGGTTTAGTCATTTTGTTCTGGAGAAGTAGAAAGTGATGTGATATATACCATAGTGCTGTGAAACTAGTTACAATGTTAAGCTGAATGGACAGCATTACTTTGAGTATCCTTTTATTAGTGAATTTTCAAGATTTTTTTTGTTACTGGTTTATTATTTTGGTCCTTCTCCTCTACATTAGTAAGTATGACCTTGACAAATGTAGAAAGACATGGTATGAATTGCAGTGTACTGCTATATTTTTTAGTCCGGTATTGATGGCCATTCTGTGCTCAAGCCAGTGAGAAACTGGCAGGCATCGTATTTTTCACATGTGATGAGAGCTGTCCTCACATGGCCAACCTAACCGATTCTGGTATGCAGACTGTCTGGGCAGAATGTGAAGTGTCACCACAAAACAGGCAAAATTATGGGGAAAAGAGCAAATCTTTTATAAACAAACATGCATGTTAGTGTTGCTGTCATTTATAATGCTGTAAGAGCTGACATGCTTCTCAGGATGATGGCTTAGCTGATGCTTCATTACCAACTGTTACCCATAACATTTAGTGATGCTGTACACGGTATGTGATAGTCTTTACAAAAATAAGGAATATTGAGTAACTTAATCTGCACAAGTCTGCTAATTTATTTTGATTTTTTTAGATCATTGGGTATGTGCAATATTTCCTCTTAACAACATTTTTGTTTTGCTTTTACAAATTTTCTTTCATTGATCAATTTGAATTTTAGCATACAACTACAATGCACCGTATAGACAGTTGATCAGTAATTTTGCATAGGAAGCTTTTAAGACATTCAGAAATGTATTTTAGTTTCACTTTGCTCTGTGTGTTTTTTTGAGTAGGGTGTTGACTTGCCTGGTGTAAAAAGACAGTAGTTTTTGCTATCAGTAATGATTGATGTTCATATTGATCACTGCTGCAGTAGTGTTAGTTTTATTACTCTTTAGGAAAATTATTTTAAAGCTAGGAGTTTTGTGTTTTAATGGATCAACATTAGGCTTGTATTGTACTTTCTAATGGGTGGGTTCATTTTTTTTCCTTTCAGTTTAGAAGTTCAAAACCATTTTTATTCTGTGGAGTGTGTTTCACTGAGTGTGTTTCACTTTCTGGAATTGGCAAAGTGATTTTTACTGTGATTTTTTTTTCTGTGAAAAAGGTGACTTTGTTTTTGCCTTTGCCAACATTTGCTGCTAGTCTTCCACGAGGCACCATTTTTGGCATGACCATGGAAAAAAACTACCACTCCCACATTCTGTTCTCCTTCCAACAACATAAAGTTAATCAGCCTTTGCCACCACAGTAGGCCAGCAATTTACCTAAGCCGCAGCTGAGTTCCTCCAGTATGGCCATTTGTTGTCTCAGACCACTCATCTTTTCCCCAGGATCTCTCAGATGAAGACTACCTTCTGGCCTATGCAACCATGGTTCTCCCTTCTTTGGAAATGTCCTTAGTTAATTACCATCTTGTGACATAGGGATTTATACCTAGTTTAGTGAGTTTATCTATAATTCCAGAGTGGGGAATGGTGTCAAAAGCCTTGGCAAGATCTAGATAGGCTGTGTGAACCACCTTAGCCTCGTCTACAGCTTTGGTGACTACAGTCAGGTTTAAGAGACATCATCTGCCTTTTACAAACCCGAACTGGACAGGGTCAAAAGTTTGGAGATTACCAATGCCTTTGTTTATAAGTTCCATGATGATACATTCCATGGCCTTGCAGACCAGGCTCGTCAGGCTAATGGAGCGGTAGTTCCCGGGGTCCGTGGTGGCTCCCCCTTTGTGGAGTGGGTTAACCGTTGCTGTGCGCCATTCAGTGGATACAAAGCCTGAGGTGTGGCTTTGACTGAACATGGTATTTAGTGGGGTGCCAGTTCACTCTGTAGTTCGTGTAGAACACAGCCTGGGATGTTGTCAGGTCCCATGGATGCTGTATTATTGGCTTTGGAGAGTGTGGTTTTTACCTGTGCAGCCGTGATTACATGAACTTTGGATTCTTCCGGTATAGAGATGGGCCCTTTATGGGGTGAGAGGGGGGTAAAGTTAGCGGGGGGTAAAGTTAGCACTGAACCTATCTGCCAGGATGTTGGCAATATCAGTTGGTTCTGTATATTTAGTGCCATTGTGCTGTAACTCATAGCAGATGTGAGTGTTGCCATTGAGATTCTTGACATAGCTATAGAATGCTTTGTGGTTGTCTTTTGAATCCGTGGCAATTTTGCTTTCATAACTAGCTTTGGAGGATTTTGAGGGATCTCATCTTCTTACTGAGGCTGACCAGGGAGTTCCTCCAATCGTGGGATTTTACTCTTTTCCAACAGCTTCTTTCTTTTGTTGTACAGTTTGTTTATGGCAGGAGACCACCAGATTGGCTTTATTTTTTTGGAGGATAGCATCTTAGTTCTGTTAGGGATAGCACAATCCATGCACTTGTGTATGTGCTTATAAAGTGCAGTTGTGTAGGATTCAGCAGTCGTACCTCTATTGTCTGTCTGCATGGGTGTTGTGAAGTTTGCCACTTCTGTCTTAAGAAGCGTGAAGTTGGCTTTGGAGAAATTTTTTATGGTAGTTTCCCTAATGGGGTGTGGGGACGGGATGTGGATGTCTAGGGTGATTAGCTTGTGGTCGGATCTGACAAATGAAGAATTGACTTTTGGTGTGGAAGACCGGTCACCCATGTGGGTAATGACCAGGTCTAGGATATTGCTGCCCCTGGTGGGGGTGTGGATAAGTTGATCTAAGCCATTGGAATTTATGAATTCCAGAAAACATTGAGCAAAAGAATTGGTACATGAGTAGTTTTCCCAGTTAATGGTGGGGTAGTTGAAATCGCCCATTATTAGGGTGTTGGGTTGTACCCTAATATTTTCCATTGTATCTAGAAATGAGAAGTGGGAATCCTGGGGCATGGTGGGGGATCTGTAGCAAGCTACAATTTGGTTTGCGGTCTTGCCCAGAGTTAGTTGCATTTGGATAATCTCTGATGCATTATGCTGAGCAACTAGCCTGGAAGTGTGGGTATCCTTAATAAATATGGACACGCCTCCACCTTTAATGTTTTGGTCCAGGTTAGGCGGCCGAAAGATGTGGTGTGAATTATAGCCTGGTAATGCAGGGGTGCTCTCTGCAGCCTTGAACCAGGTCTCTGACACTGCATAGATGTCGATGTTCTCCATTCTAAGGAGTGCCTTGAGTGAGTACATTTTGAGGTTTAGACTTCTAGCATTAAGTAACATTACCCTCAGATTTTGCTTGCTTGTACCTGTTACGGTGGTGAATTTGTCATTTGAACCTTGCCTAAAAAAGGCACTATAGGAGTGGCAAGAGCCTTAGCCAGTATCTGGAATCCCAAGGGCAACAGGTGCAGGCCATCTCTGGCAAAGCATTGTGGTCTGTCGATCATGTCGTCCCAGGCAGACAGATTCTGGATCCCTTTAGAATGACACCAGTAGCTTGGCCAATTGTTGAAGTCAATCATTTTGTCCTTGTACTGTGGTACCATTCTGGGTGATGGCAGGATGCTACTCAGGGCTAGAGTCATACCTGCCTGGGCTACAAGATCGGAGAGGTCCTCTATGTCTCTCCTCATATAGTCCAGGTAGGTACGTCTCAGGTCATTCACATCAACATGGACAGTGACATGAAGTGGTATCAGAGTTTACTTTAAGCCAAAAGATCCACCTCTCCATTTCATTTCCTGAACCAAAATAATGAAGTAGAAAGGATACTCTATGTTTGGATGTCCACAGACATCTCTGGTACTAAGTCTTTCAAATCTTTCTTTTGGATCAGTTCATTTCTCATGAAGATAAATGGAAGGGACAGCCTTTGTCAAAACGGACTGTTTTCAGATAGTTGTCTAAGGCTGTTGCTGTTTGTTATACTCAATAACAAAAACTATTCCAGGCAGGGTCAGTGCCCACTCTACCAGGTCTTTGGCTTTATAGCTTTTTGGAAATGATTTTATTCTAGAAGCTGTTGCTTGTCCTCTGTACATACTTTTTCCAAAGCACTTTAAGCTAGATTCCCCCCGGTCCAGGTCAAGCTTTGCTAGTTCCATTTTCCAGGAACAACTGGACTCTTCCACCTCACAAATGTAGTAAGCTAGGGTAATATAGCCATTTAGAAATATGATGAATGTAGTAAAATAAATGGTATGTAATAAATATATGAGTTTATTGAATAAATTATTACTGACATGTATCAATTATATGTCTTGTAGTCATGGGGTTATATGTATACAAGACATTATAACAACATTTATTGTTGTTAATATTGTATATGACCATAATATGTGTAAATTTTTATGTATATATGGTCCATTAACATTACAACATTTATAACATTTACAATATTTGTAATATATATAATACAGTTATTAAATGTATTACTGATCAGTAATTGATAGTTATATATTTGGTAAATAGTTAAATTTAGTTAATTATAGTCTTTAATATATAATATAATATTATGATTGGTTATTTATTATATGTTACAGTTTATTTGTATATACAAAGTTACACCATTATTAAATATAGGTTATGGGTTGCTATATATATACGCATACATTTTTGAAAGTTTTTAAGTCATAGTTTTTAAATGTATATAGTTTTATACACATTGAATGTATGGAGTGGATTTTATTATTATTAAGTACCATTTTTTATGGTTAATGTGATATCCCTTTAAGTAACAAAGTTGTATAATTAATGAAGGGAATTGACGTTAATTAATCAATTTAGAAAATGTAAAACAGTATATAATTGTGGTGGATGAATTCTTGAATGTATTCTGATGAAGTTCGTAGGAACGAACGAAACCTAGGTAAATAAAGGATTATCGTTGGTACGTTGTGGTGGTGTTTCAGTAAATTCAAGCAAATTACAGCAGTATCGCATTTTGTGGAGGTTTGTCTGGTTAGCTGTACTATCTCCTTATTGGCGCTGCTTCCATCTCGTTGTCCTAAACAGAAAGTTTTGTGTTCGTTTTTGGTTAACAGTTCCCCCTTTTCTTTTGGTGTACTCTTTTTTATGGTAGGGTGTGGGCATTTTTGTTCCTGGCATTGTCCTTTCAGGGCTTGGCTTCTCTCTGTCTCTCTCTCTCTCTCTGTCTCTGTCTCTCTCTCTGTCTCTCTCTCTCTCTCTCTCTCTCTCTGTCTGTCTGTCTGTCTCTCTCTCTCTCTCCATGCTGCATTATAAGCAGATTAATTTATTGTAGGCAAAGGTATCTTGCATGGGTATTTTGCTAAATTCTTGGAGGATGAGGCAAAAATGAGAGTGAGGCTAGTTTTTATAACTGTCCAAGGAGAAAGGTTTAATGGCAAGAAAGAGATGAGGTAGTGCATATAATTTGGGACTGTTGCACTCGTATTGCGATTGCTCTAACTGTGGCCACCAGTTTACCAATCAACGGAAGTGCTTTGAAGAAACGTTTACTGTAAACTGGATAATGCCTGAAGTGAGTTAAATTGTGAGAATCTTTCTTAGTTTATTTTATGAGAAGTCCTCGTACAGTAGTGCTCTTGCATGAGAACTGAAGAGGTTGTGACATCCTGCTGATTTCCTAGGTGTACAGACCAGTTAGATGTATCTGTGTTTCCCTTGTGCAGGTAACCTGATGTGAACAAACTCTCCTATGTAATAGCAGCTTGGAAAATGAAATATTAATATTATGTAGAATGCACTTTGGAAACTCATTGCATCCAGAGGATTTCTTTTGTACACCAGGAAATGTTTATCTGTGCAGTAAGTAAAGCTTGCGCACATAAGCGTGTAAAAATGTGTTGTGGATATTGCCTTTCTGCCATGAGTTTATGGGATAATGTGAAAGGGTGGTAACAACTGTGCAAGTCGGTAGTTCAGTATGACTTTTTATGGGAACTGGAAATAGAACTGTTTTCTAGTGGTTGCACACTTTTTTTTTTTCTGAGATTAACTTTTATGTGTGTGGGAGTAATAAATACACACACGCACACATCTGTAATTTAAAGGCTGTCTTTCTTAATCTGGCAGATTGTACAGAGGATTAAGGCTGTGAGCTGTTAATGTGCCGTTTCCTTTTGACCATGATTCGTAAAGTCTTCATTTGCCTACTGCATGCATCTGAACAATTTAATTTAACCAGACAGTAAGTGTAGTAACTACCTTTGAACCTTTGTTCTTTGAAGCCTAAAGACATGCTTACCATATTTTTAATTGAAGAATGTCAGAAACTGTGTTTCCCCCAGAAGTCAGTTAAGTGTCATCCTTTGCCAGTAATATAGGCCCATCACTTGGGGCCTGAACGCCAGATGACTCAACTAACATTTGATTATAATAAGTTCATTCAATTTGTGGCAGCCTTTGAATAGGAACCCCCCTGTCTCAACTGCCTTCTGTGTTTGTTTTTCCAACCCCTCAAACATAAATAAAAAGGATGGGCCTAACCTATTCTTCCCAAATTTTCTCACCTATGGGCAGTGACGCAGATGACAGGTGAACCATTGAAAAGGCTGCTTCAAGAGAATATTTCCTTTGGGAAAATTTGGAAGTTTATAAAATATTTTGAGTTTGACTGCAAGGAGGTATTGGAGCCAAAGAATTGATACTTGGCTGTTGTGGGCATAAAGGTTATGCAAATCTTGGAGGCTTCCCAGTTTACCTGGTCCATAAGGACATCTTTGAATCGTACCTCTTGGCATAAGTCTGGACACGGCTTAAAATAATGGAGGGACAAAGGCCCAAAAAATAGGGACAAATTTTAATATTTCTATTATAAACTTAAAATTAAGCCTGTTTATAATTGCAGGATTAGCGTTAGCATGCATTTTCTTATGAGTATGAAATTTGAAAGTCAAATGCTTGTCATTTAGTGATGTCGATTTAGAAGCTGCCGGGGTAGTTAAGTTGGCTACAGAACTCTCTATACTCCCTGATGATAAAGATATTGAGTCTTGGATCATTTTAAGAAGAAAGCTGAAGCTTCCTCCACCTTTACCTTTAGGACTGTCATTTTTACTTTATGCATATGTTAAAGTAACATGGTGATAGCCACAGATGAGACTTTGGAACAAAGGATGAACTGCATTCAGTTTGGTCAGTCCTAATTGTACAGAGGTCAGTGAGAGTAGATATGCAATGCATGTTTCTTCCAAATAGGAGACTTTGTATGCACATCTTAAATCATCCATCCTGCAGATGAGATTTAAATTGATGTCCTGTCTGACTGAGGAGTTGTTAGCTCAGGTGGATGTAAACGATACCATTGCACTTAATGAAAACAATAGGGGAGGTTCCCCGGTGCCCTGGCCATATTTCCCGTAGTCCGTGTGAATACCGCATCAGCTCTCTCCTTAAGAGGCTGTTGGTGTAATGTGATTAACTCAAGAAAGTGTAAATAAATAAAAATCTAGGCTTCTTCCTGAACTTAACAAAACCCATTGTGACTTTCCTTGGTGCTCTGATGAAACCCATATTGTATCACTTTTACTTTCTCAATGATTAAGCACTGAATTTGAAAGGTGGTTTTACAGATCTGACATGAGACCTTGGCCAGGGGACTCTTCAAAACCTTAGAACAAGTGTCTTCCATCTTGATAGACTTGTTAGCCAGATTACATATGATAAACTCCATTTTGTTTTAGGAACCTTTGGCAGCAGTTTACCAACCCTTTTGATTTGTTAATTCAACTGATCCTCTCCATTAGAAAGGCATTCTCTTGGTGAACCCAGCAAGTGAAATGCAACTAGAGTTTGCCTCTGGTGATCCTAATGGGGACACAGACTGTTACTGTGAATGTCTTTGTACTTTGCCTAGAGACCATACTTCATGCAGCTAGAAGTTTGAGCAACAGCGAGTCCAGCCATCTATCCTGCACTAAATCTATCCATCTAAAGAAAATGTTGATGTTGGCTGAGGTCATTCAGGTCAGTTCTGATCCTGGCATCCTACATAGTTTTATGTAACAATCCTTAATGTGATAGCAGTTTTGTAGTGATGGTGTGGGAACTGGCTTCCTGGCTAGGGTTGCACTTGTAGGTCTGTTTCATCACATCATCCTAGAAAATAGTTTTGAAAAAGTTAAAAGGGCCACACTTGACCATGACTGGAAGATGGATGCCAGAGTTATCTGTTATACACATGAGGTCTCTCACTAATGGACCCCTTTTCATCAGACAAAAGCTGTCTGCTGCAAAAATGTTGTAGATTTCAATGCAGAAATGCATGGATGGAAAATGTCTTTGACATTACTTGGAGGGGGTGTCTGTCTGTATGTCTTTGACATTACTTGGAGGGGGTGTCTGTATGTCTTTGACATTACTTGGAGGGGGGGGTCTGTCTATATGTCTTGGGGGTCCGTCTGTATGTCTTTGACATTACTTGGGGGGGGGTCCGTCTGTATGTCTTTGACATTACTTGGGGGGGTCCGTCTGTATGTCTTTGCCATCCTTTCCCTTGATACACCGAGTGATGCAGAAGTTCTGAATGGTTAAGGTCCTTTTGGCAGTGTCTGTATGGCCAAGACAGTTGTGATTCTGTTGATGAGCTCTAGTATACCCATGTCTGAAGAATTCAGGCTAGCAGTTTGACTCTGTCAGCCTGATTCCTTTCATTGGACAGTTTATAGGGGAATGGATTGTGCAAGAAGCCATAATATTACATGTGGAAGTGTAATTTGCCCAAATGGAAGATGCTCTTCTGCTGAGACCCTTCTGGGGATGGGGATAATTTCCATATGAAGTAGATGGAGGTCCTTCAGTATCTGTCAGCTATTTATAGGAGGCCTTGTATGCCTTCAGGTACTAATTTCAGCCATATATTTTGTCTGTTGTTCTCCCATTCATTGTTTAAACAGTGCCTAAGTCCATTGTTTATTTATTTATTTTACATTTGTTAACCGGGAAATTCCGACTGGACCAGGTCCATTTTCAGCGAAGGCCTGGGAAGATAAGCTCCAGCATCAAGTTATACAAATACAGTACATCCAATGTAATACACAAAACAGGTTACATCATGTATGCTGAGCATAGTAATATAACAAGAAATTAATAAAACACTCCAGGTAAAAGAAGGTATAGAACATAGGTAAAAGACAATGTCAGTTATACATTGGTAAGAGAAGAAAATATATCAAGTCAAGTAAGATTCTACAGTTAAAAGTACCCTTTCAGATGACCAAGTCTACAGGGGATCAGAGATCCAGAATGTGATGAGAGAGGAGTTTGGGGAGTTAATAGTAGTATGGGTAGGGTTATGTGATACAAGGGCATAACCAGGTACTAAGAAGGTGTGATTTGAGAGAGTTTTTGAATAAGGATGTGGAAGGGGCAGTGGACACGGATAGGGGAGGAGAGTTCCAATTTCTGGCAACGGTGTGAGAGTAGAGCGCTTTCCCTGCATTATTGTTAGCCTTGGTGATGGAGAGGAGAGATTTTTCACTGGATCTTAGGTACCGGTTTGCAGTATAGACAGTAAGTAGGTTGGATATTGAGGGTTTTTTTTTAGGATATTTGAGAATATTGTAGGCTGTACCCAGTTGGTGATAGTTAAGTAGCTGTGTTTGCTCAAGCCATTTTAGTTCTTCTAGTGCAGCACAGTGATGGGTTCTATAGGTTGAGTTAGTAGCAAACTTGGCTATTTTATTGCAGCATGATTCTAGTTTGTCTAGGTCACATTGTCTGATTTGGGTAAAGATTGGTGCTGCGTATAATAGAGTTGAAAGGAGGTGGCTTTGTACAAGAGTGACTCTTGCTTTTTGTGAGAGAAAGGACTTACGCCTATATAGGGAGCCTAGTGTTTTGTATACTATTTTTACGGTATGTGAGATGTGAACATCAAAGCGGAGATGCCCAGAAGTTTGGTGTGGTTAAAAGGGGAGATGGTGGTGCTGCCCTTAGATGTTATGGTAAAGGAGATTTTTTTTTTTATCAATTAGGGATATATAGTAGCAGTTTTGTCTTTTTGGGATTTAGAATTAGTTGGATACCTGATATCCAAAGCTATCTTGAGTGAGTGTATGTCGGGTGGTGGGAGATGAGGCGGAGCAGATCAGGGTTGAATCATCCGCATATTGTATGAGTGTGGCATGTTGTGTAGAGCTATTGAGGTTATTTGTGAAAGTAGTGAACAATAGCGGGCCCAGTATAGAGCCCTGTGTGACTCCTATGGTGGTTGAAAGTTGTGTAGACAGAGTTCCTTTCCACTGGACTGATTGTTGCCTGTCAGATAGGTAGCATCTGAACCAGGCTATAGTAGAGGAGGTGAAGGATAATGATGTTAGTGAGTCTAGTAGAATGGAGTGGGAAACCATATCAAATGCTTTTGAGAGGTCTAGGAAAATGGCTGATACATATTTGTTATTTCTGTGAAGGTTTATATGATTAGAGAAGGATAGAAGGGCTGTGGTAGTGCTGTGATGTGGACGGAAACCGTGTTGTGTGGTAGATAGTAGATTGTGTGTGTTAAGAAATGTCATCACTTGCAAGTGGATGCATTTCTCAAGAATTTTGGATAAGGGGCAAAGGATGGCAATAGGTCGGTAGTTGGAGAATTCGTAAGAATTACCGCCTTTATGGTGAGGAATGATGTGTGATACTTTCTAGAGTTTCATTCAGACTACCCTTCTCCTCAACCACCCCTCCCAGATACTTGAAGCTGTTTACCTGTTCCACTATCTTCCCATCTATCTCTATTCTCAGCTTCTTCTGATTTCCCCAATTTGCTGCCATTACCACTGTCTTATCTGTGCTTAGTTTCATCCCATGTGCCTTCAGATTTGCATTCCATTCTCCTATCCTTTGCTGAAGTTCTAGATCCGAGTCTGCCTGTACTGCCACATCGTCTGCATACAGTGCTTTGTTGCTCTGACCCCTCCAACCTGTTTGCTGATGTAGTCCATTACCAGTATGAACAGCAGTGGGCTCAGAGCTGAACCCTGGTGTACACTCACTCTCACTGGGAACCCCTCAGTGAGGCCAAACACTGTTCATACTTGAGTCACTGGGTCCTTGTACATAACCTGTACTAATTCTACCAATGTTTCTGGGACTTCAAACCACTGCAGTACTGCCCAGATCAGCTTTCTTGGGACCTTATCATATGCTTTCTCCAAGTCTGGGAAAGCCCAGTTTGACTCTCTTCTCTTCTCTAGTTTCTTCTCAAGTGTCTGTCTCAATGCAAACATCGGGTCAATTGTGCTGTATCCTGATCTGAATCCAAACTGTTTATCTCCCATCTTACATTCTACTATTCTGCGTATCCGTTTATCAATCAACCTCGCCAGAACTTTCATGCAATGTGGTAGGAGTTTGATGCCTTTGTACTGTTCACAGCTGTGGATGTCCCCTTTGTTCTTGTACACTGGCATGAGTATACTTATTCTCCAGTCATCTGGAATATGCCTTTCTCTCCACACTGCAATTAGTACCCTCAGGAGCCATTTCTCCCCTAGCTCACCCAGCATGTTTATCATATCAGCTGTGACCTCATCTGAGCCTGCTGCTTTCCCTGACTTCATTTTCCTTAGTGCTGCTCTTACTTCTTCTAAGCTGGGCTCCTCTTCTACTGTCATTGTAGGCTGTTTCTGGGGTCAGTACCGCTTCTGTGGGGTTTTCTTCATTCAGAAGCTGCTGGAAATACTCCTTCCATCTGCCTTTGATTTTCTGTGGGCTGGTAAGCAGGTTGTTGCTGGAATCCCTTATGAAGGGTGTCTGACTATCTTCTTTATCTTTCTGTCTTTGCCTTGCAACCTGGTGTAGTTTCTTTATGCCCCTTACTGAGTCACTTTCCAGAAGCTGATAGAGTGCCTCTGATGCCCTATTCTTGGCTATTGCAACATCTTTCTTAGTTTCTTTGTTAGCCAGCCAGTAGTCCTTCCTAGCTTGGTCAGTCTTTTCAATCTCCCACTTCTTCCTGCACTCCTTCTTTCTTTTGATTACTTCCTGCACTTCTGCATTCCACCACCAGCTTTCCTTGTGTACCTTATTTCCATACCTGGCTCGGCCACATATCTTTTCTGTAGTCCTAACACATGCTGTTTTTAGGCGCTGCCACTTTTCTTCAACTCCACCTATTTCCTCCTTTTCTTGGGGTGCTAGAGTCCTGAGTAATTCCTTGTCTGAATGAAGAGGTCAAAGCTAGAATCAGAGGGGCTGCAGCCAACTGGCATAGAGTATCAGGTGTAGTATATGACAGAAGAATGCCAAACAAGCTAAAAAGTAAGGTGTACAAGACAGTGGTGCGACCAGTACTACTGTATGGTACAGAAACCGGGGCAGTAAAGGCAGAACAGTTGAAGAAGCTAGAGGTGATGGAAATGAAGTGCCTGAGAAAGGTGGTAGGATGCACACTGCGGGACAGGCGAAGAAATGAGGACATAAGAGCAGAAGCTAAAGTAGCTCCAATTGCAGAAAAGATCAAAGAAAACAGATTACGATGGTATGGGCACATGTGTAGAAAAGCAGAAGACAATCTGGTGAGGGAGATTTGGGACAGACAGGAAGAAGGTAAGAGGAAGTGAGGGCGTCCAGCAAAGAGGTGGATGGATTGTGTGAAAGAAGATCTGCGACAGTCAGGCATGAGTGTTGAAGAAGGCAGGAGAGTGGCACTGAATCGAGAGAGTTGGCGACAGTTAATACGATACCCCGACCCCATGTAAATGGGGAAAAAGGAGATGATGATGATGACTTTCTAGAGTTTGGGTATGTAGGATTCTAGTATGGAGCGGTTGATTAGGATGGAGACAGGATATGATAGGAAGTCAGTAGCCATTTTTAGGTATGCAGCAGGTATGTTATCAGCTGCCAGTGTGGTTGTCTTTAGTTTTAGGAGGAGTTTTTTTATAGTTGAGGAGGGCACTGCTGATGTGATGTGGGAAAGGTTAGGTTGTGATTGAGGTAGACTGTTTTTGGTTATTTGACTGGACAGGGCTAAGATGGATTTAGTAAAATGGTTATTAAATTGAGAAGCTGTGTTAGAGCTGGGTGCTGGAGTAGTGGTTTTGCCTGGCTTTAGTAGGGAGTTAATGGCATGCCAGAATTTTTGTGGATTATTTGAATATTTCCTTTGGGTGCTAAGAAAATAGTTTTGTTTGTTTATTTTGGATTCAGCCTTGGCCTTGTTACTAAGCTGCTGATAGTATTGCCTGGAGCTCAGGGTTTTGTCAGTTTTCCAGATTTTCCAGGCTTTATCTCTAGCTTTTTGTAAGGCTCTGGTGTCCCTATTTAGCCAGGGTGCGTAATTGGCTTTAACTCTGATCTTTCTGCTGGGAGCTAGACTGTTAAGGATGTTAGAGAAGGTAGTATTGAAGTAGTCTACTGCCTGGTCTAACCCAAGTGTCCATAGTGGTTCCCAGTTGCAGTGGCTTAGGACATTATTTAGGTATTGTGGGGTAAGGTTATGGTCATCCCGTACAAATTTGTAGACTACCAGTTTGGGGTGATTGGAGTGTTTGTGGAATAGGAAAGTGGGGAGATGATCACCTCTGTACCCCCAGAAATACAGTACCTGTCTGAGAACCTTTGCTTTTATAGTCAAACTCCTCAGTGGCTCTCAGAATTTTGTTCTGGAAAACATAATTAATGTTGTCTGTCACTTCAGCTAGAAGAATGTCTAAGCTGCAGTCCCTTATGTAATTTTCCAGAAGGATGTGGATAGTCTTTAAATTTGGCCATTCCTTCTTTCCCGAAATTGTCTCTGAGCTAACTCCCGACCAGATGGACAGTTTCCTGTATTCTGCCCTTTTAAAAAAAGGGGGGGACAGGATAGGATTTTACACTTCTTGTATGTGCATAATTAAAAAAAAAGCCTATCACCTAGCTGTACTGTTTTTGTTTTTAATCAGTGAGCAAATTTGAGCAGGGTACAACTAATCTTCAAGAATATATCACCCAAGGCAATATGTGATGATGCCATTTGGAGTTCTGTCCACGGAGTTTGCAAGCACTACAGACTGGGTGTTCATTTGGGAGCAGGACAGGGATTATAAGACTGCAGTTTTGCAGGGCATGCTATGATCTCCCTCTCATGGGGACCTTCTTGCAACTTTAACATTCTCCAAAAAACTCAAAAAGCCAAACCACAAATTCTTCAGAATACAACACGAAAAACACTCCGAGAAGGAACACAGAAGTGGCATTAATCCATCTTTATTCAGTCTGTCCTGGTACCTCAGCAGTTCGCCTTCAATGGGACACATTCAAACATTTTCAGTGTTCTTTTATATATGCAGCAATCAATTAATTAAACAATTAATTGTTTCAAACATTTTTAACTCATTCAGCACTAAACATTAGTTTACAAAACTTCAAATATAATATTCTTTTCATTTTTTCATCACTTTAAGGAATAAATTATTTCATTTTGAACAAAATTCTTATATATATGTTACAAAAAATACAACTTTGAAATAAATACTGTATTATATTCAAAATTACAGTATCAATAACTTTCATCAATTTTATAAATTACTTTCACTTAGAAATACAATGTAATGCCTATAAATCACTTTTTACTAAATTTAATTCAAACATTATAGAATTTCTTATACATAATTTTAAATTTAAATTCACAATTCTTAACAAATACTTTATATACAATCACATCCTAAAATATATACTACACCAGATGACCTACAATCAAATCTCTCAAAAGCAACATATTTCTTTCCATTTATTTTAATTCCATGCATATTTTTAATTTTGTCACAAACAGAGCAACTACCACAACTATACATCCCAATATTACTATCTACCATAACTTCCAATTTTCTATTCAAAATTTCTTTTAAATTGGGATACCTTTTATAAGAAAATGTAATATGCTTGGGAAAAAGGTGACCAATTGCTGGATCTTCACATACCACATGCCACAACCCCCCTAATGATTTTTTCCATAATAATGGAGAAATTGGAATACCTAGACACAAAAAATATTCTATTCAAATCTGAAAAAAATTCAGAATAATGTACATTCTCATGTGTACACATCCCAAATTTCTTATCTTTGCACAACTTCCATTTTATAGCTTGAAGTTTGTCATGATCATAACCACGAGATGTTAATCTATCCAAAATTCCATCACAAACTTCCTCCCAAAGCTTTTTATCTGAAGTATTTCTCAAATTCCTTTTAAATTCCCCTTCTGGTAAAGCCTTAATCAAATGTAAAGGGTGCATGCTACTAGCATGCAAGAAGTTATTGACCGATGTAGGTTTCCTAAAAGTTTTATATTGGACCAAGCTATTCATTCCTACATAAAACTCTACATCAAGAAAAGGAATTTTGAACTGAGATATGTGTGTTACAAATTTTAAACCATGATGGTTATTGTTCAGATCCAACAAAAACTGATCAAACAAAACAATGTCACCCTTACACACAAAAATTAAATCATCTATATAACGTTTGAAAAATACAACATTATTAACAAAAAATGTATTTTGAAACATAAATTCCTTCTCAAATTCCCCCATATAAATCGCTGCATAACTAGGCGCAAAAGCTGCACCCATAGCAGTTCCATTTACCTGCAAAAAATATTCATTTTTCCACAAAAAATAATTATGTGTTAAACTAAACTCAAGCAAACTTAACAAAAACCTAGTGCGTGGTCCTTCTCCCATCACTTTGTACATTGCTTCCAAGCCCCATCTTATCTTAATATCGGTGTAGAGTGATACAACATCAACACTGGCCCAGTAGTAATTCTTTTCCCATTTCAGCCCTCTTAGTGCTAGGCAAACATCTTGAGTATTTCTCACATGTGACTGTACTTTTGGAAGAAATTTCTTAAGGTGAGAATCCAGGAAAAGGTTAACCCTCTCAACAAAAGACCCAATTCCTGAGATAATAGGCCTACCGGGGGGATTGGCAACATTTTTATGAATCTTCGGTATTATATACATGTAAGGATGACGAGGTTCCCTCACTGTTAGGTTTTTCACATCCTTACCTGTAAAAAATCCTAATCTTTCCCCTCTTTCCAGTAACTCATTGAGGTCATAAGAGTAAGAGGTTAAAGGGTTGCCTTTCAACTTTTGATAAGTATCTTCCACTAATAAATTGTTAACTATATTTTCATACTTATCAGTGTTCATAATCACCCAGTTGCCCCCCCCTTGTCAGCCGGTTTAACATTAACCTTATCCAATTTCATCCTAAATGCCTTAAGAGCTATCCACTCATCTTTACTTAAATTAAAGACCTTTTTACTCACACAAAAAGATTTATGTGCTTGTTCTAATTTAGCTAGAATAACATGTTCAAAATTTATTTTATTTATTTATTTTATTTTACATTTGTTTACCGGGCTAGTCCAGCTGGATATATGTCCATTTTCAGTGGAGGCCCGGGGAGAAAAGCTCCACTACATACTACTAAACAATATCAAGATATACATCAATATACAATAATAGGAAAACAAAAAACATATGCAATAAATCTTGAAACAGGTTGTATAAACTTTTGGGTAGAGTCTAAATCTAGGATGGTAAAAAAAGAAAAGATGAAGAAAATTAAATACTCTGTAAGAGTATGTAGAAGAGAAGAAAGAGAAAGGTTGTTAAGGAATCAGATAAAGATGGAAAAAAAAGAGAGCTAACCAGGGTTATGACAAGAACAGAGCCAGTGGTTATTTAGGAAGAATTTTAGTTTAGTTTGAAATAGGGAGAGTGAAGTTAGGGATGTAAGGTCTTGTGGTAACTTGTTCCATATTTTGCCAATTGAGTTGGAAAATGTGGAGTCACCTGCTGAATTTTTGGATCGGGATGTTTGGACCAGTATTTTGTTGGTGGAGCATAGGTACCTCTGATTGCTATAGGGCATTATGAGGGTGGAGAGTATTGGGGTGTTGTCAGGGTGATGTAGGGCATTATGGGCAATAGTGAGTTGATAGTATTGTATGAGGTGTGGTAGTTCCAGCCACCCAAGCTTCTTGAGATTTAAACAATGATGAGTTCTATATGGAGAGGCAGTTGCAAATCTGGCAATATTGTTATATGATGTAGTAAGTTTATTAAGATTATGTTTAGAAAGATTTGTGTATATGGAGGAAGCATATAAAAGGGTTGAGATTAAGTGGGTTCTAGCTATTGTAGTTTTGGCTTCAGGAGTAAGAAAAGATTTGATTCTGTAGAGAGAGCCTAGTTTTCTGTTGGTAGATTTTATTGTAAGATTAATATGATTGTCAAATTTTAATTGATTGTCAATAGTAATACCCAAGAGTTTTGTTGTTTGGTCAGGAGAGATTATGGTCCCATTATCAGATATTAACGTGAAATGGATAGAGGTAGACAAGTGGGTGGGTGAAAAGAGCAAGAGTTTGGTTTTCTTGGGGTTAAGGAGAAGACAATGATTAGAGAACCATTGTTCTATAGTTGAGAAGGTTTTTTGTGTGAGAGAGTGAAGTTCTGACTGCGTTGAGGCTGAGCAAATGATGGTAGTGTCATCTGCATATTGAATGCAAGTTGTTTGTGGAGTAGCTAGATGAAGTTCATTAATGAAAATGGAAAACAAAAGAGGACCTAAAATAGAGCCCTGAGGGACTCCTATAGTGATGGGGAGAAGATCAGAGAGTTGGTTGTCCCATAGAACTGCTTGTTTGCGGTTGTATAGGTAAGATGTGAACCAGCATAATGCAGGGTTATCTAGAGAGAAAAGCATTTATTGCCTGAGATTTCATAGGAGGCATAAAGTTACTGTCACCAGAAAAGTTTTTTCGTGGTGTATTCTGAAGAACTTTAACATTCTCCCTGGTTAGTAGAGTTGTGCGAGTAACTCTCCATAACAGTAGATCTGATAGGAGTGGGCCCATCCTCCATGACTTCTAGGATGAAGGCTACTTAATGCTGCAGATTTTCCCAGGTTGCTACACGTCATCCTGCCCTTTACCGTCCTCTCCAAATTTTCATTGCTGCACTTCACCTGCAAGGCAGACCTTCTAATGGCCCTAGTTGCGTTGGCATTTTTTTTTTCATTAATGTAGATTGTGTGTGTGTGTGTGTGTGTGTGTGTGTGTGTGTGTGTTTTTCTTTCTTATTTTGCTCTTAGTGGGGTAGTGGATTAAGTTTTTTTTTCTTTTTCTGATACTTTTCATACAGCTCTGCATTTCTGTTTCATCAAATGCCCCCCCCCCCCCGGCCTAGACCCTTTCCATTGCAAGAGGAAAAAAGCTCTGAAATTTCTTCTGAAAATGTTATGCTTATTTCCTTGCTTTCTCCTTTTAAGAGCTGAGGAGTGTTAAGATTTCCCTCAGAAGGCATTTGGGACTTCTACAAGACAAGCACTAAGAAATATAAAATTTACTTCCAAGGACCTTTCTCGGTGTCCTTTCTTGCAGTTGCTGGTTAACCTGGCCTCTTAAGTGGTCAGCCGTTTTAATATTTTCTACTGTGTTTGGTGGGATTTCACTCTTTCTTCCCAAGTGCTCTAGGTTGCACTGCATCTGAATTGTTTGTGTGTTTTAGCTGCTTTTCTGTATATATAGACTTCTCTGTATATGTAGACAAGCTGCTTATTCTACTGTATTACTGCCTATTAAATTGTTTTTCAGTTGTGCACTTGCCTTGCTTCATTTAAAAAGTTTTAAATTGCTAATTTTGTAGAGTTGTAATTGCATTTACTGTTTAGGGCTATACACTCAAGTGCGTTAGCCTTTTTCTGTGTTTATTTACTGTATTATTGCATTGTTTAGCCTGTTTTAACCAAAAATAAATAAATAAGTAAATAATTAATATCTTGTTTACTCATTTCCCACCTTTCCTAGATAGTATAGTCCAGATCCCAGGCTTTGCTGGTCTCAGGATGTTCAGAGCTATCCAGACCTTGTCTGGTAGAGGGAAGTCCTGCTGCTTACCAGTGGGAGTGGTGAGCATTGTACTGCCTATATAACACTAGAGGAGTGGTTTCTAGCTCTGAAATTGTAATTTTATTAGCCTTTTTGGGCTGATTTCCCTTAGAACTAGTTGGTTTCTCAGTAGTAGCACTAAAATCTGAACTTCTGTGACTAGCACTGGCTCTAGAACCTGCTGGAAAGCACTAGGAAGCCTTAAACTGATACAAGCACTCAACTCTCCTTGTCAATAAAGAGAAATTAATCGTAGGCACTAAACAGCCTATAATTGCAAAGTACCTTGCAAAGGTAAGGGAAAACAGCTCTTGTACTTTACAAAAAAGCACCTAAACAGGCATGTCCAAGGGTCAGCTTCCAGTGATTTATCCTGTCCACCTGGTGAATCTGGGCATACTGGGGCAACGCAGCAAACTTCCTAATCTACATAGACAACTCTCTCCTCCTACCACTCAACACTACAACCTGTGAGAGATGCACTTACATAGCCAAACTGAAAGCAAAGCTCTCTTCAGCCAAGATTGTGCTAGATAGTCAAGAGGAGAAGGTTAACACCTGCACTACACCTCAAGTAACACATAGCCCTTCAAAACCCACACTATCAACTCCCACACATAGCAACACTAAACCCACATATGTGGAGGCCCTTAACATTAACCTGCCCAAGCAACAAGGACCTCCGAAGCTGAAACGCAAACAAACACCAGTCACAACCAAAGTGACACATAGCTCACAACACCAGTGTGCCACTCAACAACAGCCCCTAAAGCAAGACAATGTACCCAACACTTTAGTCATAGGTGACACTATAGTCAGGCACACTGATGTCCCACTCACCAGGCTGAACAAGGAGAAAATCGCAGTCAGCTGCCTGTCAGGTGCCAGGATCCGCCACACAATGCATGCACTCAAGTTACTCCACAACAAGTACAAATACGACTCTGTCATTGTCCATGTTGGAGTGAATGACTTGAGATGTACCTCCCTGGACTACATGAAGAGAGACATGGAAGAGCTCTCAGATCATGTGGCCCAGGCAGGTATGACCCTAGCCCTGAGTAGCATCCTGCCTTCGCCCAGAATGATACCACAGTATAAGGACAAAATGATTGACTTCAACAATTGGCTAATCTTCTGGTGTCATTCAATGGGGATCCAGTATCTCTCTGCCTGGGAAGACATGATCAACAAACCATGAAGCTTTGCCAGAGATGGTCTGCACCTGTCACCCCTGGGATTCAGGTTACTGGCCAAAGCTCTTGCCACCCCATGTAGTGCCTTTTTTAGGCAAGGTTCAAAGGACAAAACCACCACTGTACCCATTATAGAGTCCCACTGTACTCATCCCTGATTAGACCCATTATAGAGTACAATGCCCCGTTTGGTATGTACCTCACAAGACATCTGCAAAAGCTGGAAAGGCCGCAGAAATACCTCACTAAAAGAATCACAGGCCTAAAGCAGATGCCCTATGCTGACCGTCTAAAAAAAACTCCAGCTGTACTCTGTGGCACATCGTTTACTCAGAGGCGATCTCTGCTTAACATACAAGGCCATGTCAAACCCTGAGCTGTTGGACATGCTCCACTTAAAGAAATCCTAATCCCTCTGAGCCACACGCTCCAGGGATCTAAACCTTGTCATCACAATGAACAAAACATGCTGGAGTGATAGGTTCCTGACCCAGAGACTCCCCATACTCTGGAATAGACTGCCCATACATGTCAAGCAGAGCACCTCCTTGGCCATCTTCAAAAGGAACCTTGACGATTGGATGGAAGATAGGAAATTCACCCCGGGGATCATGTCAGTCACCCTGCTAGACAGGGGTCCAGGGAAGTAAATATTGTGGGAAGAAATATCCAGGAAACTGGTATGGCTAGGCTTGTATAGTCCCTAGGGCTGATAGGTTCATAGGTTGGTACTAGGCTATGAACCTATAGAGCAAAGTTGCCACCGCTGCCTCTGTGGGGCAAGGATCCCTCACAAGCCAAACCTGTCAGGCATTTTATTTGTTTGGGTAGGTAACACATGCTTGAACTTTGTTATATTTGCAATGATATTTTAATCCAGTCACTTTTTTTGGCATGAAAAGGACAGTTTGCAATTCTGCCTGTACCAGCAAGCACTGTCTGAGGCAAGGCGGATAGGCATGCTTGTCAAAGACCCAGGCTGCTAATTGAACTAGGGTCACCTGGGCCTTAGTCTAGGGTTTATCCCTCTCTGCAACTCGTAAGGAATAACCTTGACTACAGAGAGCTGATGGAGTCTGCAGTTTTGGTCTTGGTAGCTGCAGCAGCTTGCAGAAATGCACCTACTCAACATAGCACCACTGTTCATGCACCATGAATGAATCAAGGGCACTTGTCCAGATTGTAAAATAAATGTATGCCTTTTTGTCATACTTGTAGTGTCAGTGGCACAACAGGTAGCACACTCTCCTTTGTTGCAGAAGGCTCTGGGTTCTATTTCCACACCAGGTCAAACAGTTGGCACTGCAGTGCAGCATAAGGGAGATGCTGTATTCCTGAGTGTGCTGTCCGTCTGTTGCTTGAGACCTTAAATGGAGGCCCATCTGCTTGAGTTGTCAGTAGCTTAGTTGGATGAAAAGATCCCATGGCACTTTTATAAGAGAGAAGGGATCTTTTAAATAATTTTTGTTCTGTTAATTAACATATGTATTAACATATGTACAAAGTATACATTTTTACACATTCTTATATACATTATTCTTCCATAATTGACCCCCACTCCTTCTTCCACATCCACAATCCATTTTTTTTCATATTGGCCAAAATCCAGGTAAACAAAATGTAATTTTGATCTTTCGATCAAAATAACCCATAGTACACAGTACATTTTTTTATTTATTTTTCTTGTATTTTGTTTTTGTGCTTATAATATCTGTACGTAATTCATTCACACCTGTATTATTTACATCACGAATATTCTCAGTTTTTCTTCATACAACAATCTTTTTTACATTTCAAGAAAACAATGCTCCATTGTTTCTTTCTCTCCAAAATGAACACACTTTCTTTCAACTTTCTTTTATATGGCATATTTCCTTTTACCGATATCTTATTACCAATCTCCATAGAAAATCTTGACACTGCACCACTTTTTCTTAGATTTTTATCACTTCTGGTATATTTTCCAGTGGATTTGCATAATAATATTTCATTATACCACATCCTTTTATCTTTCTGTCTAACATTGCTTATTTTTTTCCCCATGTTTATATTTTTTTACTTGGAATATATAAATGAAATTAAAAACTTCCTCATTCTCATAATTTCATATTTTTTTGTATTTGTTTGAATATTCTCACTGTTCATTATACATATTTAAGCAGAATAAACAACTGGATTTAATAACCCCACTCCCCCTACGTATTTAAAAAAGCAGGATAAACAACTAGATTTAATAACCCCACTCCCCCTTCTTCTTCACTCATTTATACAACACTCCTCTTTTCATTGGGTTTACTCTTGAACCCCATATGAAAGTGAACATTAATTGCACAGGTTTTTTTTTTCATATTTTTCTGGAGTCGTAAAAACATTTGCAAATGCTGTTTTTCACATTAAAACAGAATTCACCAAATAAGCCTTTTTCTTAACCAAATAAGCCTTTTTCTTAACTGATAAACATGTGTTATATGGAGGACTTCAAATTGATCATATTTCTCCTATTGCCTCTTAATTACTTAATTACCCAGACGTTATTCCTAACGGTAGTTCATTCACTGAAAAATGCACACATCCAACTTTCATATCCCCACCTAGATCCTTACGTTATTCAAGACCATTCCCATTACCTTTAAACATCAATTCAGACAAACCAACCCTTCCTTCATCTATACTTTTTTTTCTTGGCAACCACTAGTATAAAATCTGCATATATAAAAACTGCATCGGTGCTTCGTTTTGCATCACATATCTAGTATTTTTCCTTTTATAAGCCACTTCACTCATTGTTCATTTATCACCAGTGCAAACAATATTCCACTCATGGGATATCCTTGTGTTCTACTACGCTTCATGCATATTTCTTCACTCGGCCATCCGTTACGTTTTGATAAGCTGACGTACACACTCTTGTATATTGCCTACCTGTAACCTTCCACAAAGCATGATATCCTCTTGTATCCTATGGTATCACCTATCATAAGTTTTATATCTTCCCTTTTATTTATCCACAATTTCTCGAACTAATTAGTAATTCCTGACAACCCTTCCCTTTTGTACTTTTTTCCATAATATTCTTCATCCTTCATTTCGTTCTCCTCTGTATTATTCTTATAAAAATGTTTAAAATGTATTGTTTAATGGGATAGGCCCCCACTTTATTTCATTTTTTTCATCTTTCTTCGATACAAATTTTAATATCCCACTACATAACTCTTCATAAACACACCCATCTTTCAGCTTTTATTCATAACATTTATAACCTTAATTTCTTGTATTTTTCATAACCTTTGCTACCGGGACCTGATACCAAATCCAGTGTTTACTTTTCTATCTACTTTATCCAATTCACCTAATAGTAATTTCTTTTTTCTTTAACTCCGTTTTCTTTTTTCTTTTTAACTTTCCATTATAGTTTCTTTTTTTCTCCCCCAAAGTGCTATACTACAGTACTTGTAATTTGCTCTTGTTTTTTTTCTAACCTCTCCATTTACATTTTTCGTTTCCCTTATTATACTAATTCTCCTTGGCTATCCCTTCTTGCTTGCAAATAATATCCGTACATTTTTCTTGACTTTTACACATTTCCTTTCTATATCATAATATTCTTGCATTTGTCATATAAATTTTCCATTGCATTTCTACAGTGGATATAAAAACTACTGTTTAAAATGCCTGTTTTTTGTGATATAAAAAAAAAAAAAGACCGCAATAAATAACTTCAACTTTCACACCTTTAATGTGACCTATAACCTGTACAATTCAATTGAAAAACAATCTGTTGGGGGGGAATATAAAAAATAAAAAACATACAATAAGCTGGTTGCATAATTGTGCAAACCCTTAAACTAATACTTTGCTGAAGCACCTTTTGATTTAATTGCAGCATTCAGTTTTCTTGGGTAGGAGTCTTATCAGCATGGCACATCTTGACTTGGCAATATTTGCCCACTCTTCCTTGCAAAAGTTCTCCAAATCAGTCAGATTGCAAGGGCGTCTCTTGTGCACAGCTGTCTTCAGGAAGCCATTCTTTTGTTGATTTGGATGTATGCTTGGGGTCATTGTCGTGTTGAAAGGTGAAATTCCTCTATCTTCAGCTTTATAGCAGGCACCTGAAGGTTTTGGGCCAAAAGTGACTGGTATTTGGAACTGTTCATAATTCCCTCCACCTTGACTAAAGCCCCAGGTCTAGCTGAAGAAAATCAACCCCAAAGCATGATACTGCCACCATCATGTTCACCGTGGGGATGGTGTTCTTTTGGTGATGCGACGTGTTGTTTTTGCGCCAAACGTACCTTTTGGAATTTTGGCTAGAAAGTTCAACCTGGTCTCATCAGACCATAACACATTTTCCCACATGCTTTTGAGAGACTATGTATTTTTTGCAAATTTTAGCTGGGCCTGGATGTTTCTGTGTAAGAAAAGGCTTCTGTCTTGCAAACATACCCCATAGGCCAGACATATGGAGAATACGGGAGATTGTTTTCACATGTAGTACACAACCAGTACTTGCCAGAAATTCCTGCAGCTCCTTCAGTGTTGCTATAGGTCTCTTAGCAGTCTCCCTGACCAGTTTTCGTCTTGTCTTTTTTCATTAATTTTGGAGGCACGTCCAGTTCTTTGCAGCGTCACTGTTGTCCCATATTTTCTCCATTCTTTGACCGTCTTCACTGTGTTCTATGGTATATCCAATGCTGTGGAAATGTTTTTGTACCCTTCTCCTGACTGATAACTTTCAACAATGACATCCCTTTGATGTTTTGTAAGCTCTCTACGCACCATGGCATTTGCTGTAGCAGGCAACTGAGTAAATGTCAGGAAAATCATACTAGGACAGCTGAACTTTATTTGTGGTTAATCAGAGTCTCTTTAATTGATGGCAGGTGTGTACCCAAGAAGACTGAATGCTCTAATTAAAGCAAAAGGTGCTTCAACAGAGTATTAGTTTAAGGGTGTGCACACTTATGCAACCAGCTTATTGCACATTTTTTTTTTTTATATTTTCCCCTAACAGTTTTTTTGTTTTTCAGTTGAATTGTACAGGTTGTAGGTCACATTAAAGGTAGGAAAAGTTTTGAAATGATTTATTGTGGTCTCGTTTTTTTTATGTCACAAAAACCTGGCATTTTAACAGGGGTATGTACACTTTTTATATCCACTGTATATATCATTCCGTATTTCAGTAAGAGTGAAAGGGAAGGTCTACAAGAGGGTAGTGAGACCAGCTATGTTGTATGGTTGAGAGACAATGGCACTGACAAAAAGGCAGGAGTCAGAGCTGGAAGTGGCAGAGTTAAAGATGTTAAGATTTGCACTGGGTGTGACAAGGATGGACAGGATTAGGAATCCGTATATTAGAGGGTCAGCTCAGGTTGGACACTTTGGAGACAAAGTCAGAGAGTCGTGATTGCGTTGGTTTGAACATGTGCTGAGGAGGGATGATGGGTATATTGGGAAAAGGATGTTAAGGATGGAGCTGCCAGGTAATTGGAAAAGAGGAAGGCCTAAGATAAGGTTTATGGACGTGGTGAGAGAGGGCATGCAGGTGGTTGGTGTGACAGAGCAATATGCAGAGAACAGGAAGAAATGGAAACAGACGGATCTGCTGTGGCGACCCCTAATGGGAACAGCCAAAAGAGAAGATACATCATTCCGTATTTCACTTTCCCTTTTCTTTTGTCATCTTGCTATTGAAAGCCGTAGCTCTCGACTTTCCATCTCTTGAATTCAGAACTCTAGCCCTCATAATGTGGAACAAATGGGCAACACGTATAACGCTTACTAACAACTTCAACTAGGAATATCATAGGATGGTTAAAATATGCTAGTTTTACTTCTATCTTTTAATGAATTAATATATTTTTTTCTGTTTACCATGGGTTTCAGTTAAAAGTAATTCCTAATACTGAATGTGTGAGAAAGCCTTTCAATGTAGGACTTCAAGAAACATGAACATTTTAAGACCCCAAATGAGGTACGTTCCTCTTAATGAGGTTTCCCATTTATTTTGTTCCCTTTCTTCCATCACCTCCATCCATATTTTTAAATGAGCCGAAAAAAACTGTCTCTACTTTACTTTGTCATATGCCACAACTAAATCTTCCGATTAGAATAAAATAATCAAATTCATTGCCCCCTTTATAATTCCATTGTTTTTATTATTTCCCTTTATTTTTATTTTCTCCCCTTAAATTACAGTTACAGTCACCTGCAGTAATAATTCTCATGTTTCCCACCACATAATATAATATTTGTTGGAATAGATTCTCTCTCTCTCCCTCTTTTTACCATTTGTGTATGCATATAATACTGTAATTCAATAAATATATTCTCTCCTCCTTGCATCCACAACTAACAGTCACATCCTTACCAATGTTGCATTTAATTTGGCTGTTTTGGTATGAAAAACAGCCACTCCAGAACAACATTCATTTCCAGAATTTCATATTTTCCACCCCACAATTTTCTTTTTACAATTTTTCTTCACTTGTCAAGAATCTTGCATCTTCTATAAAATTATCTACATCACATTTAGCACACCATTCCAGCATCCCTGTCCTCCTTACAATATTAGTAAAACTATTTATATTTACTGAAAGCAGTCTAAAATTGTTACTTTTTAAAGTCTAAAGATATTTTCTTTAACCAATTGAATATCTTTCTGAATTGTATTCCTTGATCCTCAGAAACAGATTTTTCACTATTTTCTTCAACTTGACTGCAATCTAAAACTAGTCCTTACCTTTCTTTTAACAAGATATCATCAGATATTACAATCTTTTCTGTACCCTAGCATTTATCAAATTTCTTTTCCTAACATCTTTTCCAAACATCTGACTTGTCACTTTCAGTTTTTTCATTTTTCAACACTCTCAGTACAGCTGCCTTCATCATGCAGAAGTGTAATATTTTTATCCAAGTCATCTCTTATTACTGCTTTTTCATTAACGCCTTTTTCTTCTACTTTCTCATTAGTTTTATGACCTAATACTTTCTTCATTGTCCTGCTCGGTTGTATTGCTTATTCTTTTTGCAGTCAAACTAAAAGTGAAGGGCATTTTTGCATATTCTACATACTTTTTTTACACTTGTTCATCATATGACCTTTTCCCCTGCATTGATTACATTCTACAGTTGTATACTCACATTGATCAAATGACTAAGATCCTCATAAAATGTTTTCGGCAGTCTCATGTGCCTAATTGTGCCTCTATTACCATTGATATAAATTCCACTTCCCATCCCACTTTCATTTTTAACTTTTACAGTATACGACACTGAATAGCATTTTAATGAAACTTTTCAACATCTGAATTCAGTTGTCTTTGCTCTTGCCTGGAAAATATAAACTCATTCAATGGGTAACTGTCCTTTTTTTTCACAATTAAACAAAAATATTCCCATTAAGTCTTCAGTATTGAATTTTAATTCACATAATATCTTTTCCCAAATGAGTCAAGGATTTTGTGTCAAAACCCAAAAGTAACACTAAATTGTCCCACACAAAATGTCTCATTTCTTCTTTTTTATCCAAACAGGCCTTTTTTTCCTTTTTAATAAAGTTTACAGTACATTTTTTATTCCAGATGTGTCAGCATATGATTTACCAAGTTGCATCTTGCCAGTAACTTTCTGCCAATCCAAGTCATGATTCATTTCTTCACCGCCCAACTTCCTGTCCATTCTGAAAACCTTTTCCATTATATCCAACCATGAAATCTCAAGATGCTTAACCAGGATCACCTTTGTTCAATAAACCAACCAATTTCTCATCAGGAAACCTCCGGAAGCAGTTTTGATGGAAGCAACTTATTCAAAATCGTGGGATTTTAAATTCAGCAAGACGCTGTTCGCACTGTCCACTCACTTTTCATCAGTTTTGTGTCCAGCTGACAGAAGCACATTGCTATTGCAAACAAAACAATTCTCTTCTCCCTCCATTACTGCACAGCCTATCCTAGCTGGCTATGCACTATGAACAGAAGCAGAAATTGCTACAGCAAAAAATGTTTGCCCTCACAGTGAAGAGTAGGGGAAGTTCTCCAATGCTGTGGGCAAATTTCCACTAGTAGCATAAGTACCATCACCTCTGGTCTCCCTGAAGAAGAGTATGCTAGCCTAGTTGGACTAAGAATCTTGGCCCATGTGGTAGAGTTCTCCTAGAAATGTTTCAGGTGACATGGCAACCACTGTAGAGTAGCTATTTTATCCTGGTCGGTCATTGTGTATGCTCTGGTCAGTCTCACTATGCATGTGTTCTTTAAAGCAGTAGAGTTGCCCAGAGTGGCAACTTCAGGCATCACTTTGTTGCCATACCTTGTTTCACCTTACCAGCACACTAAGCAACTTCATGTACGTTGCTTTTCATGGTCCTGAGGTGTTCTTTTGCTTAAAAGTTAAAGTACAACAGAGCAGGAAGGGAAGACCTTAACTACAGTTGGCATTTGGTTTTGTCACTACAGTGATCCTGCTTCCAGATCTAGAAAAGTCTGCACCAGCTATGATTGTTGTGGACAGCAGAACAAAGACTAGCCAAGCCTTAAAGCTCCTTATAAAGAGGTTGAAGCAGCCATGGCTTGGGTCTTCCTTGATTGCCGTTGCATAAGCGGGGGCAGTGGAGGACAACAGCAGTCCTGAAGACTTGTCAGACTGCTGCCCTGTGGAGGCAGTAAGGGGGTCATCTCCCTTCACCTGTCAAAATGGGAAGCTATCACTAAGGATAGTTGATTGTAGACCCATCATATCCAAGGGTTACAATTCCCATTTTCTTCAACTGTAGTGCCCCCCTCCTCAACACACACACACATTACAGAAATCCTCAATGTCTAATATGTTTGGGGGAGTCATCTGGAAGGACCCACTAAAGCAGAGATCATCTGAATTTTACTCCACATTCCTCTTGATAGCTGCAAGAATCAAGGACATCAGGCCTAAAGAAAGGTGGCCTAAAATTCCTTTGTTCTTTGACACCTTCCACATGGTCTGTGTGCGGACGGTCCTTCCATGCCTAGCAGAAGATTAGAGACATCCAGGAAAACTGTCAGCACTTGAAAATAGACAGATGGCCCAGGTGGTCCTTGCATTAGAGTTGCATCCAGTCATTTTCAGTTTTAGATACTTTCAAGTGGTCTCACCTCTGCCCTCAGGATGTTCACCAACTGCATGTCTTTGGTTGTGGCACACTATGGTCTGTATGGAGCCAAGATACTTCCCTCACTGGATGAATAGCTTCTTGCTGCAGGTTCCTTGGACTAGAATGCTGTGTTTGGATGGTCTCTTATTCTCAGAGACTGGAGGAGAGAGTTAACTCTGAAGGTATCAAGCTGTTACTTGCAGCTGTCCTTAACCTCTATTGGCTGCAGCCTAAATACTCTTACTTGCAGAGCCAGAGCTCAGGTTATTAATTTCTATAGTTTCTGCACTACTGAAAGTGCATTAGTATCTCAAAATTCTAGGTTCCATGTTGGTGGCAACCTACCATGATCTTCCTCACCAGATATTATAGGAGTTTTGTAACAGGCCTTCTGGGACCAGTTATCCCAACAGTTAGGATGAAGTGGAGCCAAATATCCGTGTTGTGTTCAGATGTCACTTGGCATCCTTCCACCATGACAACCACCATGACATCAGTCACTTATCAAGCAATCCCCTCCCTTCTCCCCTCCCACCTGTTTGCAGCAGTTACCATGGTTGTGTCAGCTTTGGGTTGGGGCTGTTTGCAGTTGGCAGATTCATGACATATAGAAATGGAATTCCTGCCTCACATTAACCTACTGGAAATCAATAAATAATTATTTATTAATTGACTTGATTGTTGTTTCAGGCCTTCCGGTAATCCTAACCCAGGGCTCCTTACCATTATAGAGGGACATCATGTGAGTGTATGGTGGACCAAGTAAGTGGGAATTTACTGTTGTGTTGGGATGATATAAGAGTGTAGAATAGGCTCTGTCTGCAGTCTTTTTCTTGATAGTACCCCACATTCCATAAGAGACCCCATTTTTTGTGGATAAATCGAGCAGATTTCTCCTTATGCCACATGAATTATCTCTTAAGTACCTCGGCTGTTCAGCAAAGAGGCTGTTCCACAAGTAGGGGAAGCCCTTTTGTGATATGTTTGCATTCCTAATCCTCTCCAAATGGTGGGATGTCATCTCCATCATCCTGTCAGTGAGGAGGACCCTCAAGGATGCTGCTGCCTACAGACGGCTGAATGGATTTCTTTAAACTTTATTCCATGTTGTGTGACAATGAAAATTGTGTACAAGGTGAAACTTCTAAAGTAAGTCATGCTAACAGCTCTTTATAGACCCTGGTAGGTCTTGATGCTTTTTGTATAGATTTATTTATTTATTTATTTATTTTACATTTGTTAACCGGGGGTGTCTGACTGAGCCGAAAAGGCCCTTTTTCAGCAGAGGCCTGGGGAGAAAAGCATCACAAAGAAAAATTACAGACACATTAGTTATTTAGACGTGATCAGTATACACACAAATTACAGGAGACATGTTTTTGCAGTGGTATGCGACACATAAACAGTTACAGTGGAGAGAACAAACAAAAAAATATTTATTTTAAAAATAAAGGTAATTAATAGATTTGTGGTGTACAGCTGCAATTTGGAACATAGGTAGAATACATACATAGTACACAGGTACAGTACATACATTGTAGATTAGCCAGTGTTTGTGAGTAAGATTGAAAACTATTATCAAGTCCTCTAGATTTTGTATGTATGTGTTATCCGCTTTCACTAGCCTGGGGAGCAATCATGGCACTGCCAACTTTCCTTGAGATGTTGCCTGATGAGGTCTTTAAAGGAGGCTTTGGATGATGTGTTTTGAATGCTTGTAGGGACAGAGTTCCATTTTTTAGCCACTGAACTACTATATAGTGCATCTCCAAAGCTATTGTAGCTGTTAGTGACTTCTAGTAGTAGTTTGCTTGATGATCTAAGAGGCCTTTTGGCTGAGTGATGTTGTACTAGTTTTTGAGGGCAGGACACTTATTGGGGAGGTAATAGATAGAATGACAGAGGCAGAGCTGATTGTAGGTTAGGAGGTTGGGCAGTTCAAGCCAGTGGAGTTGTCTCAAAGCAGTACAGTGATGAGTTCTATATGAGCAATTTGCAGCAAAGCGGGCAATTCTGTTATAGCAGGCTTCCATTTTGCTTAGTTCAGTTTTGTTGAGATTAGTCAGAATGGGAGATGCATAGAGTAGGGTGCATAGAAGTTGGGAGCGAGCAATGGCTGACCTTGTGTTGTTGGTAAGAAATGGTTTGATACAGTAGAGCGACCCCAGTTTGGCATGTACTTTTTTAATAGTTAAGTTGAGATGACTATCAAATTTTAGGTGGGAGTCTATGGTTATTCCCAATAGCTTAGCCTGTGCCACTGGAGCAATTGGAGTAGCATTAGTGGAGTAGATAGTGAATTGACTGTTAGTGTTTTTGTTAGAACTGGTTATAATCGTAAACTGAGTTTTCTTTGGATTGAGGATAAGTTGGGCTTTTGTAAGGTAGTTTTCAACATCAGAGAATGCTAGTTGAGTTGTTTGCAGGAGGGTGGGAATGTTTTGTGCAGCACAGATTAAGGTAGTGTCATCTGCATACTGAATTATAGATGCATGCTGTGTGGAGGTATGGAGGTTATTTGTGAAGACTGTGAATAGTAGTGGTCCTAAGATAGAACCCTGTGGGACTCCTATAGTTATGGGCAGCTGAGGAGAGAGAATTTTCCCATTTCACAGCTTGGTACCTGTCAGTTAAGTGGCTTTGGAACCAGGTAAGAGTGGAATTGGATAGATGATATTGGTTTAGTTTGTTTAGCAGGATTTGGTGTGAGACTGTCAAATGCTTTGGACATATCCAAAAAAAGAGTTGACACTTGTAGGCCTTCATTTTTGAGACGGTTTACTGTGTCTGTGAAGCAGAGGAGGGCTGTAGTGGTACTATGGGCAGGTCTGAAACCATGCTGAGTAGGTGACAGGATGTTGCTGTCTAGGAGATAGTTTAGCATCTGGGTATGGATGCATTTTTCTAGGATTTTGGCCAGGGGAGAGAGTAAAGCAATGGGTCTGTAGTTATTAAGTTCAGTGGACGTCCCGCCTTTATGTATGGGTGTAACATAGGATATTTTCCAGAGTTTGGGCACATAGTTTTCAACAGTTGATCTGTTTATGAGAGTGGAGACAGGGATAGCAATAGGATCTGCTGTGAGTTTCAAGAAATAGCTGGGAGTAGGTCGGCTGCTGTTGATGAGGTTTTTAGTTTGGACAGCATGCTTTTGATTGAAGTGGTGGAAACTGTTTTGAGGGTAAAGCTTGTATTAGTGTTATTTGTGTTGGGGGGGATAGTGAGGAAGGAACTGTCCTGTGATACTAAGGATAGAATTGAGTTCACAAAGTGGGAGTTGAATTGTGTTTCGATGGGAACTTTAGTGTCAGGGGTGGTTGGTTTGGGGGTAGCCTTTTGGGTGGATTTTAGTAGCTGGTTTACATTTTTCCAAAATTTTCGCGGGTTGTGTTAGTATTCAGTTTGTAATGTTGTATAGTAGGATTTTTTTGTCCAGCCTAATGCATTTTTTTGCACGGTTGCGCAGTTCTTGGTACTTAGTCAGGCTTTGTGTTTCTTTGTTTTTTTGATAGTAAAGCCAGGCAGTGTCTCTGGACTTGAGGATTTGTTTGGTTTCTTTACTGAGCCAGGGGTTTGTAGAGACAGATTACTGTTGCAATAGCCTGCACAACTGGGATTTCAACCACAAAAAGCCAAACTATTGGCTCATCTTCCAGAACTCTACATCAAGATCGATTTTAAAATGAAGGGGAAAGGTTGCAGTTTGTTGAGCATATATCATGCTATAGCATCCGTAGCATTTCTCTTTTCACCCTCGTCTTTAGCTTATTCCACATAACTACCTAGTTTTGGAAGTCTTCTTGTTGCTGTTAATGTGTTGCTTGGCATAGTTGAAGTTACTGTTATGTTTTTTAGAATGATTATACATTTAGCATATGTGTGTTCCTAAAACAGAGTGTAGGTGCCCTTATGATAGGCAAATTCCACATTAAGACTTCCATTGCCTTTGTGAGGCTTGTTTAGGACCATAGTCTGATATTGAGATCTGCAGTTTGCCAGAGTTCTACTTCTAAACAGTTGTATTTAGACAGAGGGGGAAGGGATTGATTTGTACTGTCCTGGTGTCTTCGATTCTATCCCCAACCGTGAATGTCTCTCCAAGAAATGATTATAAAAGCCATCCAAGGAGAAGGCAGCCAGGGACTGTAAACACTTGACAATGGCATCGGAAATCTGTGTTTGGCTTGAGGGATTTGTGTTGACAAGGAGCTTAAGCAGCCTGTGCCACATGTTACTGCTTTCGTTAGAATCCTAGGACCTTGCTTATAACGGGCAAGATGGATATCCTGCTGACTTCTTGGACAAGAAAGCTATAAAGTGGCATGAACAAACCCCCCCCCCTTTTTTTTTTTATAATGGATATTCTGACATCCCTAAGAATAGGCTGGATAACAGGTCTTTATGTGGATGAAGTCCCGCTAATAAAGGTTACTGCAACAGTGATAAAATGAAACTTCTGCTTTTATGGTAAATTATTGCAGAATTGTACATTTCTCTCTCTCTTGTTATCTTACCTTTTGGAGAAGTCCGTTTTTCTGAGACCTTTTAAAAAAACTTGTTGGTGCTATCCATCAGACAAGTCTGGCTTGGGGGCATTCATTCCCTGATGCTTGCAACAGGAAAATGATTCCAGTAGTTGCCAATAATTCAAATTTTTTCTTGGACTGTGGACTTTGTTCTTTCAGGGCAAGTAGACAGCTTTCTGTCTGGTCTCAGGCTGAGGGACTAGATCACTTCTGTGTTCCTGACATTCTGGAATGTTTTGCTGGCATTTGTGATTCGGGTTTGAGTTTTTTGTCTGTAAAGGTTTACATGTCTACCATTTTCATCTTTCATAAAGGCTAAGATTATTTATCTTTGGCAACTTTGAAATTTTCTAAATCCTTCTTGGGGGTATCATTATTTTTAAGGCCCCATTATGTGATCCAGTATCTCTTTGATAGTTAACTTAGCTGTTAAGGTCTGCTGAAGCAGCTTGCTAGGTATGTATGGAGCACTCGCTTTTTGGTTGCTGTCACTTCAGCCAGAAGAATTTCAAGAGTTGCATGCATTTATGTAGGTACCCCGTGTATATGGTCTGTTGTCTGGATAGAGTTTTCATAGGGTCCATCCCTTCCTTTTAAAATGGGCCATACACGTGGCTGCTTTCTTTCCAAGATCTTCCAACTGTAAAATGTACATTTTGCTCTGCATATACATGCACTGGTGGTTAGTTGTTAGATGTCTCATTGCCAGTTGCTACCTTGCAGCCTCAAGGCATGTTCTACGTGGACCTTCACTACCCCTCAACCTTTTCAAGAAGCGTCACTTCTGTAGATGACGTTTGTGTGACTACCATCTGGACATCTTTGCATTTCTTTTGTAAAGCATTCTGAACTGAATCTGGCATGTATATATAGAGCTTTCTTTCAAGCTGCTATAATTGGAGGACTGTTGCCTTAGGAAACACTCAGTGGGAAGAGTTCTGTCTTCTGTCCTAGAGGAATCTGATAATGGATCCATCTGTCAAATGCAGAAGTTATGCATGTGCCATAGTGGTACATCTGTAGGAGTGATTCTATATTCTGTAGCAACCTTTGCTGCTGTTTCATGCTTTGGCAGTGATGTACTCCGTATTTTGTGGCTGTTACGGTCTTTTCCTTAGTGCAGCTATCTCAAATCTGGAGAGGGAGGTTGTCTTGCTACGTTGTGCAATAGGGTAGGTTTATGGCAGACTAGGAAACACTTGACAAGTGATGGCAGGGAGTGCACCTAGCCACATCATACTTGCTGCTTAATTTTGGCCAAAAAAGGACTAAAAATAGAGAGATACTTGTCCTTTTAGCTGTGTTACTCACAGTTGCTGGGAGGATAAAATTCTGACCTGAAATGTTTGCAAAGTTCTGGAAGTCCGACTAGGGCAGGTTCTGCCTTCATCTCTTTGCCATAGATAAGGATTACCCCCTTTGGTTTGCCCTCTCTATTGCTGATATTTAAAATGAATGCCTCATGTCTCTCATCTGCTGGAGCATCTTTAACTTGTATTTCTTAGTTTGTTACTTTCTTTGAGAGACATGATATGTTCTTAGTCTTAATTTTTCTTTACTTTTTAATTACTCTGTCATTTGCCAGTAACAAGTTTGCTTGTTTTTTTTTAACTGAGTGAGGCCCACCTACAGTGCAATGGAAAAGTATTTGCCCCCTTCCTAATTTCTTATTTTTTTTGCATGTTTGTAACACTTAAATTTGTCAGATCATCAAACAAAGTAAACACAAAATAGTTTTTAAGTGATGATTTTATTTATTATGTAAAAAAACTATCCAAACCTACATGGTCCTATGTGAAAAAGTAATTGCCCCCTAAACCTAATAACTGGTTGTGCCACCCTTAGCAGCAACAACTGCAAACAAGCATTTGGGATAACTGGCAATGAGTCTTTCATATCGCTGTTGAGGAATTTTGGCCCACTCTTCTTTGCAGAATTATTTTAATTCAGCCATATTGGAGGGTTTCCAAGCATGAACTGCCTTTTTAAGGTCATGCCACATCATCTCAATTGGATTCAAGTCCGGACTTTGACTAGGCCACTCCAAAATCTTCATTTTGTTTTTTTTTTTTAAGCCATTCAGAGGTGGACTTGCTGGTGTGTTTTGCATCATTGTCCTGTTGCAGAACCCAAGTGAGCTTCATCTTGAGGTCACAAACTGATGCCGGGCATTCTTCTTCAGGTTTTTTTGGTAGAGAGCAGAATTCATGGTTCCATCAATCACAGCAAGTCGTCCAGATCCAAAAGCAGCCCCAGACAATCACACTACCACCACATTTGACTGTTGGCATGATGTTCTTTTTCTGAAATGCTGTGTTACTTTTATGCCAGATGTAACAGGACTCACACCTCCCAAAACGTTCAACTTTTGTTTCGTCAGTCCACAGACTATTTTGCCAAAAGTCTTTGGGATCATCAAGATGTTTTTTGGTAAAAGTGAGAGGAGTCTTTATGTTCTTTTTGGTCAGCAGTGGTTTTCGCCTTGGAACTCTACCATGCATGCCATTTTTGCCCAGTCTCTTTCTTATTTGAGTCATGGACACTGACCTTAACTGAGGCACGTGAGGCCTGCAGTTCTCTAGATGTTGTTCTGGGTTCTTTTGTGACCTCTTGGGTGAGTCGTAGCTGCACTCTTGGGGTAAGTTTTGTAGGCCAGCCACTCCTGGGAAGGTTTACCACTGTTCCATGTTTTCTCCATTTGTGGATAATGGCTCTCACCGTGGTTCGCTGGAGTCCCAAAGCTTTAGAAATGGCTTTCTAACCTTTTCCAGACTGACAGATGTCAGTTACTTTGTTTCGCATCTGTTCCGGAATTTCTTTAGATCACGTCACAATGTCTTCCTTTTTGGGATCTTTTGGCCTGCTTCACTTTGTTTGACAGGTTCTGTTTAAGTGATCTCTTGAGTCAACAGGTCTGGCAGTAATCAGGCCTGGATGTGGCTAGTGAAATTGAACTCATCTTTCCCAAAAATGTGATTAACCTCAGTTACTTAACAAGGGGAGCAATTACTTTTTCACATGAGACCACATGGGTTTGGATAGTTTTTTTCCCTTAATAAATAAAATCATCTCTTAAAACTGCATTTTGTGTTTACTTGGGTTATCTTTGTCTAATATTTGTCCAATATTTAAATTTGTTTGATGATCTGAAACATGTAAGTGTGACAAACATGCAAAGAAATCAGGAAGGGGGCAAATACTTTTTCATTGCACTGTAAACACTTGTACTGTTTTCAAGAAAAGACTGCTTTGAGAGACACCATACACAAGTGAAACTTGGTTATAACTTGCTTCTAGCTACATCAGCCCCCCACACATACACATATACACACACACACGCACTTTGTCTACCTCTGATTTATGCAAGAAGACAAAAGGATAATTTATGGTTCCACCCAATAGTGAATATAATGAGTTCACTTGAAAATCTTGTAGTTTAGGGTACTGAATATAGTTTGGCAGTGTTGCATAGCACTAAACCTAGTTGGTGAGCAAGGTTTTAGCACTGTAACATTGGTCATTGTCCCATACAACATAATAGGAAAGTGAAGCAGGATTTGAAGTTAAAATGCCTGTATAAAACTACAGAACAGCCTGCTTCAGAGGAATGGCTGAGGAAGGAAAGCACATTAGTGTTTGTTCCTGATAAAACCAAGGCTTGAAATGAGAACAGAATGTTGGAGATGGCTGTCATCATGCATAGATTCACAGTCAAGCACACACCAGCCTCCTAAATTAAAAACGGCACTGCAAGTCATACTGTGTTTAAACGTTTATTAGATTATGAACTTTCCCTTTTGTAGTTTTTCATCATAAAAACTGCAAGCCAGCAAAGAAGAAAAAGGAAATGACCAAAAGACTGTTTCTGTAATCCTTTACTGAAACTTTTTAAGAGGAGTTTGCCCTTTCTGTGACCACACCCTTCCTTTTACTGGAATATTCAGTGCGAGTTACTGAAGCTTTCTTTACGCAGTCCGTTCCATACTTAAAAGTTTGGTTATTTATTTAGTTATTTATTTCCATTTGATAACCGGGTAGTGCCTGACTGGGCCAGAAGCCCGTTTTCAGAGGAGACCCGGGGAGATAAGCTCCAAGGAAGATTACATAATTGTACATTTTGTACATATGACGATTACAATAGTTCAAACGCAAGTTCCTTGACTTGGTATAGAAAAGCATATAACAATGATAGTACAATAAACGTATACTGTTCATACAAGCAAAAAAACATCAATATATAAATATTTCTTTTTCTTTTTTTTTTTTTCAGGATAAAAATATTACAAACTGAAGCTGAAGCTAAGAAGGCTCAATTGCCAAGAAATGTTGACAGTTGGTGGTGGAGAGAAATAAAATGGACAGTAAGGGGTTAAATTAGTTAGCCTGGTGGAGAACATGAGCAAAGCCTATGTCTGGTGAAATATTCCTTTAGGGACTGTTTAAATGAATGTGTATCATTGATGGAGAGAATATGGTGAGGTAGAGGATTCCAGTGTTTGGCAATGATATGTGAGTATAAGGAGACACCGTGAGAGTTTTGGGTTTTGTTAACCTTCATCAATACTTTATCAGCAGACCTAAGAGGTTTTAGGTTAGTGTTAGGTAGGACAAGGTCTGATAGAGCTTGGCAGTTGTCAGGTTTGTATAAGACTGTATGGGCAGTTAGTAGCTCAGTCAAAGTAAGCAAGTGAGGGAGCTCTTGCCAGTTCAGCTGTAGAAGGGCAGTTTGTTGGTGAGATCTTTGAGACTGATTAGTGGCAAATTTGGCTATTTTGTTATAGCAAGATTCAAGGCTATTCAGTTCAGAATTGCGAAGATTGGTAAATATTTGTGAACAATAAAGCGGGGAAGATAAGCAATGGGTTCTGGCAGTTGATAGTCTGCCATGGTCAGTAAGATGCGATTTAGCCTTATAGAGAGAACCCAATTTGACATGAACCTTTTTAATTTAGTGCAAGGTGTTTATCAAATTAAAGTCCAATATCAGTTGTGGCACAAAGTAGTTTTGTGTGTTCTAAGGGTTCTATTTTTGTGCCGTAGGAGGAGGAGGAGGAAATAGAGATAGGTGGTTGGTTGTTTTGTTGTTAAGGTATGATAGAATACCATAAGCTTGGTTTTATTGGAGTTAAGTACAAACTGATGGGCTTTTAAGTAGTTTTCAGTATTGTGGAGGGCTGTCGAGTTTTTTCTTGGAGTTCCTTTATAGAAGGGGCAGAGCAGATTAGGGAAGCATCGTCAGCATATTGCATAATTGAGGCTGGATTTGCTGAGGAGTTTAGGTCATTGGTAAAAGTTGTGAATAAAAGTGTGCCAAGGATAGATCCTTGTGGGACTCCTACACATATAGGGAGTTGAGTTGGAGGAGAGTTTATTGCCCATAAAGTGGCTTGTTTCCTATCTGACTGGTAGCTATGAAACCAGCTTAGGGCTTCAGAGCTGCAGATGTAGAAAGCCAGTTTATTGAGAAGTATTTGATGAGATACAGTGTCAAATGCTTTTCACTTATGTCGGAAGGTGGTAGACTAGTTGGCTTTTGTTTTTAAGTTGATTTATGGTATTAGTAAAGCTAATTAGAGCTGTACTGGTGCTATGCCTAGGTCGAAAGCCATGTTGTGTATTACATAATAGATTATTTGACAAAGTTGTCTAAGATCTGTTTGTGTATACATTTTTCTTAGATTTTGGCAAGGAGTGACAAAGTGGCTATGGGGTCTGAAGTTGGATACATCAGTAGAGGGACTGCCTTTATGTAAGGGTATGTATGACATGAGGTATTTTTCAGAGGAGTGGTACCTGCTGTTCAGAGATAGAATGATCAGTCACAATAGATATAGAGTAAGGTATGGAAGTAGCAACTAGTTGTAGAAAGTCACCAAGTAGCTGGTCTGCAGCTAGTGTGCAAGGTTTTAGTTTAGAAAGGAGATTTTTAACATAACTTGTTTGGATAAGTTTGAGATAGAGGGTAGCATTGAGCTAGAGCTAGAGGGTAGCTTTGTTGGAGGTTTGAGGTATGAACAGAGGTGTATTGGGAGTTCTGTTTAATAGACAGTTTATTGAGTTAATAAAAAGGGAGTTAAATTGAGTGGCTGTGCAATCATTTGGGTTATTCAGAGTTGGGGCTGGGGTAGTGGGTTTTCTTGTTTTGAGAAAGAGGTTGATTGTTTGCCAGAATCATTTTGGGATTTTTGTGGTATTTTAGCGACTTGTTTGGAAGCAGGTTTTTTTGTCTTTAGTTTTTGGTTTGATTTCAAAGTCCTTGATAGGTAATGAGATTTTGTTTACTTATATTATTCTGAAAGAGATATCAGCCTCTGCCTTTCTGCTACTGAAACTTCTGAGTTAGGGATTTCAGGTGGAGTAAAGTTGTGCCAAGTTAAGGATATACTTCCCCGGTTTTGTTTGAAACAACTTTTACTTTCAGCTGCAAGTGAATTTACTACATTATTATTAAAGGAAGTCAGTCTGTTCGATGTCTTGCCATCAGTAATTTGTACCTTGCTGGTAATCTTGCTACTACTCTCCATTGATTTTTTTGTCTGTCTGTATAATTTTCATCACAGACAATATTACCAGCTGAGTCTGGCATGAGCATGTTATGCATGAAGGTCTGTAATACTGCCGCTCTGCACTGGATAGCACAGTTTTTGTTGCACAATATAGCCTAGCGCTGATTTAGTTATGTATCAGGGCTGCCATAGCATTAGCGTGTTGGGAAAGGGCTACATAATGAGTTTTTGCAGCTACAGTAACTGTATCCGTTGTACATTTGAAGTGACTGCATTATGGGTGGCCATATGGCTGATGTGAGAGACACACTGAGGTCCTATGTCTAATGTTTTCTGTGGTCATGTGCAGTGAAGTACTTCATAACTGCAACATTGACACACTGAGCAGGCCACAGAGGGTGAGCACAGCAACACTGACACACTGACAGGCCACAGAGGGTGAGCACAGCAAAGTACCAACTAAATTCATATAAATAGGCAGGAAATGGGGTGATAAAGCTAGAAATGGGACAAGACCAAACAAAGGAACAGACATGAGTAATCTGAAGGGAAGATGGGCATGCCCCCCCCCCCCCGGATATGTGCTAATTTTCCGTTTTGTAAGAGTCGGGGCTGGTATCAATGAGCATGTGTGAAGGGGAAGGAGGAAATAGAAAAGGTAGTAGAGGCCGACAAACATAAAACTTGGCAATAGACTAGGGAGTTATGGACACACAGGGGGGATAACAGAGGGACAGAGAGTGGACAGGTAGTAATGTAGAATTGGATTGTAAACTTGGTATGGGGAGTAACATACATGCACAGTGAAGGTAAACACTGTGATTGGGGAATAGGGTGGGATATGCTGGACCTGCCTGATTGGCCCATAGGAGAGCTACCCAGGTGTCACTAATCTCTGGTGACCACCGGGGCAGGTCTTGACAAATGGGGACAACTGATTACATGAGTCTGTCAGCTGCACAAGGAGCTACTCCAGGGCCCCATTGTAGCACCCTGCTGCTGGTCCACCTCGGACACAAGTAGTCGCAGCAACTCATGCTTTATGACCCAGTGGGAGGGGAGACAACTTCAGCACACATTTGTGGATCAAGCTTCTGTCCTCTTTCCTGAGAGGTGACTACAGAGGTAGCAGCGAGTCCTCCAGGTCATCTTCCTCAGATCAACCTTTATTCCTCTACAGAGATTTATGCCTGGTGACTGACAATGATGACTCAGCAGCATGTTTGCTAGAACATACCTAGATTGCTGCTGTCACTGTCCATCATGCATCGCAGCTGACCGTGTAGAAAAAGGGAGTAAAAAGAAGTATGTAGTACAATTTTATTTCAATTTTAAATGATAGATATTCATGTACTGCACATCCCATACTACCTGGAGAGCATGTTATATCTCCTTAGGTAGGACTCCCATTTCAAAGTAGTCTTTTCTACTGCTGTAAAATGTAATGCACGCAGTACTCTGTGCAGTTTACAAGGAGAGTAGCAGACAATATACAGCAAATACGATGCAAAACCGTATACACAGTGCCTAGTGTAGAGTGTTAACCTCTGCCTTTCAGTGGTGGAGCAGGTCATGGTGGCAAATCCACAGGTTGTTGTACATATGCTGCCATTGCTAACTAGCTAAATAGAGCAGGTGATCCCTGTGGCATAATTCACATCCCCGACTAGCTGGATAATCTGCATGTTGCAAATCATGAAAGATCTGCACTCATGGGCTCCCCAAGTCAGGAGGCCTGCTGAAAAACAGTACCTGAACAGGGCATATTCACTCAACAGGTCAGAACAAGGGGAAAGATTGTAGTCCCATGCGCATGATTGCACATGGATACCACATGATCACATCAAGCGGAAAGAGTCACTAGTGCAGACATGCATTACTAAGCGCATCCCAGTATGTGTGTATGTATATTCTGTGCTATTAACCTCATAGTCCAGGAACAGGTTGGAACATGCATGGCATTATTGACTTTGCTATAATGGGATGCCCCATCATTCAGCGATTTAGAGCTGATCAGTCTTATTTACATCACTAACATGATCAGCAAAGTATGAGGCCCATTTTAGATCAGTAAAAAGCAGTTGCCATATTGCAAGAGACCAGGTTATGACAAGGAACTTAAGACTAGGAATGCAGTTGCTGATTGTACTATAGATGAATGTAGACAAGAATTATAATGGACCTCATGACTGTGAGGTGTGCATGAGACATGGCAGCAACATGAATACGTACTGAACAATGGAGTTAGTGGGCTAATACGACACAAAGGCATAACAGGTTACAGTCCTGTTATGGGGGCTGGAGGGTGTAACTAAATGGGTAACAAAATGCTGGGGTTGGACAGGGTACTCTATGTTCTTCGTGTTTCACTGTTGCAGTCATTACATTTGGGTAATCTGCTGGCAGGTTGCCCTCAGTCGGCCTGATTAACAAAGTCTTGGGTCCTGCGTCGGTTGCTGTCCCTTCTTCCATGATGTCAGGTCATTAGGGGTATAAAACATGTAGCCAACGCCATTACATCAATCTTTCTTGCCACACGGTGCCCGAAGCAGAAGCAGTTCACAAGTGCCGGTCGGCTGACTCCTGAAATTTTCATTTTCAAGTTTCAGAACCAAAGTCTTCATCTAAAAGCTAAGTACCCCTTTGGGGAAACTTTTTCTTGCTCCTTACCGATGTCAGTAAAAGTTAATAATTGCATTACTTGTGGGAAGCAAATACCTCATAATGATTTTCATTTGTATTGTATTCCTTGCCTAGGCCCAGACCACGATGTACCTTGCTGTCGATTTTGTGCTTTATTTAATCAGCGCACTATCCATCATCTGTATATTTTTGCTTCTAAATATTTTGGTTCTCAATTTAATTATCCAGAAATGTCGTTGGTTAGCCATCCGACTACGGGAATACCGAAAAAACGCAAAGAAAAAGAGAGAGGCCGTTGAGGTCCAAAACTGCCGACGACACTTCTCCTAAGCTAGTCGCCAGTTCACCGGTATTCAGTGAGGCGCTTTCGTAGCCTGATACTCACTACTTCTGTGTCGCAGGCCTCTACTGAGACCCTTTCAGAGTCCGGTATGCTGCAAGATGCTTCACCTGTGGAACCCACAGATGTCTCTACCTTGGATGGGTCCAGAGCCACTGTACAGGCACCGGCTTCTAGGGTGTATTCAGGCCTACAGACTTGCATATTAAACTGACTCCACCTTCAATGTTAAGGCCTAAACCTCGATCTATGTCTAAAAAACCGACGCCCAGTCCACAGGTTCAGGTCCCTATGCCTAAAAAACGAATGATCAAAATGGCTGAAGATTTAATTACTTTAATCAGGGGTAGTCAACCCCCCCCCCTTTCTAAGAGGCCTAGGGCTGAATTTGACTATGAATCTTCTGAACAGGACTCTGTTTCTTCTGACTCTTCTAATGACCTGGATTTGTCCATGCCTACTTATGAGGACTCTGATGGAGAGGATACCATCCCCTCTGCTTCTCCCCCTGAGGAGTTTTCTTTTGGGGAGACTTTACATACCCTAAGAGAGTATTTCCACTGTGAAAGTCAGGATTTCTCTGAATCCAAAAAGAGGCTTAGGGATTTCCTTCTTCTTCCCCAGCATAGGCCTTTGGCTATACCTCCTGTATTAGACATTGATGATGATGTGTTTTCGGAATCCATTATGGCCCCTGATTCCTTGCCTCCGGCCCCTAGTAAACCTGACAGGTACTACAGGGTTCCTTAGTCCCACAAATTCCTTTTCAAAAATCCTGTTGCGGATCCTGAAACCATTTCTCAGGGGCCCAAGGGCATCAAAGCTTCTACTGCTAAAAATCCTACCCCTTCTGATAGAGACTCCAGGGCGCTGGATAGATGGGGTAAAAAGGTTTATACTTCTGCAACCTTGGCAATCAGGGCGTTAAACTGTCAAATCCATATGCTAAAATATCAACAGCGTATCATGAGAATGCTTAAACAGAAAATGATGTTGATTTCTGACTGTGTGGAAAATAAAGATTTACAGGATTTACTGCATTCAGCTGAACAAGTTGGAAAACATACTTTGCAATCAGGGTGTTAAACTGTCAAATCCATATGCTAAAATATCAACAGCGTATCATGGGAATGCTTAAACAGAAAATGATGTTGATTTCTGACTGTGTGGAAAATAAAGATTTACAGGATTTACTGCATTCAGCTGAACAAGTTGGAAAACATACTTTGCAATGTGGTTTTGATTCTTTAGAGGCCTCTTGCAGGGCTGCTGTTACTGGGTCTGTGCTTAGAAGGCATGCTTGGTTTAAGGAGCAATCTCTGCCGGATCATGTTAAAGCAAAACTGTTGGATGCTCCTTTGCAGCAGGACTGCCTGTTTGGCAATAAGGCTGAAGAAGTTCTAGAAAAGATGGAAGATAAAGCTAAATCTATGCAAACTGTAAAAGATTTCTTACAAGTTCAGCCTCCTAGATTTAGTAGGCACTGGCCTACTAAGAACTGGTCCTTTCCAGCTCCTTCCAGAGCCACTCAAGCCAAACCCAGACATTCCAAAAGCACCAGGTTTCAGTCCCAAGGGAATTTCAGAACTAAGCAATGGGGTGCTTCCACTTGCAAATCTGGAAATAACAAGAATCCACCATATGGTAAACAGTCTCAATGACTTTCCTTTAAAATTACCAAGCACATACCTTTTAGTCGCCCCTTTGGGGGGAAATCTGTGTCTTCATGCAAAAAAAATGGCAACTTATAACCCAAGACAAATGGGTTTTAAATATAGTGTCCCAGGGATACAGATTTCATTTCCACACGTTGCTAACTCCACACACGGGTGGCCAGACCTGCCCCCAAATCAGTGGGCAGAGGCTCAGAAACAAGTACTTTCCCTCCTAAACATGGGGGTTATTCAACTAGTATCAGAAGAGGAAAAGGGACAATATTTCTATTCCAGACTTTTTCTGGTACCCAGAAAAGACAAATCATGGCGTCCAATTCTGGACCTGTCTACTCTAAACACCTTTCTGGACATTCCAAAATTCAAGATGCTGACTCTTCAACAGTTACTTCCTGTGCTAGGCAAGGATGCCTGGTTGGCAACCCTAGATTTAAGAGGCTTGCGTGCATATCCCAATCAGGGAATCTTGCAGAAGTTACCTACTCTTCAAAGCAGGCTACTTGCATTATCAGTTCTCTGCACTGCCCTTTGGCTTGTCTACTGCGCCCAGGGTATTCACAAAGTGCCTGGCTCTAGTAATTGCATTTTGCAGGCAAAGAAATATTCAAATATACCCATACCTGGACGATTGTCTAATTATGGCAGAAAACCAGGCCATTCTTCTAAAACATATGGCGTTTGTAAAAAGGGTTCTAACTTACTTGTCTAGGGTACACTATAAACGAAAATAAATCACAACTGGTACCCTCTCAAAAAATTACATTCCTGGGTGCAAGCTTGAATACAACTGCCCAGATGGCTTTCCTTACGTCAGAAAAGCAAATTCATTTGGTGACTTACTTCAAACAGGTTGTCCACAAAAACCCTGCTTTCTGCAAGACAAATACTGCAAGCCTTGGGGTTCATGGCCTCCTGCATTCTTCTAATTTCATATACAAGACTGCATATGAGGAAACTTCAGTGGTACTTAAAAAGTTTATGGAGTCAGCATTGTCACAGCCTGGAAACGATGATTTCTATCATACCTTGGCTGTGCCTATAGTTGCTATGGTGGGCAGAGGCCTGCCACCAAAACAAGGGACTGCCATTCACACCACCCCCTTCCATCCAAACCCTAACTACAGACTCATCAGACTATGCATGGGGGGGTTCATCTGGTAGGAAAGTGCATTCAGGGCAAATGGAGCCCAGTTCAAATGCACCTTCATATCAATCAATAAGAAATGCTAGCTGTACAGAATACTCTGACAGCCTTCAAGGACTATCTTCAACCAGGACAACTAATGGTAAAGAGAGACAACACCACAGTGATGTGGTACATAAACAAGCAGGGAGGTACACATTCCTACCCCCTCTGCAGACTAGCCATGGCATTGTGGAACATGGCCTTGAGCTACTAGGTACAACTAAAAGCTCATTTCCTGCCAGGAAAGCTGAATACTCTGACAGACGAACTAAGCAGAAACCTCATGGACCCACATGAATGGAAACTGGAACCACAGATTTTCAACATGTTGACACGCAAATGGGGGAGCCCAGACATAGTTCTTTTTGCCTCACCCCAGAACTACCAGTTGGACAAATTTTGCACAAGAACACCTCACAAAAAAGCCTGGAAAGTGGATGCTCTGTCCTTCAGCTGGAAAAAACTATCAGTGTATGCCTTTCCCCCCTCTGCCTCTGCTCCTCAAAGTTCTTCTGAAAGTCAAGTAGTATAAACCAAACATGATTTTGATTGCTCCAGACTGGTCTCGCCAACACTGGTACCCACTGCTGTGCAGTGTGTCACACATTTCTCCATGGCACCTGCCTCAGACACCTTCCTTACTGTCTCAGCAGGAGAACCAAATTCTGCACCCTCAGCTCCAAACATTGAATCGTGCAGCTTGGCTTATTTAAATTCCCCATTAGCATCCTTCAGCAAACCTGTGAGGGATGTCATTTTGGAGGCGAGAAGACCTAGTACTAGAAAATCTTTTGCTGCCAAATGGAAAAGATTCTGTGCCTGGAATCAGTCTGAAGGGATGAGCACAGCAACGCCCAATTTACCTCAGATTTTGCAATACATAACTGAGATGCTTCACAAGGGCCTGTCTTTTTCTTCCATAAAAATCCATGCCTCAGCCATTTCAGCTCATTACAACACAGAACCCCTCCCCCTTCTCTCACCCTCTGCTAAAGCAGTATCTCAGAGGGGCCAAAAACTTGAGACCTTCTAGGAGAGCTCCTACCCCTGCCTGGGACCTTAACTTTGTATTGGAGAAACTCACTCTACCTCCTTTCGAGCCAGCTGCTACTGCAGACTTAAAATGTCTTTCCTGGAAAACAGCCTTCCTTTTAGCAATCACTTCAGCTAGAAGGATATCTGAATTACAGGGCCTGATGGCAGTGGAGCCTTTCATCATCTTTCATGCGGACAGGGTGTCACTCAGGACAAGTCCAACCTTCATTCCCAAGGTGGTATAGAGTGTGGCTCTTAATCAGTCCATTCATTTGCCAACTTTGTTTCCTAATCCACAGAACAAGGGGGAGTGGATTCTGCATTTATTGGATGTTCACAGACAACTTAGATTCTACTTGGGCAGGACAAAATCTCAAAAGAAAATCTGAACAACTGCTGGTAGCATTTGCTGCAGGGGCAGAGGGGAAAGCTATTTCAAAACAAACCATTTCTAAATGGATAAGCCATTGCATTCATTTCTGCTATAAACACCATGGAAAAACTATCTCCCAGGGGATCAGATCTCATTCCACCAGGGCTGCATCTACTTCTCCAGCCTTTCTCAGAGGTGTTCCTACCAGGGATATTCTCGAAGCTGCTACCTGGAGTTCAGTTCATACTTTCACCAAACATTATCACCTACCAATTTTCTCTAAATCCAGAGCTGGCTTTGCCACTGCTGTTTTGCAGGGCCTTATAGCTGGTCCTAATGCTGTATGAATCCATCCTCCCAACCATAGCTTTGGGAATCTATCCAAATGTAATGACTGCAACAGCGAAACACAAAGAACATAATACAGTTGTGTACACTTACCATAAATGTAGATGTTCGAGTGTTGCAGTCCTGGTTACCCTCCCTCCAGCCCCCTGTTTTTCTCTTGCTATACCTCTTCTTTTCTTTGCTATGCTTAAAAGCCTTTTTGGTGTATTTGCTTTTATTTGGAGGTATATTTTTGTGTTTTTAATTTTATATATATATATATATATATATTTTTTTTTTTTTTGGCTCCCCATTTTGGGGGCACCTGACATCTGGGGCAAGAAAAACTTATGTAATGGTGTCGGCTGCATGTTTTATACCCCTGACGACCTGACGTCATGGAAGAAGGGACAGCAACCGATGCAGGACCCAAGACTTTTTGTTAATCAGGCCGACGAAGGGCAACCTGCCAGCAGATCACCCAGATATAACGGCTGCAACAGTGAATACACTCTAACATCTACATTTATGGTAAGTGTACACAACTGTACTTTATCCTGCTATGGAGAGCCCTCAGTTGGCTGAATACCAGGTGCTTAGTATTTCTGCGTTGGTTGCCTTCACTGGAGTACTGACATCAGGTCGTCAGTGGTATAAAGTCAGGCAGCCGGTGCCGTTAAATCAGTCTTTCTTGCCGAGGAGCCTGAAGCAGAAGCAGTTCGTATGAGTGCCGGTTGGCCGCTATAAAGTCAGGCAGCCGGTGCCGTTAAATCAGTCTTTCTTGCCGAGGAGCCTGAAGCAGAAGCAGTTCGTATGAGTGCCGGTTGGCCGCTACTTGAGTTTTTCGTTACCGAAATTGAAGTTGAATTCTTCTAAAAGCTAAGTACCCCATTGGGGAACATTTTTTCTTGCGCTAATCAACGTCCGAAAAAGTAAACAATTGCCTTGTCTGTGGAAAGCAAATACCACACCGAGATGTTCATTCCTACTGTGCCACCTGTTTAGGCCTTGAGCAGGACGTACCTCTCTGTCGCTTTTGTGCTTTGTTCAACACTAGAACTGTCCGACGTTGGGCTCATATTGTTGCAAATTATTTTCGCTTACAGCCCTAGCATTCCGATAAGCCATCCGATTACCGATCTTCCGAAAAAACAAAAAGATAAAGACGGAGACAGATCACACAGGTCAAAAACTACCGACGATGCTCCCATTAAACCAGTCGTCAATTCGCCGATCCTCAGTGAGGTGCTTTTGCAGCCCCTGATGCCCGCTTCTTTGGATTCGCAGGCCACCACTGAGACCCGTTCAGCCGCGAGACTCTTCTACGACAAAGGATCCTGCGGATTTCTCTACCTTGAATGGGTCTGGAGCCGCTGAACAGGCTTCTGAGGAGATTCTTCTCACTACCGATATTAGACCCAAACTGACGATTACTACCATGCCTTCTCTTCTTTCAAAAACTACCGAGTTCCTGAGACCCAGGGTATGAGCTACGCCTAAAAAAAGATTACCCAGGCTCAGGCGTCCACTTCCTTGCCTCAGTCTCAGATGCTTAAAATAGCTGAAGACCTTATTATGCTTATCAGGGGAAGTCTGGTTACCCCATGAAAGAGAAAAAGGGCATTGTCCCCAGTGGTTTTATCCGAGCAGGAGTCCGATGACTCAGACATTTCTGATTATGAAGACATAGAACCCCTCTCTGCTTATGATGATTCAGATGCAGAGGAATCCATTCCTTCTGCCTATCCTCCAGAGGATTTTTCTTTTGGGGAAACCTTACACACCTTAAGGGAGCATTTCCAATGGGAGAGTTAGGACTTCCCAGTCAAAAAAGAGACTAAGAGAATTCTTAGATTTGCCTCAGCACAGACCTTTAGCTATCCCTTCAGATGTTGTGGATGATGTTTTCATGGAATCAAGTTTGACTCTGACACCCTCCCTCCTGCTCCTAGGAAACCAAACAGTTACTACAGAGTCCCTGATCCTCACAAATTCCTTTTCAAAAACCCTGCACCTGACCTAGAGGTCATCTCCCAAGGACCAAAAGGAATCAAAGCTACCTCAGCTAGGAATCCCACACCCTTATACAAGGATTCTCGAGCTTTGGACAGATGGGGTAAAAGTATACACCTCTACAACTCTTGCAATTAGAGCATTAAATTGCCAGTTCCACATGCTGAAATATCAACGGCATATTTTGGAACTCCTCAGACAGAAAATTACTACAATTCCTTCTTGTGCAGTGAATAAGGACTTACAGGAGCTTATGCATTCTGCAAATCAAATTACAAAGCACACTTTACACTGTGGCTTTGATGCACTGGAAGCATCTTGCAGAGCAGCAGTCACTGGTTCTATTCTTAGAAGGTATGCTTGGCTTAAGGAACAGACTTTGCCAGACCATGTCAAGTCAAAGTTATTGGATGCACCACTAAACAAGGACAGTTTGTTTGGCACTAAAGCAGAAGAGTTTCTTAAAAAGATGGAAGAAAAAGCTAAATCTATGCAGACAGTTAAAGACTTCTTACAGTTCCAGACTCAGAGGTTTAGTAGAAATTAGCCCTCCAAGAGCTTGTCCTTTCCTGCCTCCTCCACAAATACTCGCAACAAACCAAGAGGAAGCAGACCCACCAGACAACAACCCCAGGGAATGCAGAGATCTAAGCAATGGAGTTCTTCCTCTGCTAAGACAGGGGATGCAAAACCACCCCATTACAGTAAGAACTCGCAATGAATCCTCACCTCCACCCCTTACCTCTGCCCACTTGCTAGTGCCCCAGGAGGAAAACTCTCCCACCATGCAAACAACTGTGCCACTATTACCAACGACAAATGGGTCCTAAAGATAGTGACCCACGGATACAAATTCAGTTTCCACACTCTGCCAACCGCAAAAGGGCTCCCAAATCTTCCTACAAACCAGTGGGCAGAGGCCAGAAAGCAAGTCCATTCCCTCCTCTCCATGAGGCAATACAGCATGTTCCTGCAGACTAAATAGGTCAGGGCTTCTACTCCAGACTCTTCCTGGTACCCAGGAAAGAGGGCACCTGGCGCCCAATTCTCGACCTCTCCATTCTGAACATGTTTCTGGTGATACCAAAATTCAAAATGCTCACCCTCCACCAGTTTCTTCCTATGATTTCAAAGGATGCCTGGTTAGCCACCCTAGATCTAAAAGAAGCCTACCTGCACATCCCAATAAGAGAATCTTGCAGGAAATATCTATGGTTCAGAGGTTCAGGGCAGGGTAAGTGCACATGCAATTCTCTGCACTTCCCTTTGGCTTGTCTACTGCACCCAGAGTTTTCACAAAGTGCTTGGCTCCAACCATTGCCTTTTGCAGACAAAGGAATATACAAATCTACCCCTACTTAGACGTCTGCCTCATTCAGGCAGATGGTCAGGAAAAGCTGTTACAGCACCTGACTTTCGTACAGGACCTATTGACCTCCCTGGGGTATACTATCAGTGCAAAGAAATCTCACCTTACCCCCACTCAACAAGTTGTATTCCTGGGAGCAAGCCTAGACACTGCATCCCAGAAGACATTCCTGACTCCAGAAAAATAAACCTTCCTGACACAGTACTTCTCTCAAGTAGCCACCAGAACCTACGTATCTGCAAGGAAAATCCTGCAAGCTCTAGGGTTCATGGCCTGTTGTATTCTACTCATTCCTTATGCCAGACTGCATATGAGGAAACTTCAGTGGTACTTAAAAAGTCTTTGGTGCCAGCACTCACAGGATCTGGAGACTATCATTCCCTGATTCCCTGTCTAAAGAAAGATTTCCTTTGGTGGGCAACAGCTTGCAATCCCAACAAGGGACTTCCCTTTTCACAACCCCACACCACCCAGACCCTCACCACAGATGCATCAGATTATGCCTGGGGTGCCCAGCTGGCCGGCAAGTGCATTCAGGGCTACTGGAGCCCAAATCAAATTAATCTGCACATCAACCTAAAAGAGATGCTAGCTGTGCAACATGCACTAACAGCTTTCAAATCTCTGCTCATCCCAGGGAATCTAATCATCAAGACAGACAACACCACAGTGATGTGGTATATCAACAAGCAGGGAGGAACCCACTTTTGCCCTCTATGCAGGTTAGCCATGACCCTTTGGCAAACAGCCCCAGCCATGCAAATTCACCTGCTAGAGCAGTTCTTGCCAGGCTCCCTAAACTCCCTGGCAGCCAGCCTAAGCAGAAATCTGCTAGACCCTCATGAGTGGCAGCTACACCACAAAACCTTCAACCTCATAACACAGAAATGGGGCACCCTGAAGGTAAACCTCTTTGCCTCCCACTACAATCATCAGTTCAGCAGATTCTGCACCAGGGAACCTCACAGCAAGGCCTGGAAAGTGGATGCTGTATCCTTCTCATGGGTCAACCTCTCGATTTATGCATTCCCTCTCCTGCCACTTCTCCAAAGGGTCTGCTCAAAATAAGGGAGGAAAAACCAAGGGCAGTCCTGATTGCCCCAGACTGGCCACGCCAGCACTGGTACCCCCTACTGCGCAGCCTGTCACCCCTACCACCTTGGCAACTACCTCAGATACCAACATTCCTAACCCAGCAGGATGGAGAATTTGTCCATCTGCATTTGAACACACTGAACCTGACAGCTTGGTTTATTTCACTAACTTCTCCTCAAGCTGCCGGCCTAAGCAATCACGTCCTGGAAGTCATTTGGGAAGCCAGATGCCCCAGCACTAAAAAATCTTATGCTGGTAAGTGGATGAGGTTTTGTGTCTGGATCCAGGCTAAAAGGGCTGCATCACCACAGCCCTCCCTTCCTCTCCTGCTGGATTACCTACCAGGCCTACTGCACGCTATCTTCCTCTTCTATTAATATTCGTGCCTCTGCCATCTCTGCGCATTACAACTCAGAGACACCCCTCTTCTCACACCCTCTCATCTAGCATTTCTTTAGAGGGGCCAATAACTTAAGGCCACCCAGAAGGGACCCTACCCCTGCTTAGGACCTTAACATTGTGTTGGAAAAGCTCACCATCCCCACTTTTGAACCAGCAGCTTCAGCAGAGTTAAAATTCCTTTCTTGGAAAACCAGCCTTGCTTCTAGCCAAACCAGCCTTGCGTCTAGCCATCACTTCAGCTAGAAGAGTGTCAGAGCTGCAAGCACTCATGGCTGTAGAGCATTTCATCGTATTCCATGCTGACATGGTCTCTCTTAGGACTAACCCATCCTTTATGCCTAAAGTGGTGTCCAGTGTGGCTCTTAACCAATCCATCCACTTGCCCACCTTTTTCCCTAATCCACAAAAAGCTGAAAGGATCTTACACTCCCTTGATGTGCACAGGCAGCTCAGATTCTAACTGGGCAGGACTAAATCCTTTAGAAAAACTGACCAGTTGTTAGTCAGCTTCGCATCAGGGGCAGAGGGCAAGGCCATTTCCTAGCATTCTCCAAATGGATATCCATCTGCATCCATTTCTGCTACAAACAGCATGGAAAACTACCCCCAAAGAGGATCAGGACACATTCCACCAGGGCAGCCTCCAGCTCTGCAGCCTTAATCAGAGGGGTTCCTACCAGAGATATCCTGGAGGCTGCAACATGGACTTCTGTCCATACCTTTACTAAGCATTACCACCTGCCTATCTTCTCCAAATCCAGGGCAGGCTTTGCCACTGCAGTGCTGCAGGGCATCCTGGCCTCTCCACAGTCTTCCTGATTGCCTCCACCCAATTCCTCAGCTTTGGTATTCAACCCAAGTGTGATGACTGCAACAGTGAAACACGAAGAACATAGTACAGTTGTGTACACTTACCATAAATGTAGATGTTTGAGTGTATTCACTGTTGCAGTCCTGGTTTCCCACCCTCCATCCCCCTTGTCTTTCCTCTCAAACTCTCTGTTTCCCATCCTCTTTCTCTGCAGGGATTACTTAGTATTTACTTTCTACTGGTGATGTTCCTTCACCAGAACTTGGCTTCCTATTGAGGGGGCTCCTGATGGTTGGGGCAGAAAAACCTGATGTAATGGTGTCGGCTGCCTGACTTTATACCACCAACGACCTGACGTTAGTACTCCAGTGATGGCAACCGATGCAGAAATACTAAGCCTCTGGTATTCAGGCCGGCTGAGGGCTACCCATGGCAGGATAACCCAAGTGTGATGACTGCAACAGTGAATACAGTCGCACATCTACATTTATGGTAAGTGTACACAACTGTACTTTTTAGGGGTTGGGGAGTGGAGGGAGGCTCACTCGGAGCACAGGGGCAGGATAGGAATATTTCCTATCAAGTAGATTACACTGAACCATATTCAAATAGACTGCAAGATAGGCTGTATTGGTAATGGATGTAGATCACACCACATGTTGGCATAGTACTGCAAGAAGGTGGCTGGAGTAACACACCTATTGATGTTGTGACCATAACATAGGGTATGTATGACAGTAAATTAATAGACAGTTATGTGGCCACCACATGGAAACTGGAGAACAGTGATGCAGCGTAGAGGTCTGTCAAGGACAGTCCTGCATAATTGCCTACAGTCACATCTGTAGCTATGGGTGAACATGTGTTGTCTTGAGGTAGAGAGAACAGCAACTGCTGGAAAAGGTTTTACAGTACCAGAAACAGAAGTGTTAAGCCAGGCCCTACACACACACATTACATGTGTATCCTTGAGGTGGATAAAGCAGACAAGGCTCTTAAAGACCAAGTATGGAAGGGTGGGGAGCCATTAGTACAGCTGAGTCTTTGTGCCACCAATACGGCATTGCATGCCAAGACTGCGGCATGGGATGTTTCCGGGGATGAGTCCATAGGGAGTGGATCTTCAACATAAAAGTGTGTTACAGTGTGGAGAAGTTCCTGATAACCCTGTCTGGTGCAGGGAAGAAAACATTTCATATTTGGCATTGTTTTGGATGTGGGAGTTGGGCTAGTGACCACTGTAGGAGTGTATGCAGGGGATGCACCAGTTTAGTCCTAGCATGTTCCATTACTATTGTACACTTTTCCACGTGTATGAAGATAATGTTCTGCAGAATACATATGCATATCTTCTCTGGTGACATTGGGGTTGCAGCTAAAAAACCTGCATTACGAGGTATTTATATGCTAATACACTTGGCAAATAATTGGCATGTACCAGAAACTGTGCTGTATGCCACGTGTTTGAGGAGTAAGGGATATGTTCCAGCACTGCCAGAAGTATGTCATCTTCATGTTTTCACAAGCTTCAGTGCTGGAGGGTCCAGAACAGTAGCTTGTCTCATGCTTTATGTGGGCTTATCGCCTGTGGTTGATAGTGATGTAGCTGTGCAACATTGGAGGGCAGCACACATCCTCCAACCTATGAGATGACCTGTGAGGAGCAGGCCTAAAGCATTACCTGTGCTTAGCATTGTACTTTCCTTCTGTATTTGTTCCATCCACAGTACACAAACCGCGTTTGTAAGCAGTGCTTCTTCTGAGATGTATGCACTCTTCGTAGTGGAGAGGCATGTAAGTGGCCTTATCCTGCATAATTCTAGGTCCCTGAGTGCCATGCTTGGCATTCATCAGCAGATCAGGTCAGTGATCAGGCACAAGCACTTGATATGTTCAGCATGAAAGAGACTGAGTGTGTTTCATCACCTGCCTGAGGAACTCAAACACAATGGGGAATGTGAGGTGGCCTGTACTGCATTGAGAGTAAAATAATACATAGGGAACTGTAGCAAACACACACGTCATGTTGGCCCCGTTGGCATCCATCGGTCTGTTCCTGAAGATAGTGGCAGATGCCCACAGTGGCCATGCAAGAGTCTGGATAAGCAGTTGCATCGTCATGGAAAAGGCTTATGCCGATACTAATCTGGAGGTTTCATTTCTATTCTCCTTGACCATTGCTGTGTCAGCTTTTAAGCATGGACACTCACATAGTTTTGGGCAGTGGTTGTCCTGCTTCCCTACAGTGATGCTCCTCTGTGCCAGCCATGCAGGATCTCTGTTCTACACCATCCATGTCCCATGCTTACCACACCATATACTGTGGTATCATGAGTCGGATTTGCAGAGCCAATGGCTGCAAAACTCTTCAACCTGCCCCTTGTTGGATGCTGAAAAGTTCCCATAGCAGGGATGGTTAATGCTCCTCATAGCTTTTCTCTACTACAGTGGGCATTCCATGCATCCCCCTTGAATCCATGTCTGGGTGACCTCTTTCTTCCTGGATGCAAAACCCTTAGTAATGAGATGTGCCACATATAAGGACTTTCTGACCACAGTGTCAATGTGGTGGTCAAAAGAGATGTTGCTGTCAACCTGTATTCCCAGATCTCTTATAATGCCTTCTGTGTTCAGTAGACTACCACTGATGTGGTAATTCATGGGAACTGGGTTTTTCCCAAAGGGGATGACGACACATTTTTTGGCATTGAGCTTAAAGCCATGGATGTTCTTCGTGTTTCACTGTTGCAGTCATTACATTTGGGTAATCTGCTGGCAGGTTGCCCTCAGTCGGCCTGAATAACTAAGTCTTGGGTCCTGTGTCAGTTGCTGTGTCTTCATCTGTGACGTCAGGTCGTCAGGGGTATAAAACATGCAGCCGACGCCATTTTGTTCAGTCTTTCTTGCTGCGTGGTGCCCGAAGCAGAAGTATTTTGCAAGTGCCGGTCGGCCGACTCCTGAAATTTTCGTATTCGAGTTTCAGAATGAAGTCTTCAAACTAAAGCTAAGTACCCCGTTGGGGAAACTTTTCTTGCTCCTTATAATGGTCAGTAAAAGTTAATAATTGCATTACTTGTGGGAAGCAAATACCTCATAAGGATTTCCATTTGTACTGTATTCCTTGCCCAGGCCCAGATCACAACATACCTTGCTGTCGGTTTTGTGCTAGATTTAACCAATGCACTATTTAGTGTCTGTATATTTTTGCTTCTAAATATTTTGGTACAAGATTTAATTATTCTGAGATGTCATCTGTTAGCAATCCCGACTACCAGAGTTCAGAAAAACGCAAAGAAAAAGACAGAGATGGACCATCAAGGTCCAAAACTGACTGCGAAGCTTCTCCTAAGCCAGTCGCCGGTACTCAGTGAGGTGCTTATGCAGCCCCTGATGCCCACTACTTTTAGTGTGGTCAATATGACCTGCCCTTTCAGGACCTGCATGATACATCAGATGATCAAAATGGCTGAGGATTTAATTACCTTGATCTTCCGTCCTATTTTATTTAAGAGTCATTTTTAGGCACTAGTTATGAATCTTCAGATCAGGTTTCCATTCTTCTGATTCATCCAAATCAGGAATTTTCTATGCCAACTTATGAGGATTCTAGTTGCAGAGGAATCCATCCCATCTGCCTCTCCTAGTGATGCTTGTTATATGACCAGCTCAGATACATACTTTAAGGGAACATTTTAGATTTATATCATCTCACCTAATACAAGACTTAGGGATTTTATATTTGGAAAAATGGTACATAGGAATTATGAATACCTCCTGTATTAGACATTCTCCTGATTCCAAGATCCAGTTTATATTAAATCAGACAGATATTACAGGGTTCCTGACTCCCACAAATTAAATCTATGCTAATTGATATAGAAATAACAACTATGTGGTGAATTCAATAGTACTCAATATTCTGAATAGAATTTAAAATGCTATATGCAGGACTAGCTGTCTAAAAGGGATCTTCTCCCATATATGGGCATGACTTCCTTGAGAACTATAATAACAGCTTTGATTGCATCAATTATAGGTGTAACCCATATTATTGATTTATATGAATTTATATGAGGTCATGTAATGAAGATTATGTGTACTCTAAAAGTGTTTTAACCTGTACATATTTGTTTGTAGCAGAAATTTTAGTGAAGATTGTAACCTGATGAAGCACTCTGCGTGAAACCTTGGTTTTATTAATAAAAGATTTAAACTGCCAGTGGTGGTTTCAAGCAAAACTTGATCTTCATGTTATGGGCTGACTGAGACAGAAAATGATGTTGATTTCTGACTGTGTGGAAAATAAAGAATTACAGGAATTATTGCATTCAGAAGAACAGGTTGGAAAGTATACTTTGCAATGTGGTTTTAATTCATTGGAGGCCTCTTGTAGGGCCGCCATTACTGGATCTGTGATTAGAAGGCATGCCTGGCTCAAGGAGTAAAATCTGCCTGATCATGTTAAAGCTAAATTGTTGGATGCCCCATTGCAGCATGATACTCTGTTTGGTAATAAGGCAGAAAAGGTTTTAAAGAAAAGGGAAGACAAAACTAAATCTATGCAAACTGTAAAAGATTTCTTGCAAGTGCAGCCACCCAGGTTCAGTAGACACTGGCCTACTAAAAATTGGTCCTTTCCTGTGTCCAAAAGAGCAACTCAAGGCAAATCCAGCCGCTCAAAAGGCTCCAGGTACCAGTCACAGGGTTCTTAGGGTCAAAGCAATGGGGTGCCTCCACCTCCAAACCTGGAGGAAACCAAGCACAACCCTACAGTAAGCAGTTTCAATGACTTTCCTCTACCATCACCAAGCACTTATCTTTTGGCAGCCCCCATGGTGGGGGGGGGGACTAGCACTGCATGCTCAAAATTGGCAGTTAATTACCCAGGACAAGTGGGTATTAAACATAGTATCCCAGGGGTACAGATTTCATTTCCATACTTTGCCAATTCCAAATGGATGGCCGGATCTGCCACAAAATCAGTGGGCAGTGGCACAGAAACAAGTCATGTCCCTCATGGATATGGGGGCTATTCAACCGGTACCAGAAAAGGAAAAAGGACAAGGTTTTTATTCAAGACTTTTCCTGGTACCCAGAAAGGACAATTCATGGCGTCCAGTACTGGACTTATCGATTTTGAACACGTTCCTGGACATTCCAAAATTCAAAATGCCGACTTTACAACAGCTACTGCCTATGCTGGGCAGGAATGCTTGGTTAGTGACTCTAGACTTAAAAGAGGCATACCTGCATATCCCAGTAAGGGAATCATGCAGAAGATACCTCCGTTTCAAAGCAGGTTTTTTGCATTACCAATTCTCTGCACTGCCCTTTGGCTTATCTACTGTGCCCAGTGTCTTTACAAAATGCCTGGCACCAGTAATTGCATTCTGCAGACAAAGAAGCATACAAATTTATCCTTATCTGGACGACTGTCTCATTCAAGCAGAGGACAAGGACACTGTTCTTCAACATCTGGCATTTGTATAAAGGGTTCTAGCATGCTTAGGGTACACCATAAACGAAAAGAAATCACAACTGGTACGCGCTCAAATAATTACATTCCTGGGTGCAAGCTTGAATACGACTGCCCAGATGGCTTACCTGACGCCAGACAAACAAAGGCAACTGACAACATACTTCAAACAAATGGCAACAAAAACCCAGTTATCTGCAAGACAAATTCTGCAGGCTTTGGGGTTCATGGCATCCTGCATTCTACTAATTCCATATGCGAGACTGCATATGAGGAAACTTCAGTGGTACCTAAAAAGTTTATGGAGTCAGCATCGTCACAGTCTGGAAACAATGATTCCTCTCATTCTCTGCCTACAACAGGAGTTTCTTTGGTGGGCAGAGACTTGCCACTAAAACAAGCGATTGTCATTCACTCTACCCCCTGCCACCCAAACCCTAACTACAGACGCATCAGACTATGCTTGGGGGGCCCACCTGGCAGGGAGATGTATTCAGGGCAAACGGAGCCCAAACCAAATGCATCTGCATATCAACCAGAAAGAGATGGTAGCTGCTCAGAATGCTCTGACAGCCTTCAAGGATTTACTTCATCCAGGACAACTACTGATAAAGACAGACAACACCACAGTTATGTGGTACATAAACAAGCAGGGGGGGTACACATTCCTACCCCCTTTGCAGACTAGCCATGGCCTTGTGTAACACAGCCTTGACTTACCAAATACATCTTCAAGCTCAGTTCCTGCCAGGAAAACAAAATACTCTGGCAGACGACCTAAGCAGAAATCTTATGGACCCATACGAATGGAAACTGGATCCACAAATCTTCAGCATGTTAACACAGAAATGGGGGAGCCCAGACATAGATCTATTTGCCTCTCCCCAAAATTATCAGTTGGACAAATTCTGCACAAGAACCCGTCACAAAAAAAGCATGGAAAGTAGATGCCCTATCCTTCAGCTGGAAAAATCTATCAGTCTATGCCTTTCCCCCTCTGCCTCTACTCCCCAAGGTCTTACTAAAGGTCAAACAGGAAAAACCAAATATGATTCTACTTGCTCCAGACTGGCCTCGCCAGCACTGGTACCCACTACTAAGGAATATGTCTCAGCGTCCTCCATGGTACTTGCCTCAAATGCCTCCTCTACTGTCTCAGCAGAACTATCAAATTCTGCACACTCAGCTCCAAACTCTGAATCTTGCGGCATGGTTGATCAACTAATTATTCAAACAACAAGTCATGTCCCTCATGGATATGGGGGCTATTCAACCGGTACCAGAAAAGTCTGTGATGGATGTCATTTTGGAAGCCAGAAGGCCTAGTAAAGGAATATCTTATGCTGATAAATGGAAGAGATTATCTGCTTAGGAACAGACACAGCAAAGCCCAATATTCCTCAGATATTACAATGTTTGACTGAGATGCTTGACAAGGGCCTATCTTTTTCTTCAATAAAAATGCATGCCTCTGCCATCTCGGCTCATTACAATGCAGTGCCTCCTATGCTGATAAATGGAAGAGATTCTCTGCTTGGAACCAAGCACAAGGAACAGACACATAAAAGTCCAATATTCCTCAGATATTACAATATTTGACTGAGATGCTTGACAAGGGCCTATCTTTTTCTTCAATAAAAATCCATGCCTCTGCCATCTCTGCTCATTACAATGCATCGCCTCCCCTCTTTTCTCATCCTCTGCTTAAACAGTATCTTAGAGGGGCCAAAAATTTAAGGCCTCCTGGAAGATCACCAACTCCTGCATGGGTTCAATCCTTCTTTTATGCCTAAGGTGGTATCCAGTGTGGCTCTTAACCAGACCATTCACCTGCCAACATTTTGCCCAAATCTGCAGAACAAGGGGGAGTGGATTCTGCATTCATTAGATGTACACTGACAACTAAGATAATACTTAAACAGGACCAATTCTCTAAGAAAGTCTGAGCGACTACTGGTAGCATTTGCTGCAGGGTCAGAGGGGAAGGCTACATCAATGTAGACTATTTCTAAGTGGATAAGCCACTGCATTTGTTTCTGCTACTTGCACCATGGTAAACCTGTGCCCAAGGGGATCAGATCACACTCCACCTGGGCTGCCTCTACTTCAGCAGCTTTTCTCAGAGGTGTCCCAACCAAAGACATTGTATAAGCTGCTAGTTGGAGCTCTGTTCATACCTTCACAAAGCATTATAATTTGCCTCTCTTCTCCAAATCCAGGGCAGGCTTTGCCACTGCAGTTCTGCAGAGCCTTATAGGCGTTTCTAATGCTGTTTAGTTCCATCCTCCCAACCATAGCTTTGGGATTTTACCCAAATGTAATGACTGTAACAGTGAAACACGAGCATAGTACAGTTGTGTACACTTACCATAAATGTAGATGTTCAATTGTATTCACTGTTGCAGTCCGGGTTACCCACACGCCATCCTCCTTTCTATACCTTTTCTTTCCTTCACTTTACACAAAAGCCTTTGTGGTGCATTTGCTTTTAGGTGAAGGTAAAGTTTATGTTTCTAAAAGTGCATTTATATATTTTTACTTTTTATTTATTTATGTATGTATATAACATATATATTTTATATATATTATATATATATATATATATATATATATATATATATATATATTATATATATATATATATATAATTTTTTTTTTTGCTTCCCATTTGGGGGCACCTGACATCTGGGGAAAGAAAAACTGAATAAAATGGAGTTGGCTGCATGTTTTATACCCCTGACGTCCTGACGTCACGGATGAAGAGACAGCAACCGACGCAGGACCCAAGACTTTGTTATTCTGGCCAACTGAGGGCAACCTGCCAGCAGATTACCCAAATGTAATGCCTGCAACAGTGAATGCATTCGAACATCTACATTTATGGTAAGTGTACAAAACTGTACTTTCTGACACCAATCGTTTTTCTCAGTGAGGCCTTTCTGTAGGATGTCAACATCACTTGGGCAGTTAATTATAGCTGAAAGTCCCAAGAAAAAGGTGAACCAGCAGTGAAGTGGAGAAATACAAACAAAGACAACTTAAAGCAAGAAAAAAGTACTGCTCCACACCGTGAAAAACGTCTATTAAAATGACAAAGCTTTCGGATAACAATATCCTTCTTCAGTGTCTTGCATACAAAACAGCATTTTTAAATACAACCTAATCATATCACATGACACAGTAAACCTATCAACAACATCAATTAAAAAAATATTTAACATTCTGCTCTTAAAAGAACAGTTCGCCATATGAAACCCAAGAAGCCTATGTGAGTTAGATAGTACATACAACATACCTCTAAAACCAATTTAAGGATGTTCTTCGTGTTTCACTGTTGCAGTCATTACATTTGGGTAATCTGCTGGCAGGTTGCCCTCAGTCGGCCTGATTAACAAAGTCTTGGGTCCTTCGTCAGTTGCTGTCCCTTCTTCCATGACGTCAGGTCGTCAGGGGTATAAAACATGGAGCCAATGCCATTTTGTCAGTCTTTCTTGCCGTGCGGTGCCCGAAGCAGAAGTAGTTTGCAAGTGCCGGTCGGCTGACTCCTGAAATTTTCGTTTTCGAGTTTCAGAACCAAAGTCTTCAACTTAAAGCTAAGTACCCCATTGGGGAAACTTTTTCTTACTACTTACCGATGTTGATAAAAGTTAATAATTTCATTACTTGTGGAAAGCAAATACCTCATAAAGATTTTCATTCGTACTGTATTCCTTGCCTAGACCCTGACCACAGCGTACCTTGCTGTCAGTTTTGTGCTTTATTTAATCAGCGCACTATCCGTCGTCGGTATATTTTTGCCTCTAAATATTTTGGTTCTCTGTTTAATTATCTAGAAATGTCGTCGGTTAGCCATACGACTACGGAGATTTCGAAAAAACGCAAAGATAAAGACAGAGACAGACCGCCAAGGTCCAGAACTGCCGACGATGCTTCTCCTAAGCCAGTCGCCAGTTCGCCGGTACTCAGTGAGGTGCTTTCGCAGCCCCTGATATCAGCTACTTCTGATTCACAGGCCTCTACTGAGACCTATTCGGAGTCTGGTATGTCGCAAGATACATTAACTGTGGAACCTGCGGATGTCTCTACCTTGGATGGGTCCGGAGCCGCTGTGCAGGCACCGGCTACTGAGGGTTTATTCAGGCCTACACACTTGTATATTAAATCGACACCGCGTACATTACTAAGGTCTAACTCTCAATCCATGTCTAAAAAACTGATGCCCAGGCCCCTATGCCTAAAAAACAAATGATAAAAATGGCTGAAGATCTAATTACTCTAATCAGGGGTAGTAACCCCCCCCCCCAAGAGGCCTTGGGCTGAGCTTGATTATGAATCTTTTGATCAGGATTCTGTTTTTTCTGATGACCTGGATTTGTCCATACCTGCCTGTGAGGATTCTGATGCAGAGGATTCCATTCCCTCTGCTTCTCCTCCTGAGGATTTTTTCTTTTGTGGAACTTTACATACATTAAGGGAGCATTTCCACTGGGAAAGCCAGGAATTTTCTGATTTAAAGAAGAGGCTTAGGGATTTCCTTCTTCTACCTCAGCATAGGCCTTTGGCTATACCTCCTGTACTAGACATTGTTGATGATGTGTTCTCGGAATCCAGTTTGGCCCCTGATTCCCTGCCTCCAGCTCCTAGTAAACCTGACAGATACTACAGGGTTCCTGAGTCCCACAAGTTTCTATTCAAAAATCCTGTAGCAGATCCAGAAACTATTTCTCAGGGGCCCGAGGGCATTAAGGCTTCTACTGCTAAAAATCCTACCCCTTCTGATAGAGATTCCAGGGCGCTGGATAGATGGGGTAAAAAGGTTTATACTTCTGCAACCTTGGCAATCAGAGCTTTAAACTGCCAATTTCATATGTTAAAATAACAACATATTATTGGACTGTTTAAACAGAAAATGATGTTGATTCCTGACTGTGTGGAAAATAAAGATTTACAGGATTTAATGCATTCTGCTGAACAAGTTGGAAAACATACTTTGCAATGTGGTTTTGCTTCTTTAGAGGCCTCTTGCAGGGCTGCTGTTACTGGGTCTGTGTTTAGAAGGCATGCTTGGCTTAAGGAGCAATCTTTGCCTGATCATATTAAAGCTAAACTGTTGGATGCTCCTTTAAATCAGGATTGCCTGCTTGGCAATAAGGCTGAAGAAGTTCTTAAAAAGATGGAAGATAAAGCTAAATTTATGCAAACTGTTAAAGATTTTTTTTACAAGTGCAACCTTCAAGATTTAGTAGGCACTGGCCTACTAAGAATTGGTTCTTTCCAGTCCCTTCCAGGTCCTCTCAAGCCAAACCCAGACACAGCAAAAACACAGGTTTCAGACCCAGGGGACTCTCAGAACTAAGCAGTGGGGGCCTCGACTGCCAAATCTGGAAATAACAAGACACCCCCCTATGGGAAACTGTCTCAGTGACTTCCTTTTAAAATTCCCAAGCACTTATCTTTTGACCGCCCCATGCAAAGAACTGGGAACTCGTAACCCAGGACAAATGGGTTTTAAATGTAGTGTCCCAGGGATACAGATTTCATTTCCACACGTTGCCAACACCAAACGGGTGGCCAGACCTGCCTCCAAATCAGTGGGCAGAGGCTCAAAAACAAGTACTTTCCCTCTTAAGCATGGGGACTATTCAACTGGTACAGGAAGAGGAAAAGGGGCAAGGTTTCTACTCCAGGCTTTTTCTGGTACCCAGAAAAGACGAATCATGGCGTGCAATCCTGGACTTGTCTACTCTAAACACCTTTCTGGAGATTCCAAAATTCAAGAAGCTGACTCTTCACCAGTTATTTCCTATGCAAGGCAAAGACGCCTGGTTGGCAACTCTAGATTTAAAAGAGGCAGACCTGCACATCCCAATTAGGGAATCTTGCAGAAGATACCTACGTTTCAAAGCAGGCTACTTGCATTATCAGTTCTCTGCACTTCCCTTTGGCTTGTCTACTGCACCCAGGGAATTCACAAAGTGCCTGGCTCCAGTTATTGCATTTTGCAGGCAAAAAATTATTCAAATATATCCATAGCTAGACAATTGTCTAGTTCAGGCAGAAAACCAGGGCATACTTTTTAAATCATCTGGCGTTTGTAAAAAGGGTTCTAACTTGTCTGGGGTACACCATAAACGAAAATAAATCACAACTGGTACCCTGTCAACAGATTACATTCCTGGGTGCAAGCTTGAATACAACTGCCCAGATGGCTTTCCTCACGCCAGAGAAGCAAATTCATTTGAAGTAAACTTACTTCAAACAAGTGGCCACAAAAACCCTGCTATCTGTAAGACAAATACTACAAGCCTTTGGGTTCATGGCCTCCTGCATTCTTCTAATTCCATATGCAAGACTGCATATGAGGAAACTACAGTGGTATCTAAAAGGTCTATGGAGTCAACATTGTCACAGCCTGGAAACGATTCCTATCATACCTTGCCTACGACTGGAGTTCCTATGGTGGGCAGAGGCCTGCCACCAAAACAAGGACTACCATTCACACTACCCCCTGCCGCCCAAACCCTAACTACAGATGCATCAGACTATGCATGGGGGGCTCACCTGGCAGGAAAATGCATTCAGGGCAAATGGAACCCCAATCAAATGCACCTACATATCAGTCAAAAAAATGTTAGCTGTACAGAATGCTCTGACAGCCTACAAGGACTAAATTCTTCCAGGACAACTAATGGTAAAGACGGACAACACCAAGGTTATGTGATGCATAAACAAGCAGGGGGGTACACATTCCTACCCCCTCTGCAGACTAGCCATGGCATTGTGGAACACAGCCTTGAGCTACCAAGTGCATTTACAAGCTCGATTCCTGCCAGGAAAATTGAATACACTGGCAGACGGACTAAGCAGAAACCTCATGGACCCAAATGAGTGGAAACTGGAACCACAGATTTTCAACATGTTGACAAGCGAATGGGGGAGACCAGACATCTATTTGTCTCCCCCCAGAACTACCAGTTGGACATGTTTTGCACAAGGACTCCCCACAAACAAGCCTGGAAAGTGGATGCTCATGTTTTCCAACTGAAGGACAATCAGTCTACACCTTCCCCGCTCTGCCTCTGCTCTCCAAAGTTCTACTAAAAGTCAAACAGGACAAACCAAGGATGATTTTGATTGCTCCACACTGGCTGAACCAACACTGGTACCCCCTCCTGCGCAGTGTGTCGCAATTCTCTATGGCACCTGCCTCAGACCCTTTCCCCTGCTGTCTCAGCAGGAGAACCAAATTCTGCACCCTCAGCTTCCAACATTGAACCTTGCAGCCTGGCTAATCACTTAAATTCACCCTTATCCCTCAGCAAACCTGTGATTGATGTCATCTTGGAGGCAAGGAGACCTAGTACTAGAAAATCTAATGCTGACAAGTGGAAAAGATTCTGTGCCTGGAACCAATCTTTAGGGATGAGCACAGCAGCGCCCAATTTACCTTAGATTTTACAGTACTTAACTGAGATGCTTCACAAGGGCCTGTCCTTTTCCTCCATTAAAATCCATGCATCAGCTATTTCAGCTCATTATAACACAGAACCTCCCCTCTTCTCTCATCCTCTGCTCAAACAGCAACTCAGAGGGGAAAAAAACTTGAGACCACCCAGGAGAGCTCCGACCCCTGCCTGGGACCTTTAACTTTGTTTTGGAGAAACTCACTCTTATCTCGTTTTGAGCCAGCAGCTACTGCAGATTTAAAATTTCTTTCTTGGAAAACACCCTTCCTTTTAGCATTTACTTAAGCTAAAAGGATATCAGAATTACAGGCCCTTATGGCAGTGGAGCCTTTCATCATCTTTTATACGGACAGGGTATCTCTGAGGACCAGTCCATCATTTATGCCCAAGGTGGTTTCCAGTGTGGCTCTTAATCAGCTCATTCATTTGCCAACCTTCTTTCTCAATTCACAGAACAAAGGGGAACGGATTCTGCATTTCTTGGATGTGCACAGACAACTTGGATTATACTTGGACAGGACTAAACCTCGAAGAAAATCTGAACAACTGCTGGTAGTATTTGCTGCAGGGGCAGAGGGGAAGGCTATTTCAAAACAAACCATTTCTAAATGGATAAGCCATTGCATTAATTTCTGCTATAAGTACCATGGAAAACCTGTCACCCAGGGGATCAGATCTCACTCCACCAGGGCTGCATCTACAGCTACAACCTTTCTCAGAGGTGTTCCTACCAGGGACATCCTAGAAGCTGCTACCTGGAGCTCTGTACATACTTTCATCAAGCATTATCATTTACCAATTTTCTCTAAATCCAGAGCTGGCTTTGTCACTGCTGTCTTGCAGGGCCTTATAGCTGGCCCTAATGCTGTATAAACACCTCCTCCCAACCATAGCTTTGGGAATCTACCCAAATGTAATGACTGCAACATTGAAACACGAAGAACATAGTACAGTTGTATACACTTACCATAAATGTAGATGTTCGAGTGTATTCACTGTTGCAGTCCTGGTTACCCTTCCTCAAGCCCCCTGACTTCTGTTGTCTTTACCTCTATTCTTTTTTACTGTGCTTAAAAGACCCAAGACCCAAGACTTTGTTAATCAGGCCGACTGAGGGCAACCTGCTAGCAGATTAACCAAATGTAATGACTGCAACAGTGAATACACTCTAACATCTACATTTATGGTAAGTGTACACAACTGTATTTTACTTCACTTTCTGTTGTTTAAACTTCAGAACTGGTTTTAGCTGGTTTTAGCGTAACCTATTTTTTAAGACCTGGATATTTATCTGCCTGTAGTTGAACGATCCATTCATATTCCTTCATATCTATGTTATTGACTACATCACCATGTCTAACATTAGAATCTACTACATGTATAACCCTAAATGTGAACTGATGTGTATCATCAGTTTGACTAATATGGTGGGCTAGAGAATTAGTAAGTATTTTTCTATGAATTTTGGACTTATGCTCTATTATCCTGTCCTTTTACCTTCTTAACCAACTCAATAAGACAGTGAAACTTGGTTAATTGGTACATTCAAGAACCTAACTACCCGCCTACTACCCTCCTGGAAGACCAGAAAGTTCACCAACTAAGATCTCTCCCTTCAGCTCCCTGAGAAACCAACTCAATAAGACAGTGAAAGTATGTCCTGTTTCTGTATGTTTGTTCTAAATTAAAAGACTCTCCTACGTTAGGTAAGCTTCCTACCCAGGATAGCCAGCAGCCAATAACCCCCAATCGCCACTTCCTTACTAGTGCTGAATCTTACTTTATATCTTGCTCAACCATTCCTATTGTTATACTTATAGTATCTTTTCTCTCTCCCTCCTGCTATCAGCCCCTTGCTTAGGAACCAGTCTTTGCAGTTAAACAAAGGTGGCGCCTTCCCACTATCCTAATTACACCTCATACACTGTTTTCTAACCTCCCTCAGCCCTTACTTACTTTGTCTTTTAAACGGAGTCTCTTTCACTGACCTATTCATTTTCAACCTTCCCTCCCTGACCTTGCTATACAATACTCCTACCACACTCCTGTACCTCAACGTAGTTTATCTCCTCAGATTAGCCTAATATACCATTATACTTCTCTCACTCTCTGACCTACCTGCTGTTTTCCTCCACTCTACAGATTGTCTTCCTTAGTAATCCACTCGCTTGTGTCTTACTGTAGGTCCTTTTTTCCCATAGCTCTCCTAACTTTACAGTTCTAAGGCTATACTATAGCTCTCCCATGTCCTTTTATCACCCTCACTCCCATAAGGCTCTACAACTTTAAAATCCCTTACCTTTCCACCCCTTCTTCCCGCTTTCCTCCCCATCCACCTACCTCATCTAACTCCTACCTCTATGCTCCGCCTCCATCACTAATCATTCCCACTGTCTCCCAACCTAACGCTCTCTGTCTCGTGTATTACTGCCTAAGCCCCGCAATCTGTGTTACTCCCCTCTCACCCTCCCCCAAGGTCACCTATTAACCTATAAATATACCCCACTACTCACGAACGCCATCTTTCTTTCCCCGCTCTCTACCTGGCTGCTGTGTGTTCTGTCTCGGATGATTGACCTAAGCTGAGAGTAAGCATTTACTACTTTTATTAAAAATACTGCCTGTAATGTCTGCCTACTTAAACAGAAATGTCCTAACTTAAACTGAGTGAACTGGTTTGGATGCTTGACTTGTATTGAGAATTAGCATTTTCTGCTTGTAATAACAATACTGTTTGTGAATATCTGCTTTTTAATCACTATTGTCTAACTGACAAATACTATGTATCTTATGCATGATTTTTCTCACTGATGGACTGAGAGTTGTGCCGATAATTACTCAATCCTGTTTAGCGTCTACACGTGGGCATATAATTTGTGTGCATCATAGAATGACATTGAACTCTTAAAAAACGCCAAAACTAAACTGAAAAATAAGGTGCTCCAACGAAACCAGGTTCAATAAAAGTGAATGTAACGTACTTTATTTGAACAGAAATAAAACGCTTCTGTAACACAGAAGCTTCTTCAGCATGCCAACAATTGGAAGCTCACTTAATTTAAATCTCATTACAAGCATGTGACTGGTTCAACCCATTTCTAGTTTAAAGACAAATCCCATGGTTTAAATCAATGAGCTTCATTTTAAAAATAAATGCTTATCGAAATGCAAGCTAGTAGTACACTTGGAATTGTAAAAAGTAACAGTTAAAATCAATAAAGATAAAATGTAATAAAATTGGTGTGTGCAGTGTATAAAACACACCCCATCAAACTAAAACAACCTACCCGAGCTTGAAGCTATATAAATTCACCAGTTTACCCTTTTGTGCTGGTGGTTTACGTTATTAGAACCAAAATTCTAAACTAGTAGCTAAAATTGTGGTGATGAACTTGGAAATAACAAGTGAGTGTAAGAGTAAGAAATTATTTATCTATTAATAATAATAATAATAATAATAATAATAATAATAATAATAATAATAATAATAATTAAGCCTCAAACAACTAACTAACACCTTTAAAATGCCCCAATAACAATCTATCAGAAAAGGATGTAAGCGATGTGAGCTGTCACATACACAATAGAAATTACTGTGGGGCTGAAAACAGATCCCCTCACCTTAAGTAGCTCTTATACTTTAGAATAGAGGCTATATTACAGTTATCATTGAGACCCGGAAAAGAGAAAGCATCTAATTGTAGTTGCCACTCTAATTCACGGGTCTCCAATAATAGTGACCCCCCTTTTTATCACACAGTACTTGGTCAATGCCCATAAATTTGAAGCTGTGACCACAGTTGTTAAGTGTGTGTTTGGCAAGAGCATTATCACTCTTCTGATTCCTGATGGCATATAGATGTTGGTAACGGTCCCTCAAGCGACGGTCCGTCTTACCAACATAGAATGCTTTACAGCATCAGAGAAGGCTACATAAACAATTGATTTACTGTTGCAGTTGATCTTATGGTCGATGGTAAACTTCCTTTTGCCAATAGTAAAGGAATTGCCTGCGCTGTAGGTGTATGCACCATTTGCAACACCACAGGTGGCGTACCCTTATGTTTGATCATAAGGTCTGTTGTTTCTCTGCAACAAGTCCTTGAGGTTGTAGCCTCTTTTAAAAATGAATGACGGAGTGTTGCCCAACTTATCATGCAGTCCTGTGTTGGTGATGAAATACCAATTCTTGTATGATAGAGCATAAAACCCTGAATGTGTACTGAATGGGGAGATGAAAGCTGTTGAAAAATTGGGTCTACAGGCTCGAACACCTCCGAATTGTTAGCAGCATCTAAGGGTAGATTCCCTGGTGACTGTGCAAAATTATCAACCGGCCCTCCCTGTTCTCTAGGTAACAGCAGTGGTAAATAATAACCACTTCTCCGTTTTGATGAAACTTCACCAATCAAGTCGAAAATAAGGTCCTCAGGGTAACCCCGGCCTCCAAACATGTCCGCAGGTAATGAACATTCGTGTTCAAAAGCATCAATAGTACTGCACATGCGGGCAGCCCTTACCAGTTGCCCTTTAACAATAGATCGCTTCTGCCTCCAAGGATGGCAACTGGTGAAATGTAAAAAAGAATTACAATAAGTTGCCTTCCTATGGATGGATGAGCAGAATCTATTGTTGTTTTATCCTTAAGTAGTTGAACATCCAAATAATCAATGTTCAATGTTGAAAAATGGTAGGTGAATTTCAAGAACTCGGTTGTAGAATTCATGTGTGTTACTAGGTTTGAGGCGTCAACCTCATTCCCTTGGAATAGCACGAACACATTGTCAAGAAACCGAGTGTAAGCCCTTGATCTCTGCACGAATGGTAAGTAGTTGAATAAAAAGTGTTTCTCCCAATAGGCAACGAACATGTTGGCAACACTGCTGCCACATGGGGAACCCATAGCTATGCCTTTCTTTTGCAGATAATATTGCCCATCAAACATGAAAAAATTTGAAGACAAAACAATGTCCAGCAGTACTGTGACCAAATAGATGTCATTGTTGGATGCTCCACAGTCCCGCAGCATGAGTTCAATCCATTCGACAGCCTCATCGTGTGGTATTGAAGTATACAAATCTACCACATCGATGGTTAGAAAGTTGTAACTGCTGTCGAAGGGAATCTCATTGATCAACTTAAGAAAGGACCAGGAATCCTTGCAGATTTGAGGAATATTCATCAAATATTTGCTGATGATGTTTTCGATAAGGCGGGCACAAGGGTGGGTGATAGAACTTCGGCCATCAATTAAAGCTCTCATTGGAGGATCAGTGAGGCTTTTATGCATTTTAGGGATCCCAAACATGACAGGCACCCTTGGGTATGAGATGTCAATGAAGTTGTACATGTCTATGGTAATTCTTCCTTCAAGGTAGAGATCCCTAAAGTAACCTTTGATCCTGTTGTAACAACCATTCAATTCATTTAATGACGAGCTAGCATAGGCAGGTGTATCTAGTACTAATAACATACGTCTAGTGTATTCAACTTTATCAAAAACCACTAGACCCCCACCCTTGTCCGGCTTAATCACCCTCACTGCTGAATTACAAACTTTAGGGATCTCTACCTTGAAGGAAGAATTACCATAGACATGTACAACTTCATTGACATCTCATACCCAAGGGTGCCTGTCATGTTTGGGATCCCTAAAATGCATAAAAGCCTCACTGATCCTCCAATGAGAGCTTTAATTGATGGCCGAAGTTCTATCACCCACCCTTGTGCCCACCTTATCGAAAACATCATCAGCAAATATTTGATGAATATTCCTCAAATCTGCAAGGATTCCTGGTCCTTTCTTAAGTTGATCAATGAGATTCCCTTCGACAGCAGTTACAACTTTCTAACCATCGATGTGGTAGATTTGTATACTTCAATACCACACGATGAGGCTGTCGAATGGATTGAACTCATGCTGCGGGACTGTGGAGCATCCAACAATGACATCTATTTGGTCACAGTACTGCTGGACATTGTTTTGTCTTCAAATTTTTTCATGTTTGATGGGCAATATTATCTGCAAAAGAAAGGCATAGCTATGGGTTCCCCATGTGGCAGCAGTGTTGCCAACATGTTCGTTGCCTATTGGGAGAAACACTTTTTATTCAACTACTTACCATTCGTGCAGAGATCAAGGGCTTACACTCGGTTTCTTGACGATGTGTTCGTGCTATTCCAAGGGAATGAGGTTGACGCCTCAAACCTAGTAACACACATGAATTCTACAACCGAGTTCTTGAAATTCACCTACCATTTTTCAACATTGAACATTGATTATTTGGATGTTCAACTACTTAAGGATAACAACAATAGATTCTGCTCATCCATCCATAGGAAGGCAACTTATTGTAATTCTTTTTTACATTTCACCAGTTGCCATCCTTGGAGGCAAGCGATCTATTGTTAAAGGCAACTGGTAAGGGCTGCCCGCATGTGCAGTACTATTGATGCTTTTGAACACGAATGTTCATTACTTGCGGACATGTTTGGAGGCCGGGGTTACCTTGAGGACCTTATTTTCGACTTGATTGGTGAAGTTTCATCAAAACGGAGAAGTGGTTATTATTTACCACTGCTGTTACCTAGAGAACAGGGAGGGCCGGTTGATAATTTTGCACAGTCACCAGGGAATCTACCCTTAGATGCTGCTAATAATTCGGAGGTGTTCGAGCCTCGTAGTAGACCCAATTTTTCAACAGCTTTCATCTCCCCATTCAGTACACATTCAGGGTTTTTATGCTCTATCATACGCAAGAATTGGTATTTCATCACCAACACAGGACTGCATGATAAGTTGGGCAACACTCCGTCATTCATTTTAAAAGAGGCTACAACCTCAAGGACTTGTTGCAGAGAAACAAGACAGACCTTATGATCAAACATAAGGGTGCGGCCACCTGTGGGTGTTGCAATGGTGCATACACCTACGCGTAGGCAATTCCTTTACTATTGGCAAAGGAAGTTTACCATCAACCATAAGATCAACTGCAACAGTAAATCAATTGTTTATGTAGCCTTCTGCGAATGCTGTAGCATTCTATGTTGGGACAGGACCGTCGTTACCAACATCTATATGCCATCAGGAATCAGAAGAGTGATAATGCTCTTGCCAAACACACACTTAACAACTGTGGTCACAGCTTCAAATTTATGGGCATTGACCAAGTACTGTGTGATAAAGAGGGGTCCCCAGTCACTATTATTGGAGACCCGTGAATTAGAGTGGCAACTACAATTAGATGCTTTCTCTTTTCCGGGTCTCAATGATAACTGTAATATAGCCTCTATTCTAAAGTATAAGAGCTACTTAAGTTGAGGGGATCTGTTTTCAGCCCCACAGTAATTTCTATTGTGTATGTGATAGCTCACATCGCTTACATCCTTTTCTGATAGATTGTTATTGGGGCATTTTAAAGGTGTTAGTTAGTTGTTTGAGGCTTAATAATTATTATTATTATTATTAATAGATAAATAATTTCTTACTCTTACACTCACTTGTTATTTCCAAGTTCATCACCACAATTTTAGCTACTAGTTTAGAATTTTGGTTCTAATACGTGTAACCACCAGCACAAAAGGGTAAACTGGTGAATTTATATAGCTTCAAGCTCGGGTAGGTTGTTTTAGTTTGATGGGGTGTGTTTTATACACTGCACACACCAATTTTATTACATTTTATCTTTATTGACTTTAACTGTTACTTTTTACAATTCCAAGTGTACTACTAGCTTGCATTTCGATAAGCATTTATTTTTAAAATGAAGCTCATTGATTTAAACCATGGGATTTGTCTTTAAACTAGAAATGGGTTGAACCAGTCACATGCTTGTAATGAGATTTAAATTAAGTGAGCTTCCAATTGTTGGCATGCTGAAGAAGCTTCTGTGTTACAGAAGCGAAAACGTTGTTTTATTTCTGTTCAAATAAAGTACGTTACATTCACTTTTATTGAACCTGGTTTCGTTGGAGCACCTTATTTTTCAGTATAGAATGACATTGAGAAAGTCTGCTTGTTTAATCAGTAGAGTCCTATATGAAGTCTATAATGCTTGCTGTGTAAAGCTTTTTATACTCAGATGCAAACCTTTCCTGCTATGATATTTATCTAGCTAGAGTCCCTAGGAAGCTTATAACCGTACGCACGAACTATGGACACATTGTTGGCAGCTGAACGCTTACTGTTTATAGCCCTAATTAACGGCTCCTTGAGGCTTATCTCTCGTAGCTAGTCGCAAGATAGTATTATTTGTAGCTGTACCTCTCCCTGGTTATGTTCCTATTAGCTGTGTAAAGCTGTCATATTTATTCTCTGCACGTGCCCCGGAGGCTTTTACCTCGGCATGTATATGGCAATGAATTAGGTTTGCTTTCTTTTGCAATACCTTCTTTTTTGAGTTAAAAGTTAACAAAAGTGGTATGTAATCGTTCGATTTACTGTACTTTCTCTAAAGGTTAATACCTTGGCAATGCTGAACTTGCGCTACTAATTTCTGATAATTTAGGCTACCGCAGAGATCACTTACTGTAACTTTGTTGATTTGCACATGTTTCTGTCTCTCGCTGTACACATTACCAAAGAGAGTCAAATGACAATTGGGGAAGTAGTTGTTTTATCTTAGAGGCTAATATAGTACTGCACTCCCACAATAGCTCGTAGTTGTTGGTTCTGATTTTACCCACACTGAATAAACGAGGCCTATGCTAATCTCACTTTAACATAGAACACAGGTCAGTCTTGAACCGATTAGCCATATACAAATGACTACCTGATTTTCAAAACCACATATCTCTTATATTTACCCTATTATATAATAGTTCAAGTCAGTACTTTAGGATTTAACATCCGCTTTTTGTGTAGGGCTTGCTGATAGCCTCATTTAATAACTAAAGTATGGAAAACTATTCCCACTGCTCTTATATTCAAGCTTTCAGCATGTCATAAGAACTGTTGTTAGACCTCATTGAATTTATCTGTGTATTTCATTTTATTGACTAGATGTATTTTAACATGAATATATTTTAACATGAATACATTGTAGATGCTTTTAGCAAATACTTTTAAGTGTATGTGATATATTTGAATTTGTTTTTTTAACATTATCACTGTTAGCCTTACTATCGTCTCTCTCCTCCTACCCTTCACTAGCTTGGTTAATTGGTACATTCAAGAACCTAACTACCCGCCTACTACCCGCCTGGAAGACCAGAAAGTTCACCAACTAAGATCTCTCCCTTCAGCTCCCTGAGAAACCAACTCAGTAAGGCAGTGAAAGTATGTCCTGTTTCTGTATGTTTGTTCTAAATTAAAAGACTCTCCTACGTTAGGTAAGCTTCCTACCCAGGATAGCCAGCAGCCAATAACCCCCAATCTCCACTTCCTTACTAGTGCTGAATCTTACTTTATATCTTGCTCAACCATTCCTATTGCTATACTTATAGTATCTTTTCTCTCTCCCTCCTGCTATCAGCCCCTTGCTTAGGAACCAGTCTTTGCAGTAAAACAACTGGCCACAAGGTGGCGCCTTCCCACTATCCTAATTACACCTCATACACTGTTTTCTAACCTCCCTCAGCCCTTACTTACTTTGTCTTTTAAACGGAGTCTCTTTCACTGACCTATTCATTTTCAACCTTCCCTCCCTGACCTTGCTATACAATACTCCTACCACACTCCTGTACCCCAACGTAGTATATCTCCTCAGATTAGCCTAATATACCATTATACTTCTCTCACTCTCTGACCTACCTGCTGTTTTCCTCCACTCTATAGATTGTCTTCCTTAGTAATACACTCGCTTGTGTCTTCCTGCTCCGTTCGCCCTTTGGGCTCACTCCGCTCCCCTACCCTGCCCCAATTCCCACCTGCCCCCAGTGTCTCTTAACTTATACCCTCATAAACACACACCCTTTTCCATCAACCAATCATACTAATACTACTAGCCACACCCTACATTTCTATCACCACTCCCCCCAGGAATATATCTCCACCCACTAACACCGGCCTAACCTTCCATAAGTCAACCCCTGCTCTCAGTCCTTCCCCTCTAATACCTACTATACACTCCTCTGCCATGCCTGACCAACACCAGTCTTTATTAGTACTCTTACTCCTAACTTCTCTTACCACTACTTACCTCTTAACCTCCTATGAATATCCCCTCCTCTCTACTCTTACCATCCCTGCCAAACAAACAATAACACTTTATCCATCTTTATCTACAAACTTTCTCAATGCCCTCTACAAGCCCAGTTACTATCAAGCTAAATGTCATCGTCTAATTCATATTAAATACTCAATTCTAAGCAATAGAAAATTACTTGACTACCACTGTAAACCTCTGCAATACTACAACTTTATACTACTCCACTCCTTAATAGATGGAGACATTCACCCCAACCCTGGTCCAAACCCTTCCCCACCCCCCACTAACTGCAACCAAAACAAAACAATCCCTTTACCAGCAACCAAACATTCCAAATCACTCTCAATAGCCCATCTAAACATACGTAGTATTTGCAACAAAATACCACAAATTCATGCCCTTCTAGATGTTCAGCAGTTTGACATCCTCTGCTTAACAGAAACTTGGCTAAATCCCACAATAAAAGATAATTAAATTTTCCCCCCAGGCTATAATATCTTTAGACAACACCGCACTAATAAAAAAGGTGGAGGGGTAGCAATTCTCTTTAAAGCAGGACTACAAATTACCAAAATAAATCATAACCTACCCTCAGATAATAATGTAGAAATAATTATGTCTAAACTGCAGCTTAACTCTCATAAATCAGTTAACATTATCTGCACCTACCTTCCTCCAGGTAAAAATATTGCAATACTAGAAGGCTTACTAAACTGGCTTTCTAAAAATCTCCTTCAGGAAACAGTATTCCTAGGAGACTTTAATGTAGACTGGAATTTATGTAGCCACACTGACCCAGCCACCCTGATCAACCTGTTTGGCTTCTCACAAGCTATAAACTCTCCAACTAGAACAAATAAACTTAATAATAAAGAAAGTATCCTGGACTGGATACTAACAAATAGCCCACAACAAAAATATACAACAGGAACCCTCCCAGACGACCTTAGTGACCACTCCCTAATATATATTATCAGACATAAAACAAGTTTAGCTATCCCTATTTCAGTCAGAACGGTCCGTACCAAAAAACATTTTGACCACGAACTGTTTCAAACTGAACTTACGCAATGCAACTGGTCACCTCTTAAGTCTCTCCCTATAAATGAAGCAGTTAATTACTTCAGTACCACTTTCCTGGCTATATTAGACCATCATGCCCCAATGCGCTCCATAAGAATGAAAACTAAACCAGCCAAATGGCTCTCAAATCATACTAAGAAACTAATCCTTAATAGAAACAAATCTTGGGCAAAATGGCGTACCACAAGGAATAATACTGATCACCAAACTTTTAGACAACAAAGAAACATAACAAAAAAAGCTATCCTACAAGATAAAAAGAACTTTTATATTCAACTACAACAATCATCCCTTCAACAAGCACAAAAGTTCTGGACTACTATTAACACACTACTATCACCAGGCAAAGTAGCCGCACCTAATCCACTAGGCTTCAACCGTGACTGTCCAACCCAAACAGCAAATGCCTTTAATAATTTCTTTACTACTGCTATACTAAATCTAGCAAATCAACAAAAACCTGATACTTCCAAATTGCCCACTTCTAGCTCCACCCCCCCTTCCATCTCAAACCTATACCCACCTCCTATATCTCCTCCTTACTTCAAAAATTAAAACTGACTACCCCCTCAGCTGATAAATTACCAGCAGAATACCTTCAAATAGGAGCCAAAGCTATTGCCTATCCCATCTCCATATTGATTAATAGAACCATAAAAGAAGGCACTATCCCATCTATCTGGAAAATCTCACACATTATTCCTCTTCACAAAGGTGGAGACTCCACTGATTTCTCCAACTATCGCCCCATAGCTCTACTCTCTCCACTCGCTAAAATAATGGAGAAATGCATCCACAAACAATTACTAAACCACCTACTCCTCCATAATCTTCTAGCTAACTGTCAACATGGTTTTCGGCCATTCCATAGTACCACCACAGCCTTGTTATCCTTTACTAACAGTATCAACAAAAATCGCAATAAAAATAGTCCTTCCTCAGCATTCTTTGTAGACCTATCCAAAGCCTTTGACATGGTCAATCATCAGCTTCTCCTCCACCTTCTGAAGTTCCTCTCTCGACAATCCTGCTATGAACTGGTTTGCATCTTACCTGGAAAACCGAAAACAAGCAGTTCTCTGGCAAAACCATCTTTCAGACCTCCTTCCCACCTCCCTAGGTGTCCCTCAGGGCTCCATTTTAGGACCACTATTGTTTTCCATTTCCATAAATGACCTTCATCTTTCTACTCCACTCTCTACCTGCATTCAATATGCAGATGACTCTACCATAATCTGTTCTGGCACATCCCAAACTGAACTTCATTCTCACACAAAAAGCTTTCACCACTATAGAACAATGGTTCTCTAACCATTGTCTTCTCCTTAACCCTAAAAAAACCCCAAACTTTTGCTCTTTACACCCTCTTACTTGTCTCCCCCTCTTCATTTCACACTCACATCCAGTAATGGTACCGTTATTTCTCCAGACCCCACCACCAAACTCCTAGGTATTACAATTGACAATCAACTAAAGTTTGACAGTCACATAAACACCACAATAAAGAATATTAACAGAAAACTCGGATCTCTCTATAGAATTAAACCTTTCCTAACACCTGAAGCCAGGACCACAATATCTAGAACTCACCTAATCTCTACCCTATTATATGCTTCTCCCATATATACCAATCTTTCTAAAAATAACCTTAAACTAGCTAGATCATACAACAATATTGCCAGATTTGCTACAAACTCTCCTTACAGGACTCATCACTGCCAGAACCTAAAACAACTAGGCTGGCTTGAATTACCTCACCAATTACAATTCAACCAACTTATAATTGCCCACAAAGCCCTATACCAACCCAACAACACCCCAATTCTTTCTACCTTCATAAGGTCATATAACAACCTGAGGAATCTACGTTCCGCTAACAAAATGTTGATTTACACTTCATTATCATATAACTCAGCAGGCGACTCCATATTTTCTAACTCAGTTGGTAAAATATGGAATCAATTACCACAAGACCTTACAACCCTAACCTCTCTCCCACTATTTAAAACTAACCTAAAACATTTCCTCTCTAACCACTGGTTATGCTCTTGTACCAACCCTGACTAACTATTATTCACTAATTTTCCTGTTTCATTTAAAACAGAATATTCTGAACTATAAACTTCTTTATTTAACTCTCTATAAACTAATCTTTCTCTTAATTTCTAACATTATCATTCCTGAGTACTACTTTCCATGTTTGATTCTTTAACTCACTTTTTAAAGGTACTTTCTTGTAAATTATGTTTTGGTATTTGTAAATTTTTACAAATCAATATGTAAATTGTAAATTTTTGTTAATCTGATGATGCATCATTCTATATTAATGTTATTTTCTAATAGTTGTACGATATATCTCTGTGCTTTTTTTTTCCGAGGATGTAATATGTTTTTTTACTGGAGCTTTTCTCCTGGGGCCTCCACTGAAAATGGACATGTATCCAGTTGGATTAGCCCGGTCAACAAATGTAAAATAAAATAAATAAAATAAATCTTACCGATTTTCCAACATAGAAGCCTGAACATTTATTACACTTAGGAAGATATATGACTGATGATGTAGCAGTGCAATGGAAAGTAAACTTCCTGCCATTTACAGGATGTATAAAGTTAACCAATTGATTTATATTTGGACAACAACAACAATTATGGCAAGGAAAAGTTCATTTTTTATTAAATATGGGAACAGATTTATTGTTTAAGGAAAATTCCTTATAACAGTTTCTTTAAATTACTGCAGTTACGATAGGTAAACGAAGGTCTGTCTGGGAGCCATCTTTCATGCCCAGGTATGGCCTCCAGGATGTCCAAATTATTTCTAATAACATGTTCCACTGTCTTACTAGCTCTGCTAAAGGTCATAAGATACCTCAGAGAATGTACTGATGATGAAGTAACATCATCAGTATTAGTATTCACCTGGTCAAAAAAATATGGCTTTGCTCTTGTATCCCTCAGTTGTAAGGCATCATTTTTCGCCAATTCTACCTCATCTATGTTATATCCCTTTCTAAGAGATTATTGGTCATTTCTTGCATTTGTGTGTATATTGTGTGTGTGTGTGTGTGTGTGTGTGTGTGTGTGTGTGTATATATATATATATATATATATATATATATATATATATATAGTTTCACTACTAAATCCCGAAATTACACAATCCCGAAGCCCAACATACTGAGACTATAAGCCCAAAACCCCACATTACCGAAATGTTAAAAGCGTGAAATTCAAAATCGCGAAAGTACTGTATACATACAGCACACACACAAACATACACACAGCCTCCCCCCATAACCAAACAAACCACCCTACACTAAAGGCTGTGCCCCCCACACACCCCTACTTTAATATTCTAACTCCGAGATCGCACAAACATACACACAAGGCAAACTCACACCCACACATTACAGCCCTTCACACACACACACACACACACACACACACACACACACACACACACACACATTCACACCACAGTCTCAACACACACTTACACACACTAAAGCCCCTCACAAACACACATACTTACCTGAACCACAACACCAGAAGCGCTAACTCAAAATCCCTTAACATCGGGATTTTGAATTTCGCGCTTCTGGTCTTTCGGTAATGTGGGGTTTCGGCTACATGGTCTTGAGCTTTTGAAATTCGAGATTTCAAAAGTTCGAGATTTAGTAGTGTTCCCATAAATATATATATCGTGTGTGGGTATATGTTATGTTTGTGTGTGTGTGTATGTAATATATA